>NC_041383.1:430295411-430302205 GCF_002162155.2 Triticum dicoccoides | reverse complement strand
CATTAGTAATTTTTACTAATGGCGCACCAGTGGTGCGCCATTAGTATCTGGTATACTAATGGCGCACCACTGGTGCGCCATTAGTATAGGCTACGGTGCGCCATTAGTATGCCTCCCAGGGGCCATGTATACCCAGGTGCTTTGGCATACTAATGGCGCACGACCACGAGATGCGCCATTAGTAACCGCGGCATACTAATGGCGCACTGCCCAGTGATGCGCCATTAGTATGCTTTGTCATACTAATGGCGCACTGTCATGTGATGCGCCATTAGTATGAATATTAGGTTTTTTTATTTTTTATTTTCTGTTTTTTGCACAGGTTACAAAATGTATAATTTGACAAAATATAGACAGCACACATCAACAACAGATTCATCGAATACAATAGAAGATTAGTCTTTGAATACAATTCATCATATTAGTCTCCGAATACAATTCATCATATTAGTCTCCAAATTGAAAAGACCGAACAAAGATAGAACATTATATTACATGTCTCGAGACCGCGAGTAGCGAGTTTGTCTTCACATTACAAGTCGATATCGATCATCTAAACTACCATCACATAGAAGAGAGCTGCGGTCATCACGATGAGCATCATCACGATGAAACTCGTCTTCATCCGGTTCCTCCAACGCTCCCTCCCCTCTCCCGCTAGATAGCGGGCGTATCTAGATTCGGCCTCGGCCCTAGTGGTGTACCCTTTGTAACTGTTACCGCTGAATCGGTGAACCTGTCTCCGACACTCCTCCCAGTCATCGTAGACTCCGGGAACCTTACCCTTGTACACGACATACGTCGGCATCGCTATGCACTAGCCAAACGAAACGTTAGTACCAATTCACAGACAATACATAAGCAATATATAAGTATGCAACAGAACGATCTGAAGAGAAAAGCAAGACATTAATAGCATCGATTACATCTAAGTTGAACGACTCTCGAAACCAAAGAGACATACTACAAGTTCATTAAAGTTTAATTACAACATGAGCCAATCGATGTTTCAGAACTAGACACAGCATCACTGCTTTCGACTCGACTCAAGGGACCGGAGCGTGGATGAAGCCGCCGTCTATCGTGGGAGTCATGAAATAACGGTCGTTGTCAGCCTGCATTTGTAGCATTGTGTCGATGTCACTGTTGGACGGTTGATTGTTGAGGTAGAACTACCCCGAGGTACGAAGGACATCTTGATGGATGATTTCCGCAAACTCCGACTGGATGCGAAAGAATTCTTGTCGGAGGTCCGTGTCCTGGATTGCCGACACGCTCTTTGCCCAATCTTTGAGTTTACTCGGTAGCAGAAGTTGATGATGGTCCCGTACGATCGCCCGCATGTGATGGATGGCGTAGTAGGCACCCTTCTGACCGCCAGGCGGCTGCTTGACGCAGCAGAACATCGTATTGTGGGAGAACACGTGCTTGCCGTACTTACGAATAGGCCTGGTGAAGGTGCCTCCAGATTTGGTGTAGCCGGGGAGAACATCATCAAGAACCTTCTTGACATTTGTGTAGTCTACGTTCGACCGACGGTCCGGGTCGAAATACATGGCCATGGAATATTTGGGGCTTAGGAGGATGAGCGTGCAACGTGTGTCACTGCAGAAAACACGGAATGTTAAAAGAAAAATGATCGAAATGTAAGAATTCATATGTTATGGGCCGGTTGAGGGGAGGACTTACTCGGGAAAGTAAGGCACGAGGAAGTTATCCTTATCTTGGTTTGCCAGAATGACGCCTTCGAGGTAAGAACTCGCGACTTGCCGGTCCCTAGCGCTGCCCAAGATCTTGGCACGCATGTAGAAGGGGTCGACTATCACGATGTCCGGGGTCTTGTCACGAATGATCCGCATCTCCATACTCAGCGAAAATAGCCGAACGAAGGTGTAGTGCAGCGGATGAAGGTTCAACATAGCGTGGATGTCATCAAAACGTAGGACGATCGTACGCCCGATGGAGTTATCCACAAAGCCCTTGCCCTCTGGCACCTTGGCCGCGAAAACTGGGTATGCCACATCCTTCTCCCTGAGATGCCGCTTCTCCAAAGAAAGAACACCGTCATGCAGACTCCGCATAGCACCGGTTGCAGCATTGAGCATATTTGTCGGTAGCATCGCCCTACCCGCCACATGCACCCTCCTCGAGATATCCTGCGGTGAAGGTGGCCCGCACCCTTCTTAGTCTTTCTTTTGCGTGCCTTCTTCTTCTCCTGTAATGGGACCGAGTTTTGCTCACGGACCGCCTTCTTGAGTGAGTTGGGGCTAATAATATTTCGCACCTCGCCTATCTGAGGCTCGGTGAAGTCGGCAGCTGGAGGCGTCTCCTGAGAGCTGAACGCCAGACGGCGCCTGTTGCAACTTGGCTTCTCCGCGGTACGAGCTAGATCGCACACGTCTTTTGTTGGGTTTGGTTCTTGAGAAGGAGGCCACATGAAGTCGCCATCGTACCCATGATCGGCAAAGTACTGATCGACGTTGCCAAATGTATCATCATCGTCGTCGTCGTCGTCGTTCTGATCCTGTGCCATATGCATGTTTGGATCCAGTGGCATAGGGATGTCCGGCACCGTTGCGGCGGTCTTGCCATGGGGCCGACTTGGCGCCGGCACGACTGGCGGTGTTGTCTTTGGGGTGGTGTCCCCCGCCCCCAAATGAATCTGGCTCTTCGGCCAAAGCAGGTGCCAACTCAAGCATGCGCTGAGGGTCATCACGTCATCATCGTCGGCCCCGACGGGTCGGATCGGAGGTAACAACTCGTCGCAGCCTGGCAGCACCCGAACCAGTTGAACCCTAAACAAGTTGGGTGGCATCTGGGTACCGTGGAACAAGGGGTTGCCCGGTTGAACTATTTTGCCCTTGGCGACATCGACCAACTCGTTGTTCACGAAGTGGAGGAGAGTGCACAGGACGTCGGCGGCGCCCTGCGAAAACATGTAGGGCGTCAGGGATGCCCAGTCAAAGGCAAGGAGATGAAGTCCTCGGCCGAGAGAGGCTTAATTAGTTACCGTGATGATGCGTCGAGCTCGGCTAATGTAGAGGCACCGCCAACGGCGGGCGTGCAGTTGATGGAGGGGCCGCTTGATGTAGAGGTGCCGGCCGGCGTACACCCGGGTGCATTAAGCTCCCGTGCCGGCGTCGGAGACACCAATGCCGCCTCCGCCGGAGGCACCAATGGCCCCGCCATCGCATTATGCGAGTTGCTAGCCGTGAAGCTAGGAATCGGGGGCGGCCCCTGTTGGCCGCCCGCAATCCACGCACTCAACCCCGAGATCAAGGTAGGCACAATGGCGGTGATCTTCGCTCCGAGTCGTTGTTCCACTTGCTCTTGGACAATCTCCGGAATCCGTGCCACCTGTGCCTTGAGTTCTTGAACCTCTCGCGCCTGGCTTTCCGAGCTGGTCTTTTTCTCCTTCCGCACACCAGCGGTATAGTATGACCCCCATTTTGTCGACAAGCCTTTGCCGGCCACATGACCAGCTGACGTCGGCTTACTGAGCTTATCCTTGTTCTTCATTACATTCAACCCCCTATTTAGAGTGGTGTCCCAAGGGTTGCTCTTAGTCGACCCCGTGCTACTGCTTTCAGTCGCCTGTGGAAGGAATGTGAACCATTTAGAAATTTGGCTTCATTAATTAGAATGCAACCATATGGAGCTAATTACGCGGGGGTGTATTCCTTACCAGAACAAGCTCAAGCTGCCTGGTCTTCGGATCCGTGGTAAGCTCCTTTGTTTTCGGGTCCTTCTTGTACCGGGCCCTGACAAAGTTCCTGGTCTGCTTGTCACCGTATTTATCGAAGAGGGGCGGTAGGCCTTGCTGAGCACGGTCTGCCTCCTCCTTGTCCCATATAGGCTCCGCCACTCTGTAACCGCCGGGACCGAGTGTGTGTTCCCCTATGTTCAGCTCCCGCATTTGTTTCCCCCACTCACTTGATTGGGAGTTTGGGGTGCTCGAGCAATTGATCTTGAAGTCGTTGTAGTCATCTTCGGTGATCGAAGGATTTTTCTCCTTGATCTTCTGATAACTCTCACCTTTCTCGATCATTCTTTTCACATTGCTTTTCCAAGTAGACAGGGCCTTGCTCATCTTCGTGAGGGCAGCATTGTTCACTTTATTCCCTTTGAGGCTTGTGTTTGCAAATTTAGCGGGGAACTTATATCGTTCGTGCAGCTTCGTGAAGAGGAGGTTGCGCAAATTCCCTCTGTCAGGAAGCCTTAGGTTCTCGGTGTTGATTGAGACGGTGCTCCGGAAAATGCACCCGAGCTGAAGCGAGTACCCCTTGACTATTCGTTCGGGCGCCGTTGGATTCCCGTTGGAGTCCACTTCAGTAACTTCCTCCTTGAGGGAGCGGAGCACGGTCGGGCGCCGGTCCTTCAGTTGCCTCTTCAGTTGGCTGCCATCTGTGCGTGCGCCGCCATCATCAGTGGTGGCATCCTCGGCGGCACCATCAGTGGTGGCATCAGTGTGGTCATCCTCGGCGGCACCATCAGTGGTCTCAGGATCGGTGGGGAAGGCGGCGGCCTCATACAAGTGAGGTTGTTCCTCCATCTCCTGGGACAGCTCCCAGAATGCCTTGCCGCCCGAACCCCCGGCCTCATCGTTGTGGGCCATGTTTCTCTCTAAATAGAAACAAAGCTTGGTCAAAAAGTTGGTTATTGTCAACGAACAAGATCATGGTCTCATCATTTAGGGTTTGTCGACACCGAGGCATCCTAAAATCTAAGCTTTTATCATTGAGGGTTTTTCGACGCCGAGGCACCCTAAAAGCCTAAGCTTTCATCATTTCGGTTTTTATCGACACCGAGGCACCCTAAAAGCCATACATTAGTCACAAGTACGCCGGGGCACTTGAGCCACCCTAAAATTCACGGAAAATTTCAGCATGACCTTTGCTGAAAATAGGACATATGGAGTACCCGAATTTGCCGGAACGGAAGTTAATCGACATTCCGACAAACTCAAGGGCCTCTCGGGGTACCTGCAAAATCATTATCCCAGGTGGACATGGATGCAATGTCACATGTCACATGGATCCCACACCCACAGGAGCTGGTGAAGCTTCATGTGTATTTCACGAAAACCAGCCTGACTAAAGAGCTTTATGTAGAAAACAAATCACTCCACCAGCTCACACAGGATCATCCCTCTAAGCAATTACTCAAAATGGGCACTAGCTGCAAAATGAACATTTTACAATCTGAACTTTTTTGTAACTGATGTTTTTTGTAACCCCTAATCCCATAATGTCACATACCTGACGTTTATGGGAGAAGTATGTCACATACCTGACAAATAATCCCTCAATCCTATAATGCAAGACATTTGGACACACTGTCAGAAAAATGTATCACATTACAGGACGGAGGAGCATTGGTCACAACCCCTTTAATCTCTCTCGTCTACTTTTTCTAAAACCTAACAGAGTGCATCCTAAACTTAGGAAAAAATAAAGGCACAAATAATTCTGCAAGACATTACAAATAATTCAAGAATTTGAGAATAATCAGAGGAAATTAATCAACTTGTAAACTGATAAAGAATAATATATTGAGAATATCGACTCGACACGCTTTTGACAAAATCATCAGAGGTGCATTGCTTATAGGAAGTTATTAATACAGAACAAGAAACCAAAATCTTCCTCCTCTCATGCTGCCGTTACAAATAATGTCATTGTCCAACAGGTTCTGAGTTTTAGAACAATCAAGCCAATGCCAATAGGAACAAATAGATTTTAGCTACTAGAAACACGATAGTCACGGGCTTGTCCTGAACCTTAACAACAGTACAAAAACTCCATGCCATGGACAACCGCACTTCTGAACATGCAAAAATGTAACACAATGTTCCACATGAGCAGAGAATAGCAGCTCGACGTTGACTGAATTAGAAAATTTTTCTTTTGGGCTTAGATTATCATTTGCATCAGATTCAGTGACATTAACAGAGAGCAACATTAAAACAACCATTCATGCTTCTGGTCATAAGAATTTGGATTTTATACTCTACTAGCTAAACACAGATGCAAGATCCAGTAGTTCAAGAGTTGAAACAACAAACCATAAAGAGTTCAGGAATCAGTAGTCTACGAATTGTGATTTGATTGAATGGCAGCCGCTGAGCCGACACCAATCATCTCTGAAATAAGTACACACCACTCACACTGTTTGTGCACTGCTGCCATTGTATGAAAATCAGTTGTCTTAACCAGTACAGCAATTTCTCTCAACCAATATTGCTTTTTAATTGCATTATCACGTCAAAGACATTATACCGGAGCAGATGCAGGTGAGCATATACAAAATAGAAACTTGAAGTATAGAAAAACTATAATATCATTCGTATTTTTTATCCCTCGGTGATTACTATTAGCGATGCTATTTTCATACAAAGTATAGAGCACAAAGACGCTGACAACTTGTTCTGAACCTTGCACAGGCTGACAACGGCTCTAGCTAGCACATGAAATGGCCATGATCTTGTTCTTGGAACGAATTTATTCACTGATGAATCACCATGAATCTCCATAATCCATCGAACCCTAGCCTAGTTTACCGAAAAAAAATCAATCTGGCCATGACAGGGGACGAACCAGCCGCATACCTTGCTGCGAGAGCTGGAATCGACGATGTCGACGACAGGTTGAGGACGAGGATGGCCGCCTTCTCCGCTCGTTCGCACGCCGGCCGCGCTTCCGCTCCCTGGTTCGGGGCGGCGGGGCGACGGACGGTGGTGTCGGGGCGGCGGGGCGACGGTGGTGTCGGGGCGGCGTCGAGGGCGGCGGGGCGAC
>NC_041383.1:430285882-430294551 GCF_002162155.2 Triticum dicoccoides | reverse complement strand
TGGACCGGATCTAGGGTGCGGGGGGTCGGCGGCGGCGGTTGAGTAGGGGAATCAAGAGGGTGCAGGCGGTCGGCGGCGGCGGCCGGTGGACCGGATCTGGCGAGGTGGGATAGCGATCGAGATGGAGGAGGATCGAGATCGAGTGTCCATGAAATTAAAAAATATTCATGATAGTTCAAAAAGTGCCCATGAAATATAATCGAGAAATGAAGTCTACGATTTAAATACAATCGATCTTAGCTAGCTATGTGTTCACAATCTTCTTGCCCTTCTTTTTCGCAAATGGAGTTCTTCTATGGAACGGACGTCCTTTAGGTAGGGTGGTCCTGCTTCTTCTTGTGGTGTATGCTGCTACTTCATCATCGTCGTCATGTTCGATCCTCGGGTCGCCGTACTTGTCAAGGTCTTGCTCATTGGCTACTCCATCCATTCCGATGATCTTCCTTTTGCCTCTCCTCACGACAACACGACTGGGCTTTGGCGGGTCGGTAATGAAGAAGCATTGGTCCACTTGGGAAGCCAGTACCCATGGCTCATTTTTCACGGTGACGTTTGCGCCCGCGGTCTTGGATTTGGCTTCGGGTATAACCATGGTGGTGAAATACCGGTCTTCTTTTATGACGTTCTTGGCCCATCTGACACGGAACATCGGGACCTTCTCTCCAGCGTAGCTCAGCTCCCAGATCTCCTCGATCCTTCCGTAGTATCTGTCCTTGTTGTTACCGGTGTAGGATTCCATCGTTACCCCGGAGTTCTGATAACCATCGCTCTTCATGTCCTTGGCCTCGGTGTAGAATGTGTAGCCGTTGATATCGTACGCCTCATAGGTCATTAGGTTGTGCTCGGCGCCCTATGACAAGGCGAATATGAGTTGTTCTTCCGTGGAAGAATCCTCATGTAAAGGGTACGACAGAAGCTTCTGCTTGAACCAACGCGTGAAACATGAGTTGTGCTCTTTGAGTATATCTCCGTCCGTCCTCTGTTGGCCTCGGTCATTGTACGTCTTCTTAATAAAGGTTTTGTGCTCTACCACCCAAGGATCGACCACGTCTATGTGTTGTAGCGCGACTAGGTTTGCTCTTTCAAAGTCGGCGAGTCGACCCTCGAAGTCGACATGCATTTCGCGGTGACCCTCACGGTGACCGAGATAGTCGTGCACCGTCGTGAGCAGTGCGGCTCTCATAGGGAAATATTCTTTCTCTGCGGCGTCCCACGTATTGGCTGGCGTTTTCCACAGCGTGTCAAGCTCCTCTTTCAGCAGCCCCAGATACAGATTGATGTCGTTCCCTGGTTGTTTCGGCCCTTCAATTAGCATACTCATGTGAATGTACTTCCTCTTCATGCACAACCAGGGGGGAAGGTTGTACATCCACACGAACACAGGCCAGGTGCTATGTGTGCTTCTCTGGCTGGCAAACGGATTGACTCCATCGGTGCTCGTGCCCAGCACGATGTTCCTTCTATCGTTCCCAAATTCTGGGTATTCGAAGTTCAACGCTTGCCACTGGCTCGCATCCTTAGGGTGACTCAGCATCTTGTCTTTTTATCTATCTCCGGATCATTTGCGTCATCTTCTCGCTTCTTCTCCTCCCTATCCGCGTGCCAACGCAGGAGCTTTGCTACCTTAGGGTCCGCGAAATACCGCTGCAGACGAGGAGTGATCGGAAAGTACCACACCACTTTTCGAGGAGCTTTCTTCCTCTTCTTGTATCGAGTGACACCGCACACCGGACATATGGTAGACTCCGCGTGCTCGTCCCAATAAATGATGCAATTGTTCATGCACACATGGTATTTCACATGCGGTAAATCCAGAGGACACACGATTTTCTTCGCCTACTCCAAACTGGTCGGGCACTTGTTCCCCTTGGGAAGATGTTCGTGCTAGAATGACATGTTCTCGTCGAAGCATGCGTCGGTCATTTTGTGTTTTACCTTCATCTCCAGAGCCATGAGCATTACTTTCAGGCGGGTATCCTCGGGCCTGCATCCTTCATACAATGGAGTAACCGCGTCTAACTCAAGTTGATCCATCTTGGCTTTCTCTCGGGCGGCAGCTCTTGTGTTATCCGTCTGCTTGAGAAGCAGCTCTTGAATATGAGGGTCCTGCACCCAGCCCATCGATGGTCCAGCTTCGTCTGCTCCGCCAGCATCATCATCATGTCCTGCATCTTCTTCTACATGATGACTGTGTACAGCATCACCGTCGTGATCATCTCTTGGGGATTCTTCGTCTTCTTGCCCGCCCGAGTAGCGGTGGTTGTCTTGCTGCCCTTCCTCATTTCTTGCCCGGCCCCCATGGACGACTTCATAGTCATCTTCATCACCTTGCCACCGATAGCCATCCATGAAACCATGCAAGAGCAGGTGGTCCCGCACCTGCCCGGAATCCGGGTCCGCAATAAGGCTATTCAGCTTGCATCTTCGACACGGACATCTTATCTCCGTCTCGTTCTTTTGAAGCATCTCGGCTTTCGCGGACCTCAAAAACCTATTCACGATGCCTTCGGTCATCGTGCGGACCATGGTCACCTGCGGGGTAGAGAAAAACGATATTTTAGAACCAAGAAAAAATTTGGCATGACTTTCCCTAAAAATAGGACCAAAAAGAATGCTTAATGCCAAAATTCTCGCTAAAACGGAAATGAATCAACATTCCAGCAAAATATTGGCAACTATCGCATTTCAAATACCGGTACACATCCAAACACAAACACATATGCAAAACCACAAACATATGCAACACCACGAACATACATAGATCTAGCTAGGCCATAAAAAGTGCATGTGCACATTGTTGTAGGGAGAACAACATAAATATAGCTTCCGCCCTTACTTACCTAGCAAAACAAGGTAACTTAACCACTTAATTTGAATGAATTTATGGTGGAAATGAGGTGAAAAAGAGGAGGCACCCGAGACAAGGAGGAGGCGGTGGAGAGAATGAAGTGGGGAGAAAGTGAGTGTGGGAGGAGAGGCTGTCCAAAATATCTTGTTGCTGCCCACTTACTAATGGCGCACCAACCACAAATGCGCCATTAGTAATCCAGGTTACTAATGGCGCACCCCCTGGTGGTGTGCCATTAGTAGTTTTGCAAAAAAACATACTAATGGCGCACTACACCACGGTGCGCCATTACTAGTTTAAACTAGTAATGGCGCACCGCGTGCGAGTGTGCCATTAGTAGTTTTGCAAAAAAAGGAATAAAAAAATAATAAAAAAACAACATTAGTGGCGCACTCTCTGGCAGGTGCGCCATTACTAGTTACAACTAGTAATGGCGCACTGCCTGTGGATGCGCCATTAGTATGTTTGGACAGGCGCACTAGTTCAAAAAAAAATTTGATACTAATGGCGCACCGTGTGCCAGGTGCGCCATTAGTAGTTTCAACTCTAATGGCGCATCAGAAGGTGGTGCGCCATTAGTATATACTAATGGTGCACCACTTGTCTGGTGCGCCATTAGTGTCAATCCCATCTATAGCCCTTTTTCTAGTAGTGACAGTGGCACACAGGAGGTGGAAAGTGATACAGTAGCATGAGCTTATCGCTCGTATTATAGGAAAAGGGGCATTAAATGCAAAGCTTAGGTGTCCCTCCACTATATCGGGGACGGGGGCGGGGCCCGTTCTGTCCGTCGCCGCCTCCCATCGGTTTGACACGGGCCATGGCTAGCGATGCATGTGGTGCTACGCAGGCAGGCAGGCAGCTGAGGTGGCGCGGTGGTGGAGACTCCACGAAGGATCGCATGCTGCCACGCAGGTGCCTGCCCAGCTGGTTGAGTTGGCAGCCGCATGCGAACGGCGGTGAAGACTTTGTTGGCAGGGGCGTGGCGGTGGCCCTGGCGGTGCGCTTGGTGAGGGCCTTATCGGGTGGCCCGGCAAGGGTCTTGCCGGGTAGCCCGGCGAGGGTCTTGCCATGGCGCGTTGGTTTCCCCGGCAAGGGATCTTGCCGGGGGTCTCGTGGGTTTCTTCGGTGAGGATGGTTGCCTTCTTATCCTCATTTGGTCTTCTCTCTTCCTCGTCTTCACAAAGATCTCCATGCCACCACAGAGGTGCCTCCCGAGTCTTGCCCAAAGTGTGTGCCGAACGTTGGTGGGCTGAAGGGTGGCTCAGTTTGGTTGGCGCGAGCGAGCTGCTCCGGCAAGGGTTTTTCCGGGGTTGCTGAGGCCGCCCCGGCAAGAGTCCTTGCCGGGGGAAACCGCTACGCCCATCTGATCTTTGTCGTCTTGGTCCTTGTTGTTGCTTCGTTCGCCTTGTGGCCTCAGCTTCTCTCCGGCTTCCCCTTCCTGCCGTGTCGGTGCGTGGCCGTGGTGGGAGGCTCTGACTACCCGTGCACAAGTAAAGGAGTCAAAAGGAGAACCCCTACTATTGTACACTGACATAACTCCTACTGATTGCGTACATAAGCTTGCAAAGATTTTACTGACTAATGCAGTAATAGACGTGCAATCATGTGTTTATGTTTTTATAACATTTCTGCATCTAGCCCAACATGATATTTTCACCCAGACCAGCAAGTCCGTGGATTTCAAGAAAAATGCAAATGGGATTTAAATTCTACCATATATATAAACGTGCTGCATAGATGCTACATCATTGTTTCACCCAGCCCACCTAATGGACTAAAAAAACAAATGGACTGGCTTACATGTGGGTCAGTAGGTCGAAGCCTAAGAAGGCGTTGGATTTACATCCAACGGCCGGCATTCTTCTTCAATCTCTCGTCTTATTCCCCCAGCGCTGCCGGGACCGCCTGCTCCAGCCTTCGGCATCCAGCGGCGTTATTTTGCGTTCCTCAGCAAAACGCTACCCCGCCGACGGCCAAGCCATCCCTCCACTCCGCACCTCCTGTTATTCTCTGCCGAGTGTAGGCCCACCCCGCACCCGAACTAGTCAAGTTTCCAACTCCTCTCCGTCTGCGACTCCACTACCGCGTCTTCCCCATCTCCGAGTCGTTCCAGTCTGGGGCCTCGCCGTCGTCCGTCGCCTCGGTGCGCTCGGTGCGGCGTGGTCAACATACGTGAGTTGTCGGAAGAGGATTGTACGTGGAGAGCCTAACAGCTGGACCCATGAGGTCCATGGTCGCACGCAAGGAAAGTTCCTCCTTATTATGCACTGTACCTGGACTGTACGTGGGAAGGGCTTCTGTATTTCGCGAAAAAACGTTTCCCCCGCTGACAGGTCGGACCCACCAGCTATATCTTCACACGCAAGGAAGTGCCTCCTTATCACGCACAAAAAAAATGAATACCCCATGCTAGCTGGGACCCACCATAGTGGGTGGCTGACTTGTGGGCCTACTAAGTTGACGGGGACGGAGGGCTTTGTCAACTTAGTCAATAGGAATGATTCTAGCTCTAGTGACCGTACAATGTCCATCCAACGGCCATAGTGCTTCTTCAACCTCTGGTCTTCTTGCTCTAGCCGCCCAAAGCAGCGCAAGTCGTGCCGCGTGCTCCTGCCTCTCGTGGACGGCTGTGATGCCGCGGAGGCCTCACCGCCCCCTACTACTCCCACCGCTGGCCCAAGGCATCCCTCTACTCACCCACAACCCCTATTATTCTGCGGCGACGGCAGCCTCACTCCGCAGCCGAACCAGTGAACCCTCGGACTCCTCTCCGCATGGGCATCCACTGCCGCGTCTTCCCCGGCTCCGCGTCGTCCCCTTCCCAGGCCTCGTCGTCGTCCACGGCCTTGGTGCTCTCGGCGCGGCGTGGTCAATGTGGTCAATGACTGACTTCCATCGGAAGAGTACTGTATGTGGAGAGGCTGACAGCTGGGTCCACGGCCACAACCCAATTTTTTTGTGATTTGCCAAGTAAGTCTCTTTGTCAGGCCTGTTGGGCTGCAAATCTTTCAAGACGAAGAGAGCTTCATTCGGCTGGCCGAGAAAATGGCCTATCAGTAATGAGAAATGGGCTGTACAATTTTAAAACACATCAAACGGGCAATTAGTTTCAAATTTCTTTTTTTCATTTTGAGATTTTAAATTGCATTGATTTTTATGCATGGACAATTTGTTGGATTTTATATTGATATACGTTTATTTTTAAAATCAGTCTGAATGTGACTCGAAATTTCGGGATTAAAAACAGTTCGGACCGCACCGAAATATGCAAAATTTTGTATAATTTTTTAACCGTGGCCGCAATATGGGCTATAATGCTAACAAAAAGAATATGGGCTCCAAAAAAACCTTCAGAATTAGCAAATGGGCTGTAAATTATTAGAAATAATGACAGATGGGCTGTATGCTATTTTCCACAGATTTGAGGCTTTCCTAAAAAAAGGTTGACGCACAAGCAGTAACTGTTGGATTTCCATCCAACGGCCGTCGTGCTTCTTCAATCTCTGCTCTTCCTGCTCCAGCCGCTCAAACAAGCGCCGACGGGACTGCCTGCTCCCTCCTCCCCGCGGCCGGCTGTGCTGCCGCGCAGGCCTCACCACCCCACTGTACTCCCATCGCTGGCCTAGCCATCCCTCTACTCACCCACACCTGTTGTTATTCTCCGGCAACGGCAGATGAACCAGTAAACCCTTGTACAGTCGTACTTCCCTCTGCGTGGAAAACAACTGCTGAGTCTTCTCTGCCTCCGTGTCGTTCCCTTACTAGGCCTCGCCATCATCCACCGCCCCGGTGCTCTCGGCTTGGCCTAGTCAACGTGGTCAACGACCGACATGCATCTGAAGTGGACTGTACGTGGAGAGGCTAACAGCTGGGTCCACGGCCGCATGCAAGGAAATACCTCCTTATTATGCGCAAAATAATGATTCCTCCACCTAACATTTGGGACCCATCGAAAGGGCCTCTGTATTTCGTGAAAAAAACGTTACCGCCGCTGACAGCTTGGACCCACCAGCTATATATCTTCGCACGCAAGGAAGTGCCTCCTTATTACACAAAAAAAAATGAATACTCCCCTTGCTAGCTGGGACCCAGTATAGTGGTAGGCTGACTTGTGGGCCTACTAAGTTGACGGGGACAGAGGGCTTTGTCAACTTAGTCAATATGCACGATTCTAGCTCCCGTGACCGTACGATGTCCATCCAATGGCCGTAGTGCTTCTTCAACCTCTGGTCTTCTTGCTCCAGCCGCACAAACCAGCGCCGGTCGTGCCTCGTGCTCCTGCCTCCCGTGGCCGGCTGCGATGCGGTGGAGGCCTCACCGCCCCCTACTACTCCCACCGTTGGCTAGGCCATCCCTCTACTCACCCACACCCCTATTATTCTGCGGCGACGGCAGCCTCACACCGCAACGAACCAATGAACCCTCATACTCCTCTATGCGTGGGCATCCACTGCAGCGTCTTCCCCGGCTTCGCGTCGTCCCCTTCCTAGGCCTCGCCATCGTCCACCGCCCTGGTTCTCTCGGCGTGGCATGGTCAACATGGTCAAGGAACGGCTTCCATCGGACGTGGACTGTACGTGGAGAGGCCGACAGCTGGGTCCACGGCCGCAGCAAGGAAGTGCCTCCTTATTACGCACAAAATAATTATTCCTCCACCTGACAGCAGGGACCCACCGAACGGGCCACCGTATTTCACGAAAAAACGTTTCCCCCTGACTGCTAGGACCCACCAGCTACATCTTCGCACGCAAGGAAGTGTGTCTGAGCAAAAAAAACGATTTGCCCCCCTGACTGCTGGGACCCACCAGCTACATCTTCGCACGCAAGGAAGTGCCTGACAGTCGGGACCCACCTGGTCGAAGCGTATGTTGCATTGCCATTCTGGTCGTGAACGTGTACGTACATACTGGTCGATGTACAGGCACGCACGTGTCATAGTAGAGGCGCACACGTAGCATTTACACGTACGTACAGCGGCCAGGGTGAAAGAAAGTAAATACGGCCACGTACGTACATATGGGCGGGGTCTCGAACGCCTACTCGCGCGTACGTACGGCCAGGGCTCCTGTACATGGCTAGGTCGGAATGGAGAAACTGCATCTCCGTCGTGTTCATGGGGAGGCAACGAAATGCCTCATGTTCATCTGGAGGTAATGGAACGTGTGGGAGCCAACCGGCTTGGACGAAACAGCCGATGGAAACGAGGCCTGGCGTACCGTAGAACGGAGGAAACGGCCTTGTGTTCAACCGAACATGTTCGAAACAGGATCCTATTCATCGGGAGGGGTCTGGCGTACCACAAAACGGAGGAAACAGACCTCCTACGGTCAAAATGGGGGTCCTGTTGACTGGGAGGGGTGTGGCATACCGCAAAACAGAGGAAACGGACTTGTGTTGGAGCGCTACGGTCGAAACGGGGGTCCTGTTCATCGGGAGGGGTGTGGCATACCGCAAAATGGGACTCCACGGGATACTGTTCATCTCCACCGTCGGCCCCCTCCAACCTCCATGGGCTACTGTTCATCCACCGTTGACCCCCTTCAGCCTCCACCTGCGACTGTTCATCCACGGACTCCTGTTCATCCAGCCTCCATCGCGCGCTACTCCACTGGCTACTGTTCAACCATCCCTCTCTACGGGCTCCTATTCAGGCACCCCTCCACGGGGCTACTGTTCATCCACCCCTCCACCGTCTACTGTTCATCCAGCCCTCCACAGGGTCGTCCTGTTCATCCAGCCCTCCACGGGGTCCTGTTCACCTAGCCCCAACCAGCTCGACCGATCGGGGTCCTGTTCATCCAGAGGCAACGCCATGGGG
>NC_041383.1:430269888-430285742 GCF_002162155.2 Triticum dicoccoides | reverse complement strand
CTCACTGTTCATCTAGAGGCAGCATCGACCGACTTCAGTTAGCAGTAGTAGTAAAGGAATCGCTCGATCGGGTTCAGTTAACAGCCATCGATCGATCGCTCGGGTTCAGTAACGCAGAGCCTGCAGTGCAATCGCTCGGGTTTAGTTAGAGCCCAACACCTCGCTCGGGTTCAGTTAGAGCCCAACGCCTCGCACCCACGCGCGTGCGTGTATGAGAGAAATGCGCATCGCTCGGCCCCGACCACCCACCATAACCGGGAACACCCCGATATTTTCCTCACCCTCGCTTCTACCACGGTTTTTTCTGTCATGGACGGCCCAAAGAATGTCATGCAGCTGCGTCTCCGGCCTGCCCAGGATGAAAAGCCCATTTTCTGTCAGGATTTTTTGTCATAGAAGTAGGAGCCCACCACATCTATGATGATACCGGGTTTTGTCACAATTATTGTCATAGAAGTGTCATAAGTATGACAGAAAAAATTCGTTCGGCCGAAAATGTTATGGATGTGTCTTTTTTTGTAGTGCATGGATCAGATAACTCGTGAGTAATACCAAGTATATCGAGATATTCATGGAGACCAGTATTCTTGAACTCGGTTCCATTATCACTCCTGATATGCTTGATCTTCACACCGAAGTTCGTAGATGCTCTTGAGGAAAATTGTTTGAAGACTTCCTAGACCCAATACCTTGCTTTTGCCTTTGTCGGCGCATGTGATATGCTTCAGATGAGATGGAGATAAAGCAGTGTCCATCAATAAGTTCTTGTCACCGGTCGTGTGATTTGTACATCCACTGTCGATGACCCACTCAGTAGCTTTGGGTTGTTCATCCTGCAGATGAATTAGTGCAGCTTACGAACCCATATACTTCATCATTGAAGAATATGATATCAATTACATCAACAGTAACAGATATAGAAATATGAGGACGTGATAAATGAGTAATTCATTTCTTCATGATTAGCTTGCGTCCATTCAAGCACATTCACGTCTCCAGCAAATTCCTTAGACGATTTAGTTCGTCTAGAGACCTGACCCTGCATAAGAGATTAGTTCTTTTATTCACCACCCACATCTGGAGGGGTGGCATAGAGTTCATCATTTTGCGAGCTCCATAAGAAAAAGATGGCATTGAAGCCAGTGCACTTTGTTTCATAGAAGAGGGGTTAAGATAAGCATGTGAATAAGCAGAGAAATTCTTCGAGGACTTATGAACATGATGATTTGAAGAATAATGCACATATTCATAGCCTTTAGACTTTTCTTGCGAAACAGAAGTGTTAGCACGATGATGTTTATATGAGGATTTGGATCCACGTGAGAAATTTGATCCAGATGAAGAATTCGGTCCATAAGAGGACTTGGATCCATATGAAGATTTTGATCCATATGAAGAATTTGATCTGGGGTTCCTATTCTTCATAGGTGGTGTCATGATGACATTCACCTGAAGATTTTCAAGGCACCTTTTGGGAACCCAGATTTTCTTCATAGGGGGACCGTTCCTGCAGTTATTCCAACATATCGAGTAAATAATTCACCATTCCGATTCTTGAACAGTTTATAGTTGGAGTCAAATGACTCATCGGAGGAATATGTAGATTCACAAGTAAAGCCAGATAAAGTGCATGGATCTACAGAAGGTCCTTTCGCAGCAACCCATGAGGATTTGGGATACTGCTCAGGTTTCCAGTAGGTCCCATCAGCATTGAGTTTCCTCTCAAAGGCAATACCCTCTTTCCTAGGGTTCCTGTTCAAGATATGCTTTTTAGCACATCACAAAGATTTTGATGCCCTTTGAGGCTTTTGTATATGTCTGTCACATACAATTCCTTCAATCATGCATTATCATTAGTGATACTTGTGGTATCCTCAAATGAGGAATCTGAGACCACAGAGACCGTTGAAGAATTTGCAGCAATAGAAGCATTTGAACATTCAGGTGAAGAATTAGCATATCATGCTCAATGCATTTTATACATGGTGGAATAAATTCTTCCTGAGCGGAACTGATCTGTTGAGCAAGCAATGAAACATTTTCCTTCTGAAGACCTTCATAACTCACTTTTAACTTCTCATGATCTTGCTTTCTCTGAAGAAATTCATAAGAAAGCTTCGCATGATCAGAGAAGAGAGTGTTATGATGACTTTGAAGGTTTTCAAACTTAGACTGAAGTCTCTGAAGATTATCAGTCAAAGTCTTAGTTCGTTTCAATTCCTCACCAACAGGTCATCGCTTTTGTCTAGCATATTTTGAATCTTTTCCAAAGCCTTTTGTTGTTTAACAGAAACTTTAGCAAGTTTGGAATAGCTAGGTTTGAGATTATCATCAGATTCATCCTCACAAGATTCAGAGGGGGAATGTTTGAGTACCTTGGCACTTTTTTCCATGAAGCAATAGGTGGGAGCATAGTCATCCATGCTTTTGTCAGCAGAGTTGGGGAGGTCATTTGCTTCAGTGTTGAAGATGGACTTGCAGTAGGCTCGCCACACCAGAGTCTGACTCCTCAGATTCCTCCTCTTCCACATTTTCCTCAGATTCAGCTTCAGAGTCCATTTCCTTACCAAGAAATGCATGTGCCTTCTTGGAACTGCTCTTCTTGTGAGATGAAGACTTTGAGGATTTTGATGAAGAGGACTTTGAAGATTTCTTCTTCTTCTTTGAGTCATCAGAATCATCATCTTTGTACTTCTTATTATTTCATTCCTTTTCCCACAGAGGACAATCAGACATGTAGTGACCAGGTTTCTTGCATTTGTGGCAATTCCTCTTTTTATAGTCACGAGATGAGGAATCATCACTTCTTTAAGATTTTCCAAAGTGAGCACGGTTAGAGAACTTCTGGAATTTCTTCACGAGCATTGCTAGCTCCTGGCTCAGTTCTTCAGGGTCACCAAGGCTGCTACCAGAATCTTCACCTTCAAATTCAAAGACTGCCTTGGCCTTCAGTGCACGTGATCTTCCAAAGCTCGGTCCATAGTGGTATCTCTTCTCAGCAAGCTGGAACTCATGAGTGTTTAGCCTCTCGACGATATCAGCGGGATCTAGAGACTTGTAATCAGCTCGCTCTTGAATCATCAGTGCAAGAGTATAGAATGAGGAATCAAGTGATCTCAGCAATTTCTTCACCACCTCATGGTCGGTGATGTCAGTGGCACCAAGTGCTTGAAGCTCATTCGAGATGTCAGTGAGGCGATCGAAGGTTTGCTGAACATTTTCGTTGTCGAGTATTTTGAAGCGATTGAAGTGATTGCGAAGAACATCAACTCGGGAGTCACGTTTAGTAGAGACTCCTTCATTGACCTTCGACAGCTTTTCCCAAATTAGCTTAGCAGTTTCCAAAGCACTCACTCTACCGTACTGTCCTTTGCTCAGATGGCCACATATGATATTCTTCGCTTGAGAATCGAGTTGCTTGAATCTCTTCACATCAGCAACATTCACAGACGGAGTGACTGAGGTAACACCATTTTCTACAACATACCACAGATTGTTATCAATTGCCTCAAGATGCATGCGCATCTTGTTCTTCCAGTAGGGGTAGTCCGTCCCATCGAAGGTAGGACACCTAGCCGAGACCTTGATCATTACTTCAATCGACATAACTAAAAATCCAGGTGGTTAAACCAAAATCAAACAGAACAAGGGAGTACCTTGCTCTGATACCAATTGAAAGCACGTTATATCGACTAGAGGGGGGTGAATAGGAGAGGTTTACAAATTCGTCACTAAGGAATTTCTAGGTGAAGAAATTCCTAAGCAACGACACACTACCAGCAGAATAAGTACTCAGGTATAAACAGAACACGGCAATAGCATAGTCATCATGATGAAATGAAAACAAGCACAAAGTACAGATAGCATGATAACAGGATATGCAGGCTGAAGACTATGTGACTGAAGAAATTGAATTGAGGAAATAGAGAAAGTCTTCAGTCAAAGTCTTCAAACAGTAATGATCATGTTCATCAACACATGAATGAGGAAATGGAAGGGTTGAGGAAATACAACCAATTGGCTTGGTGAAGACAATGATTAGGTAGAACAGTTCCAACTGCTAGGACCGTTGTATGTCTGGTTGGAGCAACTGAGTATTTAAACTCGGGGACACACAGTCCCAGACACACAGTCCTCACCGCATTCTCCTTAAGCTAAAGTCACACAGACCTCGCCCAACACTCGTGGTAAGTCTTCAGGTGACTTTAAAACCTTCATAGACTTGGTCACTCAGCGATCCACAATTCCTCTTGGATGCTCAGCCATGATGCCTAACCGTCTGGAGGATATACTGTCCTCAAAGGTAACAAGTGTCGGTTCCACACAGGAACAATCTCTTCAGTGATGCTCAATCACTTTGGGTTTGTAGGTGTTTGGGTTTGGGTTTTGGGTTTTCCTCACTTGATGATTTTTGCTCAAAGTCCTCGGAGGATGGGATGCTATCAATGACAAGTGTCAGTTTCTCACGAAGCAGCCAACCAGCTAGTGGTTGTAGGGGGTGGCTATTTATAGCCTAGGGAGTAGCCCGACATGATAAGACATAAATTCCCTTCATTGATATGACTGTTAGGTGGGTAGATATTTTGGGACAGCTGGCGCAAAGCACAGCAACGATCGGATATTTGAGGTTCAAATTCCTCAGGGCTGTCATGTTCCTCACTTTGTAGGCAATCCGCACTGGCGAATTCCTAACTCCTCAGTCAGAAAAAATTCCTCAGAGACCAGAAGATCTTCGTCTCTGTCTCTGAAGAAATTGACTGAACTGATATGAGATTTCCAATGGCTTCACTCAAAAGGATTGTATAGGTGTAGGATTTTGAGATGAGCATCACATGGAAATCAGTTTCCTTAGTATTACCTTGATCCCCTTTAATAGTACGGTGTTTCCTATGACTCAAGAAAGAGAAAATGAAACTACGAAAACAAAAGTCTTCACGCTTCATAATCCTTGCATGAATATCCAAGTCTTCAAGGTTACACCAATTTCTTCACTTTCAAAATCTTCAGGAGAACCAAAGTCTTCAGCTGAAGACATACATTTTTAGGGGCCCACTTTCATCATAAATATCAACTCCTCATTGACTTATAGATCCTGTGTACACTCACAAACATATTAGTCCCTTAACCTATAAGTCTTCAATACATAAAAATAACTAAGGGGCACTAGATGCACTTACAGTTTGCTATCCGCATAACTCTTCTGCCTGGACTGGGTTATGTTAAGTCTATCACGAATAAACTTGACCTTCTCCTCAGAATCTCTGATTAAATCTAGTCTGAACAACTGTCGATCTCCAACTTCATCCCACGACAATGGTGTCCTGCACCTCCTTCCTAACAAAGCTTCTAAAGGGGCCATCTTCAGACTGGCTCGATAGCTGTTATTATATGAGAACTCTACATAGGGTAAATTATCATCCCAACTAGATCCATAATCTAGTGCACAAGCTCTCAACATGTCCTCCAGAATCTGATTGACACTCTCGGTCTGTCCATCTGTCTGCGGATGAAAGGTTGTACTGAACTCTAGCCTGGTACCCAAAGTTTCGTGCAACTGATTCCAAAACTTTGAAGTAAATTGTGTTCCTCTATCAGATACGACGGTCCTCGAAACTCCATGCAGACATACGATCCTGGTCATGTATATCTTCGCCAACTTAGCACTCATATAAGTGGTTTTCACGGGGATGAAATGGGTTACCTTGGTCAAGTGATCAACTACAACCCAGATAGAGTCATAGCCTGAACGAGTCCTGGGTAATCCGGTGATGAAATCCATGCCAAGTTTATCCCACATCCATTCGGGTATCGGCAAAGGCTGAAGTAACCCTGTTGGTTTCTGGTGCTCTGCCTTAACTATCTGACATAGGTCGCATACTGCTACATACTCTGCAATGTCCTTCTTCATTCCTATCCACCAGAAACTCTCCTTCAAGTCCAAATACATGTTGGTGTTGCCTGGGTGAATCGAGTAAGGCGGACCTCTTGAAGAATTAACTTCCTGATCTCGGGGTCATTAGGCACATAGATGCGATCCTCAAACCATAAAGTTTCATGCTCATCCTCACGAAAACCTTTAGCCTTTCCCTTACTCATCCTTTCCTTTATCTCTGCGATCTCCTTGTCCATCTTCTGGGCTTCTCGGATCTTTCCCAGCAAAGTGGACTGAATTTCCAGTGCCGCAACATAACCTCTCGGAACTATCTCCAAGCAAAGTTCTCGGAGGTCATCGGCTAACTCCTGGGGTAATCCTCCGATTATGAGTGTGTTAACATAATCTTGCGAGTCAACACATCAGCTATGGCATTGGCCTTTCCTGAATGATAATACAATCTCATGTCATAATCCTTTATGAGCTTGAACCATCTCCTCTGCCTGAGGTTCAACTCCTTCTGTGTGAAGATGTACTTCAAACTCTTATGATCCGTGTAAACATCACAATAGTTACCAATAAGAAAATGTCTCCATATCTTGAGCGCATGCACTACAGCTGCTAACTCCAAATCATGCGTGGCATAATTCAACTCATGAGGTCTAAGCTGACGTGAGGCATATGAAACAACTTTTCCTTTCTGCATAAGAATGCCTCCAAGTCCCTGACGAGAAGCGTTGCAATATACTTGGAAGTCCTTGCATATGTTCGGGAGAATCAGAACTGAGGCTGTAACCAAATGTTTCTTGAACTCCTGAAAACTGGCCTCATAATCCTCGGTCCATTTAAACTTGGTGTCCTTCTTCAATAACTCTGTCATAGGCTTCGCGATCTTGGAGAAATTATCAATAAGTATCTGATAATAACCTGCGATTCCAAGGAAACTTTAGATCTCTCCAACTAAGGTGGGTACCAACCAGTCAGTGACGGATGAAATCTTGGTAGGGTCTACTGCTATTCCTTCTCCTGATATAACATGTCCGAGAAATCCTACTTCCTTCAACCAAAACTCACATTTGCTGAACTTGGCATACAGCTGATGTTCCCCGAGCTTCTCCAGAACCAAGCGCAAATGTTCCTTGTTCTTTTCTTCTTCTTCTTCAAACAAACCAATATATCATCAATTGACACCACGACGAACTTGTCCAAGAACTCCGTGAACACCTTGTTCATCATACTCATAAAAAAGGCAGGGGCATTAGTCAAACCAAATGACATAACTGTATAGTGCTACCTCTTGAGCACTGTGTTGGATTTCCTCGAAGAGGAGAGGATGATACAACAAAGTAGCGTAAGTATTTCCCTCAGTTTTTGAGAACCAAGGTATCAATCCACTAGGAGACCACGCATAAGTCGCTCCTACCTACACAAAACGATAGCTACTCGCAACCAACGCGATTAGGGGTTGTCAATCCCTTCACGGTCAATTACGAGAGTGAGATCTGATAGAGATGATAAATAATATTTTTGGTATTTTTGATAGATAGATGCAAAGTGAAAAGTAAAAGGCAAAGTAAAAACAAAGCAAGTAAATAAAGCGATAGAGATTGATATGATGACAATAGACCCGGGGGGGCATAGGTTTCACTAGTGGCTTCTCTCAAGAGCATAGATATTCTACGGTGGGTGAACAAATTACTGTTGAGCAATTGACAGAATTGAGCATAATTATGAGCATATCTAGGCAATGATCATGTATATAGGCATCACGTCCGAGACAAGTAGATCGAAACGATTCTGCATCTACTACTATTACTCCACTCATCGACCGCTATCCAGCATGCATCTACAGTATTAAGTTAAAAACAGAGTAACGCCTTAAGCAAGATGACATGATGTAGAGGGATAAATTCATGCAATATGACAAAAAAACCCATCTTGTTATCCTCGATGGCAACAATACAGTACGTGCCTTGCAACCCTTTCTGTCACTGGGTAAGGACACCGCAAGATTGAACCCAAAGCTAAGCACTTCTCCCATTGCAAGAACTACCTATCTAGTTGGCCAAACCAAAAAGGATAATTCGAAGAGACTTGCAAAGATAACTCAATCATACATAAGAGAATTCAGAGAAGATTCAAATATTTTCCATAGATAAGTTGGATCATAAACCCACAATTCATCGGTCTCAACAAACACACCGCAAAAAGAAGATTACATCGAATAGATCTCCACAAGAGAGGGGGAGAACATTGTATTGAGATCCAACAAGAGAGAAGAAGCCATCTAGCTACTAGCTATGGACCCGAAGGTCTGAAGTAAACTACTCACACTTCATTGGAGGGGCTATGGTGTTGATGTAGAAGCCCTCCATGGTGGATGCCCCCTCCAGCGGAGCTCCGGAACAGGCCCCAAGATGGGATCTCATGGATACAGAAGGTTGCGGCGGTGGAATTAGGTTTTTGGCTCCTGTTCTGATCGTTCGGGGATACGTAGGTATATATAGGAGGAAGGAGTATGTCGGTGGAGCAACAGGGGGCCCACGAGGTAGGGGGGCACACCCAGGGGGGTGCGCCCTCCACCCTTGTGACCGCCTCTGGCACTTCTTGGAGTAGGGTCCCAGTCTCCTGGATCACGTTCGGTGAGAAAATCACGTTCCCGAAGCTTTCATTCCGTTTGGACTCCGTTTGATATTCTGTTTCTTCGAAACACTGAAATAGGCAAAAAACAGCAATTCTAGGCTGGGCCTCCGGTTAATAGGTTAGTCCCAAAAATAATATAAAAGTGGAAAATAAAGCCCAATATAGTCCTAAACAGTAGATAAAGTAGCATGGAGCAATCAAAAATTATAGATACGTTGGAGACGTATCAGGCATCCCCAAGCTTAATTCCTGCTCGTCCTCGAGTAGGTAAATGATAAAAAAAGAATTTTTGATGCGGAGTGATACTTTGGCATAATTTCAATGTAAAACTTCTTAATTGTGATATGAATATTCAGATCCGAAAGATTCAAGACAAAAGTTCATATTGACATAAAAATAATAATACTTCAAGCATACTAATCAAAGCAATCATGTCTTCTCAAAATAACATGGCGAAAGAAAGTTATCCCTACAAAATCATATAGTCTGGCTATGCTCCATCTTCCCCACATAAAATATTTAAATCATGCACAACCCCGATGACAAGCCAAGCAATTGTTTCATACTTATAACATTCTCAAAACTTTTCCAATCTTCACGCAATACATGAGCGTGAGCCATGGATATAGCACTATGTGGAATAGAATGGTGGTTGTGGAGAAGACAAAAGGAGGGAAGATAGTCTCACATCAACTAGGCGTATCAACGGGCTATGGAGATGCCCATCAATAGATATCAATGTGAGTGAGTAGGGATTGCCATGCAACGGATGCACTAGAGCTATAAGTATATGAAAGCTCTACAAAAGAAACTAAGTGGGTGTGTGAGGGAGTCCTGGACTAGGGGGTGTCCAGATAGCCGAACTATCATCATTGGCCAGACTCCAAGACTATGAAGATACAAGATTGAAGACTTCGTCCCGTGTCCGGATGGGACTTTCCTTGGCGTGTAAGGCAAGCTTGGCAATACGGATATTTAGATCTACTACCATTGTAACCGACTCTGTGTAACCCTAGCCCTCTCTGATGTCTATATAAATCGGTGGGTTTTAGTCCATAGGACGAACAACAATCATACCGTAGGCTAGCTTCTAGGGTTTAGCCTCCTTGATCTCGTGGTAGATCTACTTTTGTACTACCCATATCATCAATATCAATCAAGCAGGAGTAGGGTTTTACCTCCACCGAGAGGGCCCGAACCTGGGTAAAAACATCGTGTCCCTTGTCTCTTGTTACCATCCGCCTAGACTCACAGTTCGGGACCCCCTACCCTAGATCCGCCGGTTTTGACACTGACATTGGTGCTTTCCTTGAGAGTTCCTCTGTGTTGTCACCTATAGGCCCGATGGCTCCTTCGATCATCAACAACGACGCGGTCCAGGGTGAGACTTTTCTCCTCGGACAGATCTTCGTATTCGGCGGCTTTGCACTGCAGGCCAATTCGCTTGGCCATCTGGAGTAGATTGAAAGCTACGCCCCTGGCCCTCAGGTCAGATTTGGGATCTTGAACTTCACGGCCGACATCCATGGAGACTTGATCTTCGACGGATTCGAGCCACAACCGAGCGCGCCGCACTGTCACGATGGGCATGATCTAGCTCTGCTGCCGGTCAGTGTCCTGGAGGCCGCACACGAGTCCGCTCCGACCCTTAACTCGGAGCCGACTGCGCAGATCGAGGATTGGTGGCTAGACACCGCCTCGGGGGCTGCTACCTCTACGGCGATGGAGCCGAATACTGACCATGTCCCTTGTAAAGCTCGTGACTCCGAGGTGCCGGACTCCTCGCCGGACTCCGAACCTCCTGCGCCCCTACCAATCGAATCTGATTGGGTGCTGATCATGGAGTTCACCGCTGCGGACATCTTTCAGCACTAGCCTTTTGGCGACATCCTGAATTCGCTTAAGTATCTCTCGTTATCAGGAGAGCCCTGGCCGGGCCATGGTCAGGATGGTTGGGATGCGGACGACGAAGAAATTCAAAGCCCACGCACCACCAACTTTGTAGCCACTGTCGACGATCTAACCGACATGCTAGACTTCGACTCCGAAGACATTGACGGTATGGACGACGATGCCGGAGACGACCAAGAACCAGCGCCTACAGGGCACTGGAAGGCCACCTCATCATACGACATATACATGGTGGACACCCCAAAGGATGGGAATGGCGATGGAACAGCAGAGGAGGACCCCTCCAAGAAATAGCCTAAGCGTCGACGTCAGCGGCGCTGCTCTAAATCCCGCCACAGCAAGAATGGAGATTCCGGCACCGGAGACAACAACACCCCTGACAATGCCAAAGACAACCCCCTCCAGCAAGATTCAGCACAGGAGGATGAAGAAGCCAGCCCTCAAGAGAGAGTGGCAGACAAAGAGGTAGAGGACGATAATTACATGCCTCCCTCCGGAGACGAGGCAAGCCTCGACGACGACGAATTCGTCGTGCCTGAGGATCCCGTCGAACAAGAGCGTTTTAAACGCAGGCTTATGGCCACGGCAAGTAGCCTCAGGAAAAAGCAGCAACAGCTTAGAGCTGATCAAGATTTGCTAGCCGACAGATGGACCGAAGTCCTTGCGGCCGAAGAGTACGAACTCGAACGCCCCTCCAAAAGCTACCCTAAACGCAAGCTGCTGCCCCGATTAGAGGAGGAAGCATATAAACCCACATCACCAGCGCACAATACGGCCGACCGGCGACCTTGTGGCTGCGACAGAGAGGCCTCCAGGCCCTCCACTAAAGCCGTACCCCGGCATCGCTCGAAAAGTACAAAGCCACGGGGCAATGCGCCGGACTTGCAAGACATATTGGAGGATAAGGCAAGACAATCAAGATCAATCTAAGGATCGCGTGGGCGCCCCATGATGCGCGACAACGACCGTCGCGCCGGATACAGCAACTCCGGCAGGGCCGAACACAGTAGACAAAGCTCGCTTGACCTACGTTGTGATATAGCCCAATACAGAGGCGCCGCAAACCCACTATGCTTCACAGATGAAGTAATGGATCATCAAATCCCTGAAGGGTTCAAACCCGTGAACATTGAATCCTACGATGGCACAACAGACCCCGCGGTTTGGATCGAAGACTATCTCCTTCATATCCACATGGCCCGCGGTGATGATCTTCACGCCATCAAATACCTCCCACTCAAGCTTAAAGGACCAGCTCGGCATTGGCTTAACAACCTGCTAGCAGAATCAATTGGGTGTTGGGAGGACCTGGAAGCCGCATTCCTTGATAACTTCCAGGGCACATATGTGCGACCACCAGACGCCGATGACCTAAGCCACATAATTCAGCAGCCAGACGAATCGGCCAGACAATTCTAGACACGGTTCTTAACAAAGAAAAATCAAATCGTCGACTGTCCGGATGCAGAGGCCCTCGTAGCCTTCAAGCATAACATCCGCGACGAGTGGCTTGCCCGGCACCTAGGACAGGAAAATCCGAAATCCATGGCAGCCCTCACATCACTCATGACCCGCTTCTGTGTGGGAGAGGACAGCTGGCTAGCCTGCAGTAACAACCTCAGCAAAAATTCTGGCAGTCCGGATACTAAGGACAGCAATGGCAGGTCGCGTCGCAACAAGAACAAACACCGCGTTAACGGCGATAATACTGAGGATACGGCAGTCAACACTGGATTCAGAGGCTCCAAACCCAGTCAGCGGAAAAAGCCATTCAAAAGAACTACTCCGGGTCCGTCCAATTTGGACCGAATACTCTACTGCTCGTGCCAGATACACGGCACCCCCGAAAAGCCAGCTAATCACACCAATAGGGATTGTTGGGTATTCAAGCAGGCAGGCAAGTTAATTGCCAAAAACAATGACAAGGGGCTGCATAGCGATGACGAGGAAGAGATCCGGCCGCCAAACAATAGAGGACAGAAGGGTTTCCCCCCACAAGTGCGGACGGTGAACATGATATACATAACCCACATACCCAAAAGGGAGCGGAAGCATGCACTCAGGGACGTATATGCGGTGGAGCCAGTCGCCCCAAAGTTCAATCCATGGTCCTCCTACCCGATCACCTTTGATCGAAGGGACCACCCCACCAGAATCCGCCATGGCGGGTTCACCGCATTAGTTTTAGACCCAATCGTCGATGGGTTTCACCTCACTAGAGTCCTGATGGATGGCGGCAGCAGCCTGAACCTGCTTTACCAGGATACAGTGTGCAAGATGGGCATAGACCCCTCAAGGATGAAACCCACAAAGACGACCTTCAAAGGCGTCATACCAGGTGTAGAAGCCAATTGTACAGGCTCCATTACACTTGAGGTGGTCTTCGGATCCCCGGATAACTTCCGAAGCGAGGAGTTAATCTTTGTCATCGTTCCGTTCCGCAGCGGCTATCATGCACTGCTCGGACGAACCGCGTTTGCAAAGTTCAATGCGGTGCCACACTACGCATACCTCAAGCTCAAGATGCCAGGCCCTCGAGGAGTCATCACGGTCACCGGAAACACTGAACGCTCCCTCCGAACTGAGGAACATACAGCGGCTCTCGCGGCAGAAGTGCAAAGCAGCCTCTTAAGGCAATTCTCGAGTGCGGCCGTTAAGCGATCGGACACTGCTAAGCATGCCCGGAGTAACCCACAACAAGACCACCTGGCATGTTCCGAGCACGCGTAGCAATGCGGCCCCAACCCCAGCCCTCGCAAAATTGCAAGACCAGTACTTCGCGTACATCATTATGCTCTGGAGATACCATGGGCATAGGGGGAGGGGCATGACCACGGCAGACCCAAAGTGCGGCTCAACCACACCAGGGGCTCCCAAGTGTGTCATCCTTTTTCTTTCTTTTTTCTTCTTATCCTTGGGACTCCATTTACCAGAGGCCCTGTCCGGCTGCAGACCTGCCGAACTCACGATGCAACAGCCAGGGAAGGAGAAAAGCTATGACAAGTATCCAGGTGGTCTCCATTATGAGCATTATACCTGTTTTATACACCATCCCGCAGCCTACCCCTGGAGGTGTACATGCTAAACAATTCCACCCTTTGCTTATCGCACTATTTGTATCATTCCGCATTCAAGGCAGTATTTTTTGAATAAACAATGCATCGCTTTTCGCCTATAATTGCATTCCTTTCTTATACATATGTTCCTTTATGACATGCTGCATCCGTACACTTTGGTATGGCTAAATACACTAGGGGCTTAAGTTCCCCACATCATGGTGTGATAAGTCCAAACACTTTCACAAGTGCGGCACCCCGAACTTATAGCATTATATGCATCGGCTCCGAATCATGTCTTGGGTCAATAGTTGGGTTTGCCCGGCTCCCATGTTTTGGTACCTTACGTTCCGTTATATCGGCTAAGGTAGCGCTGGGAGAACCACTGCGATTGTGCCCCAGTTGAGCTGGGCGAGCACCTCAGTGGAGAGAGCAAAAACTGTCCGTCATGATAAGGCGAGAGCCGGTCGCTGTTCGAGAGGTTTTTTCGAGTCCCTAAAGACTTATGCCGCTTAGAGCGAGGAACCGGCCTTGTCCGGCCCAGGCATGGATAGCGCCCTGAATTCGGCCTTCCGAACACTAGGGGCTTCGCCGAAATTTAAAATTATAGAATTCTATGGCTAAGTGAGAGTGTTCAAGCACTATAAGTCCGGTTGCCTTGTTCGTCGTGTTGAGCGCCTCCCTAGATGGACCCAAAAATGGGAACAAGAGCGCTCAAGTTTATCCCGAACACCCCAGCACTCGTGGCATGGGGGCTGAAGCCGACGACTTGCCATCTCTCAGATTTGATAAACGGCCGCACAGAAGGTAATATTTTAAATTAACAAGCGTTGCTTAGCGCATACGAACAAAGTTTTCGGCGCACAGGATAACAAAATGCGAGTCTAATCAAACATTACATCTTTGGAGCACTCACCCGCAATAATGCGGGCACCCTTCAGGACACCCTTATAATACATCTTGGGTGTGCGATACTCCTTGCCCGGCGGCGGCGCGTCTGTCACAAGCTTCTCAACATCCATCCTGCCCCAGTGCACTTTAGCACGGGCAAGGGCCCGACGGGCACCTTCAATGCAGGCGGAGTGCTTGATGACTTCAACCCAAGGACACGCATCCACCAGCTGCCACACCAGGCCGAAGTAGCTCCCAAGAATGGCCTCTTTGGGGCATAGCCGAACTATAAGGCCCTTCATGGCCTATTCGGCCACCTTGTGGAGCTCGACCAGCTACTTCAGCTGGTCGCTAAGGGGCACCGGATGTCCGGCCTCAGCATACTGAGACCAGAACACCTTCTCCGTCGAGCTCCCCTCCTCGGCTCTGTAGAAAGCGGCAGCATGGGACACGCTGCGGGGCAGATCTGCGAACGCTCCTGGAGAGCTCCGAATTTGGGTAAGTAACAGGTAATTCACTTTAACATGCTTGCTTTGCATGAATAATGCCTTACCCGCCGCTATTTTCTTCAATTCCTCGATTTCCTAGAGGGCCTTGTGGGCATCGGCCTTAGCGGCTATGGCACTCTCAAGAGCCGATGCAAGATCGAACTCTCGAGTCTTCGAGTCACGCTCCAAATTCTTGTGTTTTTCCACGAGAGCCTGGAGCTCTTGCTGTACCTCCGCCACCCGCGCCTCCTGCTTCTCTCGCTCGGCGCGTTCCGCGGCCGCATTGCGTTTGGCCACAGATACCGCCTCCTTCAGGGTCGCCACCTCGTTCGTAGCCCCTGAAGTACCCATGTTATCCTTGTCATTCCTCTTGCAACCAAATCCTTTTCTGTAAGGTAAAACTTTAATAAGGTGTTACTCACCTTCCTTATCCTCGAGCTGCTTCTTGGCATGGCCGAGCTCGTTCTAGGACCGCTCGAGGCTCTGCTTCAAAGCATTGACCTCCATAGTCAGTGCGGCAGAGGTCAGCAGCGCAGCCTGCATTCCCATATTGACATATTTTTTAAGACTCCTGCGTATATCTTTTTAGATCCTCAGTCCGGCTTTTCTTTCCGAACACCAAACTGAGCATTAGGGGCTACTGTCTATGTGGTACTATTTCACATATCTTAAAATTCTTATCTCAAAGCCTGTTAAAAGGCTGTTGCAGGCCTCGGTCAACCCGCTCTTGGCGAGCTGAACCTTCTGAATCACCACACTAATGACAGTGCACTGTTCTTCTTCGATGGAAGCGCCATTGAGCGCCTCCAGCATTTATCCGGCGCCTCCGGTTGGACGGAGGCCGCCGGTGTCACATTCTTGCCCTTCTTACGAAGGGGCCGCCCGCCGGACTCCGGAACCACTGAAGGTTCCGGTGCGGAGTCCGGTGCAAAGTCCGGGAGGTTGCCCTGCGGCACCTCCGGGGCCTCCTCCTCCTGGTGGGTCCCTTCCCGG
>NC_041383.1:430257554-430269681 GCF_002162155.2 Triticum dicoccoides | reverse complement strand
GGGTGGAGGCGGTCGGAAGAGAATCCATATCCGACGTGCCCAAAGACCCGCTCGACGAAGCGGGAAGATCGTCCTTGGGCGGACTATAGGGTTGTATGCGGCATTAGAAAGACACCATGCGACAAAAAGAAAAATTATAAATCATTTCGGAGTCCGGATACTTACGATCTCGCCAGGGGCTTGGTCCTTGAGGGCCACTCCTCGTTGCCGTCACCAACATTGGCAGAACAGTCCGGGGGAAGGATCCTTCCCTTCTTGGACCCTTCGGCCTCCCTCGTTGGGGAGGCCTTCCTCTTCTTCTCTCCCCCCGCTGGGGGAGAGGCCTCTTTCTTCTCCTCCTCGTCCTCGTGGGACGAGTCCGCCTTGGAGTCATCGGACGATGAGTCCGATACCACCTGACGCCGGGAACTCCTCCGGGTTCCCGTGGCCTTCTTCTTGGCCTTCTTCTCCGGCATCACGTAAAGCGTCGGGACCAGCAGCCCTGTCAAACGGGCATCAGCTGGGTCTTCTGGAAGAGGAGCCGGATAGTTAACCTGTCTAGACGTCTTCTGCCAGGCCTGTTAAAGGCATTGGGAGTTTAGATCCCGCATAGAGTCAAACTATGAAAAGCAAGTGTCCCATAAAGGATAACCTGGCTTACCTCGCCAGCCGGACGCTGCGAGCTGAATCCATGACCTTCGGTTGCGGATGCGGTGGCCTCGCCGCCCTTAAACAGCACCTTCCAGGCATCTTCGTACGTAGTGTCGAAGAGCCCACTCAAGGTCCGGTGCTGTGCCGGATTGAACTGTCACAAATTGAAGTCCCGCTGCTGGCAGGGGAGAATCCGGCGGATGAGCATGACCTGGATTACGTTGACAAGCTTGAGCTTCTTGTTCACCAGGGTTTGGAGACAGGATTGGAGTCCGGTCAGCTCTTTCGAATCGCCCCACTGCAGGCCCTTCTCTTTCCAGGAAGTGAGCCGCATGGGGATGCCAGATCTGAATTCGGGGGCCGCTGCCCATTCAGGGTCACGCGGCTCGGTGATATAGAACCACCCCGATTGCCACCCTTTGATGGTTTCCACGAAGGCGCCCTCGAGCCAAGTAACGTTGGGCATCTTGCCCACCATGGCGCCTCCGCACTCCGCTTGGCTGCCCTTCACAATCTTCGGCTTGACATTGAAGGTCTTTAGTCACAAGCCGAAGTGGGGTTGGATGCAGAGGAAGGCCTCGCACATGAAGATAAACGCCGAAATGTTGAGGATGAAATTCGGGGCCAGATCGTGGAAATCCAGGCCGTAGTAGAACATGAGTCCCCAGACAAAGGGGTGGAGTGGGAAGCCCAGTCTGCGGAGGAAATGGGGAAGGAATACCACCCTCTCATGGGGCCCGGGGGTGGGGATGAGCTGCCCCTCGTCGGGGAGCCGGTGCGCGATGTCGCTGGACAAATATCCGGCGCCGCGCAGCTTCTTGATGTGTCCCTCCGTAAGGAGGAGGCCATCCACTTGCCTCCCGCCACGGACATGGCTGGAGAAGGTTGAGGTGAGATGTGCGGACTTGGGCGCTGGAGCTCAAGTGCGCGGAGATGGATAAGCAAAGGAGGAAGAAGGCGTAGGTAAAAAGGAGGATCCTTATCCCCTTATATATGGGCGGATGAAACTATGCGTCCCCACCGGCCTGGTAAAACTCACTTATCTCCCAAGCGCCACAATCAATGGCGCGGTTGGGTTACCCACGTCCGTATTGATGAGAATCCCGGAATAAGGGGACACGATCTCTGCTTCGACAAGACGTGCCAAGGAAACCGCTTCGCTAAACGCGCTGAGGTGGTATGACAAAAACGATTCGAGTAAAGGCTTGGCCGTGGGTGACGTCACGCCACGAAATACGTCAGCAGATTGAACTTGTGTAAATATTATTCTCTCTATGGTGGTATGTGGAATTTATTTTGCAGAGCCGGACACTATCCTGGTGTTCACAATCTTCTATGAAGTTATTCGGAGGAAGAACCCGCCTTGCAATGTCGAAGACAATATGCGCGCCGGACTCGTCGTCATTGAAGCCTGGTTCAGGGGCTACTGAGGGAGTCCTGGACTAGGGGGTGTCCGGATAGCCGAACTATCATCGTTGGCCGGACTCCAAGACTATGAAGATACAAGATTGAAGACTTCGTCTCGTGTCCGGATGGGACTTTCCTTGGCGTGTAAGGCAAGCTTGGCAATACGGATATGTAGATCTCCTACCATTGTAACCGACTCTGTGTAACCCTAGCCCTCTCCGGTGTCTATATAAACCGGAGGGTTTTAGTCCATAGGACGAACAACAATCATACCATAGGCTAGCTTCTAGGGTTTAGCCTCCTTGATCTCGTGGTAGATCTACTCTTGTACTACCCATATCATCAATATCAATCAAGCAGGAGTAGGGTTTTACCTCCATCGAGAGGGCCCGAACCTGGGTAAAAACATCGTGTCCCTTGTCTCCTGTTACCATCTGCCTAGACGCACAGTTCGGGACCCCCTAGCCGAGATCCGCCGGTTTTGACACCGACAGTGTGCATCCAACTTGCTTGCTCACGAAGACCTAGGGCATTTTGAGGAAGCCCATCATTGGAATATACAAGCCAAGTTCTATAATGAAAAATTCCCACTAGTATATGAAAGTGACAAAATGAGAGACTCTCTATCAGGAAGGTCTTGGTGCTACTTTCAAGCACAAGTGTGGTAAAAGGATAGTAGCATTGTCCCTTCTCTCTTTTTCTCTCATTTTTTTGTTTGGGCCTTTCTCTTTTTTTTGCCCCCCCCTTTTTTCCGTCCGGAGTCTCATCCCAACTTATGGGGGAATCATAGTCTCCATCATCCTTTCCTGACTTGGGACAATGCTCTAATAATGATGATCATCACACTTTTATTTTTCTTACAACTCAATAATTATAACTCGATACTTAGAACAAAGTATGACTCTATATGAATGCCTCCGACGGTGTACCGGGATATGCAATTAATCATGAGTGACATGTATGAAAGAATTATGAACGGTGGCCTTGCCACAAATACGATGTCAACTACATGATCATGCTAGAAATATGACAATGATGGAGCGTGTCATAATAAACGGAACGGTGGAAAGTTGCATGGCAATATATCTCGGAATGGCTATGGAAATGCCATGATAGGTAGGTATGGTGGCTGTTTTGAGGAAGGTATATGGTGGGTGTATGATATCGGCGAAAAGTGCACAGTATTAGAGAGGCTAGCAAAGGTGGAAGGATGGGAAAAGTGCGTATAATCCATGGACTCAACATTAGTCATAAAGAACTCATATACTTGTTGCAAAAATCTGAAGTTATCAAAGCAAAGTATTACGCGCATGCTCCTAGGGGGATAGATTGGTAGGAAAAGACCATCGCTCGTCCCCGACCGCCACTCATAAGGAAGACAATCAATAAATAAATCATGCTCCGAGTTCATCACATAACGGTTCACCATACGTGCATGCTACGGGAATCACAAACTTAAACACAAGTATTCTTTGAATTCACAACTACTTAAACTAGCATGACTCTAATATTACCATCTTCATATCTCAAAACAATTATCAAGCATCAAACTTATCTTAGTATTCAATTCACTCAAAAGAAAGTTTCACATATCTTGAAAAACCAAGTATATTAACATTAAGCGAATTGCCATGCTACTAAAGACTCTCAAAATAATCTAAGTGAAGCATGAGAGATCAATAGTTTCTTTAAAACAAATCCACAACCATGCTCTAAAGGATATAAGTGAAGCACTAGAACAACAATTATCACGCTCAAAAGATATAAGTGAAGGACTATGAGCAAAACTATCAAGCTCAAAAGATATAAGTGAAGCACATAGAGTATTCTAAAAAATTCCAATTCATGTATGGCTCTCTCAAAACGTGTGTACATCAAGGATGATTGTGGTAGACTAACAAGCAAAGACGCAAATAATACAAGACGCTCCAAGCAAAACACATATCATGTGGTGAATAAAAATATAGCTCCAAGTAAATTACCGATGGAAGTGGACGAAAGAGGGGATGCCTTCCGGGGCATCCCCAAGCTTTCACTTTTTGGTGTCCTTGGATTATCTTGGGGGTACCATAGGCATCCCCAAGCTTAGGCTCTTTCCACTCCTTGTTCCATAATCCATCAAAAGAATTCACCCAAAACTTGAAAACTTCACAACACAAAACTCAACAGAAATCTCGTGAGCTCCGTTAGAGAAAGAAAACGAAGAACTACTTAAGGTACTGTAATGAACTCATTCTTTATTTATATTGGTGTTCAACCTACTATATTCCAACTTCTCTATGGATTATAAACTATTTTACTAGCCATAGATTCATGAAAATAAGCAAACAACACCCGTAAAACAGAATCTGTCAAAAACAGAACAGTCTGTAGCAATCTGTAACTAACGCAAACTTCTGGAACTCTAAAAATTCTACCAAAATAGGAAGTCCTGGAAATGTTTTTTATTGAACATCAGCAAAAATAATCAACACAAAATCACTTTCCTGTGATTTAAAAAAATTATATTCGTGCGTGCAAAGTTTCTGTTTTTCAGGAGAATCAAATCAACTATCATTGTAGGTTATCCTATAGGTTCTACTTGGCACAAACACTAATTAAAAGATAAAACCACATCTAAACATAGGCTAGATGCATTATTTATTACTAAACAGAAGAAAAAACAAAAAAACACAAAATAAAATTGGGTTGCCTCCCAACAAGCGCTATTGTTTAACGCCCCTAGCTAGGCATAAAAGCAAGGATAGATCTAGGTATTGCCATCTTTGGTAGGCAATCCATAAGTGTCTCTCATGATAGATTCATATGGTAATTTTATTTTATTTCTAGGGAAGTGTTCCATGCCCTTCTTTAAGGGAAATTGGAATCTAATATTCCCTTCCTTCATATCAATAATTGCACCAATCGTTCTAAGGAAAGGTCTACCAAGAATAATAGGACATGAAGGATTGCAATCTATATCAAGAACGATAAAATCTACGGGCACATAATTCCTATTTGCAACAATAAGAACATCATTAATTCTTCCCATAGGTTTTTTAATAGTGGAATCCGCAAGATGCAAGTTTAGAGAGCAATCATCAAAATCACAGAAATCTAGCAAATCACACAAAGTTTTGGGAATAGTAGAGATACTAGCACCCAAATCACACAAAGCATGAAACTCATAATCTTTAATTTTAATTTTAATAATAGGTTCCCACTCATCATAGAGTTTTCTAGGGATAGAAACTTTCAACTCAAGTTTTTCTTCATAAGATTGCATCAAGGCATCAAGGCATCAAGTTATACCATCAAGTTCTTTAGACATATCATCGAGTTCTTTCCTCATATAGCTCATAAAACTTTTTTGTTCCTTAAGTTCATTTCTAAAGAAATTATTGTGCTCAAATTGCAAACCATAAACTTTCTGACATTGCTTTCGATCCCCTCTAGCCTTTTAAGGTGAAGATCACCAAATCTAGGTAGAGCCATCGCAACAAGCAAGCAGACTAGCACACGAGCAAACAGAAAGGCAACGAGAAAAGGCAAACGGGAAAGAGAGGAGGAGATTGGGAAAGAGAGGGCGAATAAAACGGCAAGGGTGAAGTGGGGGAGAGGAAAACGAGAGGCAAATGGCAAAATAATGTAATGCAGAGATAGGGATTGTGATGGGTACTTGGTATTGTTGACTTTCTTGCGTGAGCCTCCCCGGCAACGGCGCCAGAAATTCTTCTTGCTACCTCTTGAGCAATGCGTTGGATTTCCATGGTGGATGCCCCCTTCGGTGGAGCTCCGGAACAGGCCCCAAGATGGGATCTCATGGATACAGAAGGTTGCGGCGGTGGAATTAGGTTTTTGGCTCCTGTTCTGATCTTTCGGGGATACGTAGGTATATATAGGAGGAAGGAGTACATCGGTGGAGCATCAGGGGGCCCACGAGGTAGGGGGGAGCGCCCAGGGGGGTGCCCTCCACCCTCGTGACCGCCTTTGGCACTTCTTGGAGTAGGGTCCAAGTCTCTTGCATCACGTTCGGTGAGAAAATCACGTTCCCGAAGCTTTCATTCCGTTTGGACTCCGTTTGATATTATGTTTCTTCGAAACACTGAAATAGGCAAAAAACAGCAATTCTGGGCTGGGCCTCCGGTTAATAGGTTAGTCCCAAAAATAATATAAAAGTGGAAAATAAAGCCCAATATAGTCCAAAACAGTAGATAAAGTAGCATGGAGCAATCAAAAATTATAGATACGTTGGAGACGTATCATATACTCATATAGCCCATACCTCGTGGTAAAAGTTGTCTTAGGTATATCCTACTCTCGGATCTTCAGCTGGTGATAACCTGATCGAAGATCGATCTTGGAGAAAACTTTAGCTCCCTGCAGTTGGTCAAACAAATCATTGATCATCGGCAGAGGGTATTTGTTCTTGATCATCACATCATTTAGCGCACGATAATCAACAACCATCCTCATGTATCCATCCTTCTTATCAACTAGAAGCACTAGGGCTCCCCAAGGTGACGAGCTTGGTCGAATATAACCTTTCTCCAATAACTCCTTAATCTGCTTCTTAATTTCCATTGGCGGGCATCCGATACGGCCTCTTGGATATTGGTCCGGTGCCTGCCAACAACTCGATCAGAAACTCTATGTCTCGATCTGGTGGCATGCCTGGTAATTCTTCTGGAAATACATCGGGATAATCCTTCACAACTGGTACTTCCTCTTGAACATCTCCCGAAAGGGAATTTACCTGAGTCCTCCTTGGTGCATGCCTAGACACATACTTGATTCGTTTTCCCTCTAGGGCTGTGAGAAGAATCGACTTGCTGGCACAATTGATGTTTCCCTCAAACTTGGATAACCAATCCATGCCTAGGATTACATCCAATCCTTGTGACTCTAGGACGATGAGATCCGTGGGGAACATTTGTCTGCCTATGGTTAATGACAACTGATAACATCGCCGACTAGTCATATACTCTGCTCCTGGGGAACTCACTAACATAGGTGACTTAAGGGCTATGGTTGGCAACTTAAACTTGTCCACAAATCGCCTTGATATGAATGAATGAGATGCACCAGTGTCAAAAAGAACAAGGGTTGTAAATGCATTTATCAAAAACTTACCGACAACTGTGTTGGGCTGCTGCTCAATTTCATCCACACTGATGTGGTTCACCTGAATTCTGGTGAAAGGGTTGGGCTTCTTCGCAGAGCTGCCATTGCCATTTCCATTCTTTGTCTCAGGACATTCAGTGGCGTAGTGTCCGGTCTTCCCGCACTTGAAACAAGTAGCGTGACTCAGATCCTTCTTGGTGGGTGTCGCTGGGTTGGAACGGCTCTGACTGTTGCTTCCTACATTCCCATTACCATTCTTAGGGCCACTATGGTTGTGTGAACTTCCTCCATTGTGCGAATGTCCTCCATGGTTATGCCCTCCATGGTTATGATGAGTGTGTCCTCCCGTGTATGGGGAATAGCAAGGTTTCTGCTGAGCTCCAGAATTATACTTCCCCTATCCATACGTCCTCTTGCGGTTATCTATCTGCTGCTGCTTGCCTTCAATCATGAGGGCCCTGTCTACCAGATCCTAGTAGTTGTTGAAGGTTTCCACCATGAACTGCATACTCAGCTCATCATTGAGTCCCTCAAGAAATTTCTCCTGCTTCGCGGCATCTGTTGCCACATCATCTGGGCATAGCGTGCTAACTTGCTGAAGTCATCCACATACTGCCCCATTGTATGATTCCCCTGGCGTCAGTTGTGGAACTCATGCTTCTTCAAACTCATGGCTCCAGCTGAGATATGTGCGGTGCGGAAGGCCTGCTGAAACTGATTCCATGTAACTGTAGCAATGGGGTAAGTGGTGGTGAAATTCTCCCACCAAGTGGTTGAGGGTCCATCAAGCTGATGTGCGACAAAGAACACTCTCTCTGCATCCATGCATCCAGCAGTGGTTGGCTCCCTCCCGATCTTGAGGAGCCAATCATTAGCAACAATCGGCTCAGTGCTGCTAGAGAACATCGGCGGATTCAACCAGAAAATGGGCTAGGTTGTCAACTGGGGGTGGTGGCGGTGGGTTGTTGTTGTTGTTGCCTTGGTTCTGGATCATCATCTGCATCAAGGCATTCTGTTGTTGGATCAACTAGGTGAGCTTCGGTGGGAAAGTGAATCCGGGGTCATGTCCCGGAGGTATCTGAAGGGTTAGAGGGGTGGGAAAATAGAATACAATAAGGTTTATGAGAGATTTCACTACCCATATGCATATGAGGCAAATACATTCAATTCACACCACTCAATATCAAACAAGATTCACACAAACAATCTAAACTACTATTACAAAGCTCACGAACGATTCTAACTACTTGGAAGAATACTACTAGTAATATGGTGGTCATCTAGAAGTTTTGATCGGTGAAAGACTCCATGGGCTCATAATCGTGATCTCTAGCATCATCTTCACTGTCTTCATCCTCGTCACTGTCTTCATCTTCATCATTGTCCGTGTCTGTGTCATCTAGTATGATGTAATCATCTTCGTGAATATGCACTTCACGTTCTTGCTTCACCTCGAGTATTCCTAGCCTCCTCTTCAGGTCTTCATTCTTTTCCAGTAATACTGCAATTTCCTCTTCATATCCATCACGAGTTGACTTGAGTTCCTCTTCTAGCTCGATATTCCTGGTCATCACCTTCTTGGTCTTCTTCATGATAGCACACATCTGGCTCTCATATCGAAGAATGTGTTGATCCATCTCCTGTATGTACGGTGTAATAGATCCATCCTTCCTGGTGTGAATTGTTTCCCATTGCTCATCCTGGCGTCCACATATCTGGTAGACGGTGTCTTCAAGATCCTTGTGGTACAACTCACAAATGCGTCCAAAGATGATGTGGGCTGCCATGCTCATTCCTAAGCTCCAAGTTGGTGCATCCAAGGTGAACTCGATGGGCTCGGTAGTTAGTGCAAATGTCCTTCCAGGTACACGAACTTTGATCCTCCGATGCTCCTCTTCTGGTAAAGTTGCAGTGAAGGTTCCGGTGAAACTTAGTAGACCAATGTTCATATACTTCGTGACTTCCTTCAAGTGTCGTCTGAAAGGGGTGTCATAATTCGGCTGAGTGAACTTGTTCTTGGGGTTCGACATCAATAGAGTAGAAATAGAGGAGGATTAGAAATGAGTAGAGAAGAGTATCCTATGGCTTTTCCTAGTGGTCGCGTCCTACAGTCAGCGTGTGCTCTGATACCATCTTGTAGCGACCCGTTCCCAATGGATCGAAGTCTCTATGCTTAAGTGTCATCCACTACTAGGAAAATGCTATAGATGATATGGACACTAATGGCGCACCAGACATGTGGTGCGCCACTACTATATACTAATGGCGCACCATGTGTTGGTGCGCCATTAGTGCTCAAATACTAATGGCGCACCACATCCACGGTGCGCCATTAGTAACCATTTTCTTTCAAAACTAGTAATGGCGCACCAGGTGATAGTGCTCCATTACTAGTTAAACTATTAATGGCGCACCACACCCACGGTGCGCCACTAGTAATTTTTGTTCAATTTTTTTAATTTTTTTTTCAAAACTAGTAATGGCGCATGAGGGGATAGTGCGCCATTACTAGTTAAAACTAGTAACGGCACACCACATCCACGGTGCGCCACTAGTAAAAAAATTCAATTTTTTTCAAAAAAAATTTCAATTTTTTTTTCAAAACTAGTAATGGCGCACCGTGGGAGTGGTGCGCCATTACTAATTGAACTAGTAATGGCGCACCACTCCCACGGTGCGCCATTACTAACTTGGCCCAAAAAATCCACCAAATGCACCCGAGAAGTTTGACGACTTAGTACGATTTGACTTGAGATTAAGCATATTGACCCGAGATTAAGCCATAGTGACCCGAGATTAAGAAAAAACGAAAAAAATTTGGAAAACAAATTTTGAAAAAAAAATTCTGAATTTTTTTTTGAAAAAAAATTGTTACTAATGGCGCACTTCTATGTGGTGCGGCATTAGTATCTGGTATACTAATGGCGCACCCCATTAGTATTTAATACTAGTGGCGTGGTGCTAGTGACGCACCAGTAGTGCGCCATTAGTAGGCAAAACTGGTGCGCCACTAGTAGGCCTTTTCCTAGTAGTGATCCCTGGATCGGTATCTTGACACACACAGAGTACTCAAGGAATTATAACAGAGTTCAATCACACACTTATTACATCGTGGTCCTCGTAAAGAGTATTTATTAAAAATAATATGGCTGAAGGCCATGTAAATAAAGTAACTACTGAAGCTTCGAAGATAAATGAGTCCATCAACTCCAGGGCATAACTGAGTGCATGACAATGACCTAGCGCACCTTATTCTTCGTCGGTAAAGTCTGCAACATGAGACATTGCAGCCATGTAGGTCAGCACATGGAATATGCTGGCAGAGTTACACTATAAAGCAATATGAAAGAGACTATTTCTACATGCATATTTGGCTGGTAGAGGCTCTAAGTTTAATTTTGCATAAAGCTAATTTTTCCCTACAACAAAGGAATAAATTTTATTTACTACAAAGTTTCTACCATGATTGAGAAGGTTCCTCCAACTTAAATCCCTAAATTAACCAAGTATAATCATTAAACCCAATACATTAATTAAAGAGTGATGAGATCAAAAAAATATTCACTTCTAGATACTCAAATTGTCCATAACCGGGGACACGGCTAACTATGATTAGTTTGTACACTCTGCAGAGGTTGTGCACTTTTCCCTACAAGACTCGACCGCATCCATGATCGGAAGATCGAGACATAGTCTTTCTGAAGCATTAACTCCTTACTCTGGGTAGAGCGGTACACCTACTTTCCCCTACATCTGCTAGTCCACCACTGAAAGAGGTCACACAACTTACTCAACTATGCCAGAGCCCATAATAGCTTGTGGCTTCACACGGAAGTTTCTAGGCATGTTATATCATACGGTCCCTTTGAGCCTGGATGGCGGACCAAGGGTAATCACACGGGTACTCTAGGATTCCCATGGGCAAGCACTGGTTTCTCCAGGAGCCCCAAATAATCCACCCAGATGTGTATTAAAGTTGCCACCTTAATGTTATCCAGAATTATTATCTCTCACAACTTTCATGAATATCATGAACCTATCCCCGTCTACGAGCATGGCTAAGCAATAATTGAACATAACGTATATTTCCCGGGTGATTAAAGGTAATAGGTTCCTACCTCATGAACTGCAACCAAACCACATGTTCCCAATCCTACTGATCCAAATCTTTGAGGGGCAAAAACTAATGCATAGTATAACTTGCCTTGCTGACAATCAAAAAACTCTAGGGATTCGTAGTAACAAGCTTCGCACTCTGGAAAATCTAGCGTAAACAAACAATAGCATACATAAGCACTTAAGCAAACGATGCAAAGAGAAACCGAAGAAAAGATACAGAAAACTCAAAAACAAGCAAATAACTAATCTAAATAGAAAAAAAATTAGCAGCACTATAATTATGTGAATTAGATCTTAACAGAAGGTACATGTGATTAGCTACGATTTGCAAAAAGAATCAACTAAAACGGAGCTACGAAACTCAAGATACTAACAAAACAAGATCAGATACAAATCTGAACTAAACTCATACTTTAAATTTTCAAAAACATGTTCCAGTTGGTTTACTGGATAGATGAGATTGCTCTAAAGATTATGGCGTTGGTTTTGTCAAATTTGGACAAATGAGCAAAAAATTATGCTAGTTTGAAACGGAGGGACTAAACTATAAAATAAGACTATGAATAGGTCCCTGGCAGAAAACTAAAATAAAAAGAAAAACTCTACCGAACGAACGTTCGCTACAAAACCTAACCGAACGAAAACGTTCACTACCGAATCCTAACGAGAAAAGCTCACTAATAAAAAAATGAAACCAAAAAAAAATAGACGAGATCTAACCTGTCAGATCGAGATCCAACGGTCGAGGGCTACCGACGGCGGCTGATCGACGGCGACGGGAAGACGTGGGCGGCGGATCGACGGCGACGGGAAGATGGCGGCGGCGGCGGCTGCAGGCGGAGAGGTGGCGGCGGGGCTCCGGTGGCGA
>NC_041383.1:430165732-430257177 GCF_002162155.2 Triticum dicoccoides | reverse complement strand
TGCGACGCGGCGGCGGTGGCGGCGACTTGCGGGCGGCGGCGCGGCGGTGACAACTGCGGGTGGCGGCGCGGGGCAAGTGCGGCGGTAGCGGCGCGATGTGGAGGAGGGGGCCGGGGTGGCCGCTATATATAGGAGGTCGGGGGGGCAAAGGAGACGGCGGGGTGGTGGAGTCCGACCCGGACTCCGGCGGCGGCGAGGGCATGCTCCGGCCGGACTACAGGAGGGAGTCGGTCGGGCGGGTGAGCTGGTCTAGGCCTCGGCCTGGCGGGCATTGGGCTGGGCCTTGGCCTGGCAGGCACTGGCTAGCCCGGTCCGGCAAAAATATATAAAAATAATATCCTAAAAATTTCAGAAAAATTCACATAATAATAAGGGCTTATTAGTGACCTAGTGAACATTGTTCTGGGCCTAAATGCCTGGACTAAAAACAAACATTATAGTACTAATTACTCTGCAAACAAATAAATAAACTAGCGATTAAAATCAAATAAAATATCCAAAAATCAAAATTCGATTTCCAATATTTCTTAGATGATTTTGAAGAAGTCATTTTATCTTCTCTCTTTATTCTAAAATAATTGGAAAATAATTTGATCCAATTTACCAAATTTTGATAAATCAAAAATGGATTTTTGTGAAACCTCCAACTCTCTCATATTGGTCCTTGAGTTGCTTAAGGTCTCTTGGATCAAAATGCACCCAAAACAAAACAACAAAAATGCATAAATCATGGATGCATATGAATGATCTATGAATAACATCCAAATTGAAAATTGGGAAGTTACATACCTCCCTCCACTGCTATAACCGCATCAGTGGCGGTTGCCCACCCGCGACTGGTAGAGAGTCTGTGGTGGTGGGTGCACAGCTCTGTCCGTCATGCTTAAAGTTAAAGTAAGTGCCATGCTTAAAGTTAAAGTAGTGGTGGGCGTGTTTCAACGCCTGCCACTATAAGCTTTATCATGCAAATTAAAAAATCTACAGCCACAACAATATTTTTGTTGCCATGGCTGGTTTTTGCAGGAATGTAAGATAATAAATTGCAATACGTTGTGATAAGAAATTATGATACATATTGTAGCATACGTTAACCACTAGTGAATTGTTTTCAAGGAATAATATTAGTACAAATAAACATATATACATGTTTAAAAACTCTCTAGTGTTTAGTACTTACACGGCACAATAAAATAAATGCATAGAACATATATGTTCAATAAAGTGTAATAGCTAGCCTAGAATATATATATATGACATCCTAATCACCCTCGAAAGTACGTACTATGATGATTATTGGACATCGTACCACACATAGATTTTGTTGCCGCCCTGATGACCCTCCTTCAATTCGTGAAGAAAAAGTAGAGAACGACATTCCAATTTGCATCCCGAATTGTGTGGCAATGTCAATCCAATTTTAACCAGGAAATACGTTCTCCCTCCCTCAATGGTAAGAGCGAGGGTCCAGGGAATGCCATTTCTTAACATCGTCATGTCGAACTGAATCGTCCACTCCCCATTGATGGCTAGGTTGGCCACACACATGAACTCCTCCCTTCCCCAACAAGGGATAAGCTGAACATGATAAAAAGAAAGCAAAAATTAGACAATTGTGGGCACAACATTACCAAAGCACAAGCTATAACACTAATTAAATGACACATACCGCCCAAGAGTCCACTAGGCCATCGTATTCTCCTCACGCCCTCGCATGATGCAAGATGTCATGATTCCACTAGTGGTGCCCTTGTAGGTGTAGACAAAACCTTTACAAACAAGGTTGGGGAAATCTCCACAACTTAATTGGAGGCTCCCAACACCACAACGAAGCTTCATTACAACGGATTGTGGCTCCAAGCTGACCTCTACCGTCTAGGGTGCTCAAACACCCAAGTGTAACAAGATCCGCAAGGGATTAGAGGGGGAATCAAATATATCTTGGTGGAATTGTAGACCGGGGTCCTCTTGAGCAAACCCTTGAACAACAAAAGGTTTTGTTGGCTAGGGAGGGAGATCGGATGAAAATGGAGCTTTGAGAAATAGTGGAGTTTGGGTAGGATAAGAGGTGGGTCTTCTTGGGGAAGAAGACCCCCCATAAATAGTGGGTTGAAATCCAACTGTTTTTCTTTCCATAGCCTGCACACAAGCGGTACTACCGGTCGGGCGATAGTTCCCGGTGTATAGTGCAATGGCGAAGCGTCCCGAGGCGGCAGTGCGCCGGAGTGATACTACCGCTTGCCCCGATAGTACTACCACCTGGGATTGCAGTATATAGGGGGAGTAGCAGAGGTAGCGCAGAGTGTGGTGACAGTACGACAGCAGCAGTACTACCGTGCCTTATTGCCGCCCTACAACCGCGAAATGGCAAACGAGTCCAGATGCTAAAATATAAGCGGAAGTAGCTGGCCAGTAGTACTGCTTATAAGCGGTACTACTGCTCTACTGTTGTTCCACTACCACTTATCATTCTGGGCTACAGCAAGGGCAACGCTAGTGGAGTGGTGGTAAAGGCGAAGTACCGCACAAGTGCTATCTACTGCCGCTTAACTACCGCTGAACCCAACAAGACAATAGAAGACCCGGAATAAGTGGAAGTACGCACGATACTAGAACAATGAAAGTACCACTTATAAGTGGTACTACTGCTAGTTAGCCTTAGGAACCATCAACAAAAAGACAGAAGGGAACTCCAATGATACGGGAGAGAATAGTGGGTGCAAAGGTAAAAGTGTACATGTTGATTCTACCCAAACCTTTCGAAAGTGGACCCCCTCTTAATAGTACGGTTCTCCTATGACTCAAGTCCACTAAAAAAGAAACGCTTGAAAATAACTGTCTTGACTCTATATCTCAGAGGGGCACGAATCGACTTGTGACATATGATAGATCATCTGAAATGCTCAATGTACACGATTAGTCCGAAAAAGCATTGTCATCAATCACCAAAACCACTAACGGATAAATATTCCCTAACAAACTCCCTCTATTTGGTGGATTGATGACAACATGGGATTTGCACAAAGGATATAACGAGATAGTAACCAAGCACAACATCTACAAAATATAGACAGGCTCCCCCTAGATGTGTGCACTATTTAGGTATGCTTTTGGAATGCAAAGCACACACACTAGGATCAACACTCCCCCTATATTTTATAGACAAGGCAATACTTGCAACAACATAATACTAGTGATAGGCATAGATGCAAGTGATAGCATGTGAGCATAAAGATAAGGGAACAAGTTAGGCAAAACTTACAAACTAAGATAGTACTTGACATAAAGAGATAAATAGGATAGCATATGTCTCACACCATATGATTAAGGTCTCCAGGTCTGACAAACACAAACCAAATAAAATGATAAAAGAGTTTACGAGCAAAGAAAATGAAAGCAAATGAGACGCACTCGTGACTCGGTAAAGCATTGAGACACCAAAAAGGCAATGACCACTACAAAGGTACAAGGTGGTAGCATCACTCCATGTCATCATCATCAACATGCTCCTTCTTGTGACCCTAAGACTCCTCATCCTCAACAACAACCTCCTCATCCTCAGTATCAGCCTGGTCATCATTTGAATCCGTCCACTTGCTATGCTTTGAGGTCCACTCCTCCTCCGAAGTAATATTCTCCTCTGAACCGCTGGGGGCCTCTAGACCAATGTACCTAATGATAGCCTTGTCATAACGATGGGCCATAATCTATGCCACGTGAGCCTTGTACATCTTCTGCTGGACATCCACCTAGATATGGAAGAGCTTCTTCATCTTGTTCTTGAGCTTAGAATCCCAAGATGGCAACTCGGTGAAAGGTTCATACACTGGTACAACGAGGTGCTATACAAACGGTTTTTAACTCCTTTCCACGACGATGTTCCAAACCGTCACCTAGTGAGTGTTGGCGATATGGGGGTCCTTCCCACACGACCCAAAAACCGTCGGGGATATGCCCTCCTGGCACAGACGCTCGGCAAAATGAGGTTGTGTGCAACCGGTGAGCGAGCAAATACGGTTATACGTATAGTAGTGCTAAAAAAATACAATTATACAGGCGAAATCGTTTCCGGTCGTAAGTACATCCTACATAGTCAGTCCCTGCTAAACCTTACCATTCATATATACATCCAACACACTCGCTGCAAGGAAAATGTTTCTGTTCGTAGGTACATCACACACAATTTTCCCCGTTAAATCGTTTGTGATAGCGTTCCCATAGCTCACAATATTAACAATTTTATCATTTGCGTTATTGAATGCATCACACACAGTGCATAGAAGAAACTATGTGGCAAAGGATGTCCATCACACACAGTTTTTATGCGGTAAACATTTGCGCAAGGTGGCCTAACGCAAACAGTTTTGAAGAGAATGTCGTGTGTGATTGTTCATCGATCCAATGCGGTTTATTCCTAGAAACTGTGTGCATTGCCTTAGGTCATCGCCCACGGTATTTTCTCAATAACCGTTTGCAATAGCAAAAACCAATTAGCAGGCTAATTGCCATATTATTAATAATCCATTTATTAATCTAATTGACATTCATATTAAACACATCATATATTTCATTCCCATATTAAGGAAGCAGGATTTCATAATTGAAATACATCAGAGTACAACATGATATAGTTTCAGCACTCAGCAACCCCATTACACAACTGCACCAGCACCAAGTTTCACATGCAACATCAAGAACCTTTCAAAATTAGCATCATAGACAATACATAGACAGATGCATCTCATCGGGAAAACTGCTGAAGCAGAAGGCGAATATTGAGCCTTCATTGATGTTGAAGGTCTTTGCAACTTTAGGCCAGTGCCTGTGGATGATTGACCATCCATCCTTCGTCCTCTTCAGGAACACTTCAATATTGAACCATGGGTGTTGTATGAAAACCTTCCTCGCCTCCTGACCATAGAGGTGGTTTGGGAGGTATCATCAGAGAACTGCTTTGGAAAGGCCTGAAAACAAGGATGCGCATAAATATCTTCTCTATATTGGAAATGGGGCAAAGGAATAAAAAAAGGAAAGGTATAATAGTTAGTACCATCTTGTAGTGAACTGATGTCTTCTTTATTGTGCAGACAAAGATCTTGTTGTTTTTTGTCGCTAATTTCTTTATCCTAACAATCTTTCTAAGTTTCTTGACTTGATTGATATTCATGGACAACTCATTTCCCCATATGGAAAAAGGGTCGAACAGTGGGTCAAAACCTCTAACAGCAGGACCTACATGTGCAAGATCAAATTGTTAAAAACCTAAATATTAGAATGGTTCCTGCAATTTCACAATAATGTGCTATTAGACAACAGACCATGCATGTGCTAACAATAATGTGCTATTAGACAACACATATAAGGTAGTTAGTCATCAGGTTAAGTAAGGGTTCGCATGCTATCAGTAAAATATGTTGATGAAAAATTAAGCACATTGTAGATTCATCAGATTAATTCAAGCCACATGCAAAACGCATTTATCCAAACCAAGCATGATTAAGAACTAGGAAATATAGCACTTGTACATGTTTCTCATGTATTAAGTGCAGCCAAATTCGATTTATTCCTCACATGCACAACAATACAAAATTCCACCCACGACAATTGGACATCGCATTGCAGAATTGAACCAAGCAGTTAACTAAACACCACAACAAATGAACCAAACATTAACTAAGCACCACATTGCAAAATATAATATACTCCTAATAGAAGATCAGATAGTTAACCGAACCAAGCATGCTTACTAACTTGGAAATATAGCAATTGTATTTGTTTCTCATGTATTTAGTATAGCCAAATTCGATTTACTTCTCAGATGGTATACAATAACATAATTCACTGACAACTATTGAACATCACATTGCAGAATTGAACCAAATAGTTAACTAAACACCACAACACAAATGAACCAAATGTTAACTGAGCACCACATTGCACAATGTATAACAAAACCAAGCATGCTTGACAACTTGGAAATATAGCAATTGTATTGGTTTCTCATGTATTTTGTAAAGATAAATTCGATTTATTTCTCACATGGAAGACAATACAAAATTGCAGCCTGTAGAATTGAACATCACATTTGCAGAATTGAACCAAACAGTTACCTGAAGATGACAAATAGTTAACTAAATAGTTAATAAGTGAGCACCACACTGCACGACATATAGAACATATACACAGGAGCAACAGATTGCATGGTAAAATTAGATAGCACAATTCACTAGAATTTGTTAAGGAAAGGCAGGAGCAGCACACGCAACGGGTAAACTGAGCATGCTTAATTGGCGTAGCTAGCAAATGGCAAGGTGCTCCTCCAAGATCTGGGGGTCGGCACAAATGGTAGCCATCACGACCTCATCCGCGCGTGCAACCACGACTTGCTTCTCCGCTGCCAAATGCTCCTTGAGCTCCTGGCTATACTACGTGCACCATGGCTTAGGGCGGCGCTTATTTGGTGGAGGGGTGGTGATTTGGGTGGAAGGTGTCACGCCAACGGTCGGGGCATGTGGGATGTGGAAGGAGGAGGAGGATGGGGGTCTAGTCTGGATTACCTGCCTGGATAGACGAGGCCGAGCAGAGTGAAGGAGGGTCGCCGGCGAGGGGGCGGAGCTGCAAGCAAGGAGTGAAGGTTTCAACTTGGAAAGGAAGGCATAAATAGGGGAAATGTGACTTTTGGTAAGGGGGAGCGGGCGGGGATGTAGATATTTCCACGGAAGCTGAAAATTTGGAATCGCTTCAGCGAAAAACTGGCGCGCAAAGTGTCATCAGACACGGTCCCTTATTCAGAACTATGTACGATATGTGAACATCACAAATGATTCAGATAGCTTAACCCGTGTATGATGAGTTTGAACATAAAAATTTTTGGTTCCAATTTCCCTGGTTATAGTGCTCATCCATGTCATTGCATAATTTGGGTACACAAAGGAGACTACAGCACACCCACACTTCTTAATCGAGCAAGTTCAGCAATTAAACAGAGCTAGCTGGCCTAAAAATTACTCTAACAAATTAAAGATCGTCACTCTTAATTAAAAAACAAAGAGTAGTACTACGGCTGGTGCTCATCGATCTTTGCCGCCTCCTCCATGTCCAGCTCACGCCCGATGGTCTCCTGGGGAAGGAGCTCCATGGCATCCATCACACCATATTCAGAAAGCATCTCGCCATCCGCGTCCACCATCTCTTTGGAAAAGGCCGCCACGAGCTGGGCGTGGGCGGCCGTGATCTGGGCGTGGACGGGCTCCGTCGTTCAAGGTATGCGGCGGAGGAATGGACGACTGCTCGAACGCTCTCGGCGATTGCCAACTCTTCGGCCGTGGGTTCCCGACCGTTGTCGGACAAGCTTTGCTCGATTTGTGTGGTGACCGCCATGAGTTGGCGTGGGCGACCTCGACATGGTCGTGGGTGGCCTCCATTAGGGCTAAGGCCGCTGCTATGGAACGTACAGCTGATGTGCCACTCTCGCCAGTTTCTATCCCCGAGGCAGATGTTGCTGCCACCACCTGAGAAGCAACAGCGGCCGTTTGGGCTGCCTTGGCCGCCCGGTCGTAGATTGCGGCCGCGGTCATGCACCTTGTTAGCACGCGCATGGCGGCTGCGGCCGCGCTCTCACCGGAGTGGGCCGCCGAAGTTGCCCTCACAACGCGGGTCCATGTCCCCATCTTTCACCGGCAACGATTTAATAGTGAAATGATATTTGCGGAGCGAGCTAGTGTGCTGGACACGCCGGTCGTGGACTATAGCTGGCGCACCTTATCGCGTAAGCCATAGGCGTACTATACACCGACGATGCTCCAAGATATTTTGTACTGCATCTCACATGGTTGGTGATAATAAACTGTGTGGGATCTACTTGATTTTTAATTTTGATTTGAATTACATAATGGCGTCACAGCGGCAATGGACGGTGTTTGAATTGCTAGACCTTTTATCTGAAGTGAACATGCAACTGTATGTGTGTTGTAAAAAAAATGGAATTATTCAGGGTTCGTTTGGAAATTTTATACATTAAATTGGTTTTCTAGCCATTTCAGGTGCACAATTCAAAATTGGAGCACATGCTCCAGTCCATAAAAACGGGTTGCAAAATCAATGTTTTTCCTTGGTTGCAAGCTTAGGTCACATGCAAGAAATGAGAATGAATGTCAAACACCTTGACACTGTCGCTTAGCCGCTAACATTGAGATACATTCTTTTAACATTCTAGTAAATCGAAAACTCGTCTGAAATTCATGAAACTTGACATGATATCATGGAACGGCAGCGACATGCCGTGATAAAAATATTGTCCCATTTGGGGCAGGTGTGGGTATAGGCTTCACGCAAACCAGAGCTTCTCTCACAACAAGCCTGATTGTTTCAGTAGGGTACGTGCCACCTTGGGGGACGAAATGATATATGTTGCCTCTTGTTACTTTCAAAATGTTTCTCATGTCAACATAGAACAACACGAGTGGTGTGTCAATTTTTGGGATTTTTCGGAGTTCATTTTGACATTTTTATATATTAATTGAGTTTTTAGTGCATTTATGAGCACAATTCAAATTTGAACTACATGCACATGCTCTAATGCATATAAATTGGTTGAAAATTCAAATTTGTGTCCTTGGTTGCATGCTTAGGTCCCATGCAAGAAGTGTGAATGAATGTCAAACACCTGCCACCGTCACTCGGTCGCAAACATTGAGATTTCTGGTTTTTAAATTCTAGTAAACCCAAAACTCGTCTGAAATTCATGAAACTTGGCATGCTATCATGGAGCGGCATCAACATGCCATGGTAAATTTTTTGTCCCATTTGGGGCGGGATTGGGGATATGCTTCTCACAAACCAAAGGTTCTCACAACAAGCCTGATGGTTTCGGTAGGGAACGTCCCACCTTTGGGGATGAAACAATATTCGCTGCCTCTTATTGCTTTTAAAAAATTTCTAGTGTCAACATAGAACAACATGAGTGTTGCATCAATTTTTGGGATTTTTGGGGGTTCGTTTGGATATTTTTATGCATTAGTTGAGTTTTCAATGCATTAATGTGCATAATTAAAATTTGAACTACATGCACATGCTCTAATGCATATAAATTGGTTGAAAATTCAAATCTGTTTCCTTGGTTGCATGCTTAGGTCCCATGCAAGAAATGGGAATTAATGTCAAATACCCTGCCACCGTCACTCGACCACAAACATTGAGTTTCTTGGTTTTTAAATTTTAGTTAATCCAAACTTCGTCTGAAATTCATGAAACTTGGCATGCTATCATGGAGCGGCATCAACATGCCCTAGTAAATTTTTGTCCCATTTGGGGCAGGTTTGGGTATAAGCTTCTCACAAACCCTGTTCAAGAATTCGTCTGATTAACCAGTTAACTTGCCGATTAACCCCTACTCATAGGGTCACCGAGTAGCCGATAAACCAATAAATCATCCGATTAATTGATTAAATGGCCGATTAACTTGCCGATTAGCATATTAATCCTCTACTCGCAAGCCAACCGAGCATCTACTAGTTAACGATTTCCTCAACAATGCTCACAAACCAGAGCTTCTCACAACAAGCCCGATGGTTTTGTTAGGGAATGTCCCACCTTTGGGGATGAAATGATATCAGCTGCCTCTTATTGCTTTCAATTTTTTTCTAGTGTCAACAAAGAACAACAGGAGTGTTGTGTCAATTTTTGGGATTTTTCAGGGTTTGTTTGAACATTTTTATGCATTAATTGAGTTTTAGATTCATTTATGTGCATAATTCAAATTTGAACTACATGCACATGCTGTAATGCATATAAATTGGTTGAAAATTCAAATATGTGTCATTGGTTTCATGCTTAGGTCCCAAGCAAGAAATGGGAATGAATGTCAAACACACTGCCATCGTCACTTTGCTGCAAACATTGAGATTCCTGGTTTTTAAATTCTAGTAAATCCAAAACTCGTCTGAAATTCATGAAACTTGGCATGATATTATGGAGCAGCTTCAACATGTTGTGGTAATTTTTTTATCCCATTTGGGGCAGGATTGGGTATGAGCTTCTCACAAACCAGAGTTTCTCACAACAAGCTTGATGGTTTTGGCAGGGAACATCCCACCTTCGGGGACGAAATGATATTCGCTGCCTCTTATTGCTTTCAAAAAATTTCTAGTGTCAACATAGAACAACAAGAGTGTTGTGTTAAAATTTGCAATTTTTCGGGGTTCGTTTGGACATTTTTATACATTAACTGCGTTTTCTAGGCATTTTATGTGCATAATTCAAATTTGAACTACATGCACATGCTCCGATGGATATAAACTTGTTGAAAAAACAAATATTTGTCCTTAGGTGCATGCTTAGGTCCCATGCAAGAAATGGGAATGAATTTCAAACACTAGGGCACTGTTGATTGCTGGCAAAACGTTGAGATACTTTGTTTTTAAATTCTAACAAACTAAAACTCTCCTAAAATTCATGAAACTTGGCATGCTATCATGGAATTGCACCCTACATGTTGTGGTATTTTTCATATCCATTTTGAGAGAAGAAGCACTCGAATGGTTCATATACAAGAAACAAACGAGTGATGCACACAAACTTTTGTTAATTGTCTACGAGTGGTTACCTCCATTCTCAAGCTACCAAGCACATTCTCCATGACATGTTGTTGAACTTTTAGTGTGGAATAAATCTTGTCGGCACAATGCTCCAAAGAGCTCTTGAATAGGCATTTGAGAAGCATCATCTTGAGCACCATCTTGAGCTCACTCTTGAGCTTGCCCTTGATCTTGTTCATTTGGTTGAGGGCCTTCACTTTGTTCTTCGGAAGTGTGTGAGTCTTGCATCAGTGATGATTCCACTTGCATAGAACATTGTCCTTATCCTTCGGCCATAAGGGGTTCCTCAATGGGGAGGATTTGACCCACTCCCATTCCTCTTATGGCTTGAGGAGGAATTTCATCACCTATATCACAAAGACCACTTTGCTCCACTTGGGAGCCATTATTTTCGTCAAACTCCATGCTACATGTCTCCTCAATGAGTCCATTGGACTTGTTGAGGACCTGGTAAGCATGAGAGTTTGTACATAACCAACAAATATGCTCTCTTGAGCTCTAGGTTCGAATTTAGACAAATGAACACCTTTATTTAGAATGAAACACTTACACCCAGACACCCGGAACTACGTGAGGTTGGGCTTGTTATCGGTAAGTATCTCATATGGAATCTTGTTCAAGCCTTTGTAGAGGTAGAGCCGATTGGATGGATGACATGTTGTGTTGATGGCTTCGGCCCAAAAGTTATATGGAGATTTGAATTATGCCATCACGGTCCTTGTCACATCCATCAACGTACGGTTCTTCCTCTCCTCAACACCGTTTTGTTGAGGGGTATAGGGTGCGGAATATTGATGCTTGATCCCCTCATCACTAAGGAACTCATCCAAGGTGTAGTTCTTGAACTAGGTGTCGTTGTCGCTTCTAATCATCAATATGTTTGTGTTATGTTGATGTTGAGCTTAATTTGGAAAGTTGATGAAGGTTTGTTGGGTCTTTCTCTTCCCCTTTAATAAACATACCCATGTGGATCTTGAATAGACACCCACAATAATAAAGCAATATTTCCATCCCCCAAGACTATCGAAAGATGGAGGACCAAAGAGATCCATGTGAAGGAGCTCCAAGGGCCTCTTCGAGTAAATAATAGTCATGGGTCGATGGGCCATCTCATGTAAGTTTCCTTCGATACAAGCACTACAAGCACTATCTTTGGCAAAAATAGCATTTGTTAGTCCACGAACATGGCCCCCTTTGAGGAGACATTGCAAAGATCTCATATTAACATGAGCTAAATGGCGATGCCAAAGCCACCCCACGTCAACTTTAGCCATTAGGCAATCGCAACCTTAGTGGGCCACTCGGAGAAGTTAACCACATAGAGAGCATTCTCGACATGTCCAACAAAGGCTACTTTAAGAGTCTTGTGCTACTTGTGAGCTGCGCTGAGATTTCCTCGAAGAGGAGAGGATGATGTAGTATAGTAGAGATAAGTATTCCCCTCAGTTAAAAACCAAAGCTATCAATCCACTAGGAGAACCACGCAACACCTCTTGAATAGCACATATACACAAAATAACAATTACTTGCACCCAACACAAACATGGGGTTGTCAATCCCTTGGTGGTTAATTGAAAGTATCAAATCTTGTAGTGGTAGATAGATAAACAAAAACACAAAATAAAATAAAAGTAAATAAAAGTAAATAAATTGCAACAATGTATTTTAGGAATTTAACATATGATTAAAATAGACCCGAGGGACATAGTTGTCAATAGAGGCTTCTCTCTTGAACATAGTGTACGCAAATTATTGTTGGGCGATTGATAAAAAAGCGCATAGTTATGACGATATCCAAGGCAACGATCTTGTATATAGGCATCATGTCTGAGAAACGTAGACCGACTCCTGCCTGCATCTACTACTCCACACATCGACCGCTATCCAGAATGCATCTAGAGTCTTAAGTTCATAAAGAAGGGAGTAATGCCTTAAGCAAGATGACATGATGTATACAAAGTAAACCCAATTAATATGTATAAACTCTATCTTTTTATTTTTAATGGCAATGATAAAAGTACGTGCCATGTCCCTTTCTGTCAATGGGATTGAGCAACGCAAGATCGAACCAATCACAAAGCACCTCTCCCATTGCAAGATAAATCAATCTAGTTGGCCAAACCAAATGGATAGATTGGAGAGAAATACAAGGATATAACAATCATTCATAAAAGAGTTTAGAGAAGACTCAAATAATATTCGTGGATAATCTGATCATAAACCCACAATTCATTGGGTCCCAACAAACACACTACAAAAAAGGATTACATCGAATAGATCTCCAAGAACATCATGGAGAACATTGTATTGAAGATCAAAGAGAGAGAAGCCATCTAGCTACTACCTATGGACCCGTAGGTCTGTGGTAAACTACTCACACACCATCAGAAGGGAAGCAAGATTGATGTAGAGGCCCTCCATGATGGATTCCCCCTCCGGGAGAGTACCGAAAAATGTGTCCAGATGGGATCTCCGAAGAAGAAAAACTTGCGGCGGCGGAAAAAGTATTTGGGGTGGCTCTTTGATGTATTGGGAATATTTGGGAATTTATAGAGCTAGAATTAGGCCATGAGGTGCCATGACGGGCCCACAAGCCTGGGGGCGCCCCTCGGGGCGCGCCTGGCAGGCTTGTCACTACCTCGTGGAGCTTTAGGTCTTCTCCGGAAGCTTCTAGGGTCCCTTCTAGTCCAGAAAAAATCGTCAAAAGGTTTCGAAGCATTTGGACTCCGTTTGGTACTGATTTTCTGAAAAGCCAAAAACAAGCAAAAAAACAGCAACTGGCACTAGGCACTAAGTTAATAGGTTAGTCCCAAAAAGTGTTATATAATTTCATAATAAACATCCAACATTGATACTATAATAGCATGGTGATTGCTTGTATTTGCGTTGGTATTTCCCCGAAGAGGAGAAGATGCTGTAGCACATCAACAGTAAGTATTTCCCTCAGTTATGAAACCAAGGTTATCAATCTAGTAGGAGGATCCACCCAAACTATGTAAACAATACCATCACACAAATAACAAATACTTGCAACCCAATGCCTAAGAGGGGTTGTCAATCCCTCCTCGGTATTGAGATAGATTAAATTGTACGAGATTGGTTGAATAGATCTAACAAAAACACAAAATAAAACAAATAAAGAAAAGTGCAGCAAGGTATTTTTGGGTTTTTGGATTAATAGATCTGAAAATAATATGATAGAAAATAGACCCAGGGGCCGTAGATTTCACTAGAGGCTTCTCTCAAGAAAATAGCATACGGTGGGTAAAACAATTACCGTTGGGCCATCGATAGAAGAGCAAATAATTATGATGATATCCAAGGCAATGATCATGTATATAGGCATCACATCCAAGATTAGTAGACCAAAACAATTACGCATCTACTACTATTACTCCGCGCATTGGCTGCTATCCACATGCATCTAGTGCATTAAGTTCATGGAAATACGGAGTAATGCAATAAGAACGATGAAATGATGTAGACAAGATCTATTCATGTTGGAATACACCCCATCTTTTTATCCTTAATGGCAATGATACATGCGTGTCATGTCTCTTTCTATCACTGAGATTGAGCACCGCAAGATCGGACCCATCACAAAGCACCTCTTCCCATGGCAGGAAAAACAATCTAGTTGGCCAAACGGAACCAAAGTTTTGGAGAAGAAATACGAGGCTATAACAATCATGCATAAAAGAGTTCAGAGAAGACTCAAATAATATTCATAGATAGAACTGATCATAAACTTACAATTCATCGGATCCCAACAAACACACCACAAAAAGTCATTACATCAAATAGATCTCCAAGAACATCGAGGAGAAGATTTTACTGACGATCAAAAAGAGAGAAGAAGCCATCTAGCTATTGCCCATGGACCCGTAGGTTAGTGGTAAACTACTCACACATCATTGGATGGGCAAGGGTGTTGACTAACAACCCCTCCGAGATCGTTGACCCCTCCGGTAGAGTGCCAGAAAAGGCCTCTAGATTGGATCTCGTGGTTCTGGAACTTGCGGTGGTGGAAACTATTTTCTCTCTGTTCCTCTATGGCTCCGGAATATTAGAGTATTTATTGAGCTGAGAGGCGGTGGAGAGGCCTCCCATGGGCCCCACTAACTACCAGGGCGCACTAGGGGCCTCTGGCACGCCCTGGTGCCTAGTGGGACCCACATGCCTCCTCTGGTGCACTTCTTGGGCTCCCCTGGTGTCTTGTGGGCACAAAAAATTCTCCAAAAAGATTCATGGCATTTGGACTCCGTTTGGTATTGGTTCTCTGTGAAGTAAAAAACAAGCAAAAAAGCAGCAACTAGCACTAGGCACTATGTCAATAGGTTAGTCCCCAAAAATGATATAAAGTTCCTATGAAATGAATATAAAACATCCAAGATTGATAATATAAGAACATGAACAATAAAAAATTATAGATACATTAGAGACGTATCAGCATCCCCAAGCTTAATTCCTACTCGTCCTTGAGTAGGTAAATGATAAAAACAGAATTTTTTATGTGGAATGTTGCCTAACATGTTCATCTCATAATCTTTTATTTTGTAGCATGGATATTTGGACTTTTAGATGATTCAAAGCAATAGTCTATATGTGACATGAGGACATCAGCATTCAAGCATATCAATAAGTAACCATGTCTTTCAAAATATCAACACTAAAGAAAGCTATCCCTAGCCCATTATGCTCAATCATTGATCCATTCACGAAGCACACTCAAATATGAACTATGCCCAATGCACAAGTATGATAATAGTGTTCCCTAGTTGGTGCTTTATAAGAGAGGATGGAGACTCAATAAAAATGAAAATTGCATAAAAGTAAATAGATAGGCCCTTCGTAGGGGGAAGCAAAGATTTGTAGAGGTGCCAAAGCTCAAAGCTTAAATTGATAGATAAACTTGTTTTGAGAGGCATGCTTTTCCAGTCAGCAAAAATGACCGAGAATTCTCAATATTTTCCATGCTAGATAAATCATAGGTAGTTCTGAAATAGATAATAAAGGTTATTCCTTTTTCCACCATTCTTGGGTGCCTTCCGTACCAACACTTTCCAAGGACGTTATTATTGAACAACATAAATGATTTTTTTAATTTTGGGACCGGGCATCCCTATTACCTTGCCACACTCTCGTGCAATGAAAACTGAATAAACACTCATTAGAATAAAATATCTAGCACAGAAAATATTGGCCACCCCCTGCCGCTTCATGAGCGCTACTGGCACACAAAAAGCAAATCCATTTTGAAAATTAGAGTTGGCACATACAAATTTACTTGGAATGGCATGTAAATACCGCATATAGGTAGGTATGGTGGACTCATTTGGCACAACTCGGTTTAAGGAATTTGGACACACAAGTGGTATTTCTACTCAGTAAAAATGGAGGCTAGCAAATAGATTGAGAAGCGACCAACCAAGAAACAAAAATGATCATAAGAGAGCATTAATAATAAATAACACCGAATGATGCATCACAAGTAGGATATAACTTCATTGCATAACTATTGACTTTCATGCTTGCATAGGGAATCAAAAACCTAACACCAATATTCTTACTAAAGCATAATTACTCACCAACATGACTCGCATATTATTATATTCATATCTCAAAACTATTACAAGGAATAAAGTGTATAATATCCAATGGTCTTCATGAAAGTTTTTATTATATCCCTCTTGAACAATCAAGCTATGAAAATATCAGTGCTAAAGAACATTATCCCTACAAAATCATATAGCCTTGTCATGCTCCATCTTCTTAACACAAAGTATAAATCATGCACTACCCCGGTGTCAGCCAAGCAATTGGTTCATCCTTTTTAATGCGCTTCAGCTTTTTCAATCCTCGCGCAATACATGAGCGCAAGCCATGGACATAACACTATGGGTGGCACAGAGTGTGGTGGTAGAGATGATATGGAGAAAACAAAAAAGTAGAAAGACTCACATCAATGAGGCTAATCAATGGGCTATGGAGATGCCCATCAATTGATGGCAATGCAAGGAGTAGGGATCGCCATGCAACAGATGCACTAATAGCTATAAATGTATGAAAGCTAAAAAATAAAAACTAAGTGGGTGTGCATCCAACTTGCTTGCTCTAGAAGACCTCGGGCATTTGAGGATGCCCATCATTGGAATATACAATCCAAGTTCTATAATGAAAAATTCCCACTAGTTATAGGAATGCATAGGAGACTCTCTATATGAAAACATGATGCTACTTTGAAACATAAGTGTGGTAAGGATAGTAACATTGCCCATTCTCTCTTTTTCTCTCGTTTTTTTCTTTTTTTGTTGGGCTCTTCCTGGACTCTTTTTTTATGGGATCTTTTTGCCCTCTCTTCTTTTATTTCCTCACCTGGGATAATGCTCTAATAATTAGAAATGATGATCATCACACTTCTATATACTTACAACTCGATACTAGAACAAAATATGGCTCTATATGAATTCCTCTGGCGGTCACTACAAAAAAAAGACACATCCGTGACATTTTGGGCCGAGCGAATTTTTTTTCTGTCATACATATGACACTTCTATGACGATAATTGTGAGAAAAACCGGTATCATCATAGATGTGGTGGGCTCCTACTTCTATGACAAAAAATCATGACAGAAAATGGGCTTTTCGTCTTGGGCGGGTCGGAGACGCAGCTGCATGACATTCTTTGGGCCGTCCATGACGGAAAAAACCATGGTAGAAGCAAGGGCGAAGAAAATTTCGGGGAGTTCCCGGTTACGGTGGGCGGTCGGGGCCGAGCGATGCGTGTTTCTCTCGTACACGTACGTGCGTGTGTGCGAGGCGTTGGCACTAACTGAACCAGAGTGAGGCGTTGGGCTCTAACTGAACTCGAGCGATCGATCGATGGCTGTTAACTGAACCCGATCGAGCGATTCCTTCGCTACTGTTGCTAACTGAAGCCGATCGATTGGATGAACAGTGAGCGTTGCGGGGGGTTTGGATGAACAGTGAGCGGTGGCGTTGCCTCTGGATGAACAGGACCCCGTGGTGTGGAGGGCTAGATGAACAGTAGATGGTGGAGGGGTTCCCGTGGAGGGGTGGTTGAATAGTAGCCGGTGGAGTAGCGCACGGTGGAGGCTGGATGAACAGGAGCCCGTGGAGGCTGTTGGAGGTCGACGGTAGCCCATGGAGGCTGGAGGAGGTCGACGGTGAAGATGAACAGTATCCCGCGGAGTCCCGTTTTGCGGTACGCCACACCCCTCCCAATGAATAGGACCCCTGTTTCGACCGTAGCGCTCCAACACAAGTCTGTTTCGTCCATTTTGCGGTACGCCACACCCCTCCCGATCAACAGGACCCCCGTTTCGACCGTAGGAGGTCCATTTCGTCCGCTTTGCGGTACGCCACACCCCTCCCAATCAACAAGACCCCCGTTTCGATCATAGGAGGTATGTTTCCTCCATTTTACGGAACGCCACACCCCTCCCAATTAATAGGACCCCCGTTTCGACCATAGGAGGTTCATTTCCTCCGTTTTGCGGTACGCCACACCCCTCCCGATGAACAGGATCCCGTTTCGAACGTGGCCGGTCGAACACAAGGCCGCTTCCTCCGTTCTGCGGTACGCCAGGCCGCGTTTCCATCGCCTGTTCTGTCCAAGCCCTCCCGATGAACACGACGACACATTCTGTTCCGACCCAGCCGGTTGGCTCCCCATGAACACGACGACGACGCTGTTTCTCCGTTCCGACCCAGCCATGTACACGAGCCCTGGCCATACGTATGCGCGATTAGGCGTTCGAGACCCTGCCCGTATGTACGTACATGGACGTATTTTCTTTCTTGCACCCTGGCCGTTGTACGTACGTGTACATGCTACGTGCGCGCCTCTACTACGACATGTGCGCGCCTCTACATCGACCAGTATATATGTACGTACACGTTCGCGACCAGAATGACAACGCTACGTACGCTTCGACCAGGTGGGTCCTGACTGTCAGGCACTTCCTTGCGTGCGAAGATGTAGCTGGTGGGTCCCAGCAATCAGGGGGGCGAATCGTTTTTTTTTTGCCCGGACGCACTTCCTTGCGTGCGAAGGTCTAGCTGGTGGGTCCCAGTAGTCAGGGGGGAACATTTTTTTCATGAAATACGGTGGCCCATCCGGTGGGTCCCTGCTGTCAGGTGGAGGAATCATTATTTTCCGTGTAATAATGAGGGACTTCCTTGCTGCGGCCGTGGACCCAGCTGTCAGCCTCTCCATGTACAGTCCATGTCCGATGGAAGTCGTTCCTTGACCACGTTGACCACGCTGCACCGAGAGCACCAGGGCGGTGGACGACGGTGAGGCCTAGGAAGGGGACGACACGGAGCCGGGGAAGACGCGGTAGTGGATGCCCACGCGGAGAGGAGTATGAGGGTTCACTCATTCGGCTACGGTGTGAGGCTGTTGTCACCGCAGGGCCTAGCTAGCGGTGGGGATAGTAGGGGCGGTGAGGCCTCTGCGGCAGCACAGCCGGCCACGGGAGGCAGGAGCAGGCGGCACGACCGGCATTGCTTTGGGCGGCTGGAGCAAGAAGACCAGTGGTTGAAGAAGCACTACGACTGTTGGATGGACATCGTATGGTCACTGGAGCTAGAATCATTCATTTTGACTAAGTTGACAATGCCCTCCGTCCCCGTCAACTTAGTAGGACCACAAGTCAGCCTCCCACCAAGGTGGGTCCCAGCTAGCAGGGGGTATTCATTTTTTTGTGCGTAATAAGGAGGCACTTCTGGTGGGTTCGAGCTGACAGCGGGGGGAACGTTTTTCTCGCGAAATACGGTGGCCCGACCGGTGGGTCCCAGCAGTCAGGGGGGAAATGTTTTTTTCGCGAAATAAGGTGGCCCATCCGATGGGTCCCTGCTGTCAGGTGGAGGAATAATTATTTTGCGCGTAATAAGGAGGCACTTCCTTGCGGCCGCTGTGGACCCAGTTGTCAGCCTCTCCACGTACAGTACTCTTCCAATGGAAGTCGGTCGTTGACCATGTTGACCCCGCCGCGCCGAGAGCACCAGGGCGGTGGACGACCGCGAGGCCTAGGAAGGGGAAGATGCGGAGCCGGGGAAGATGCAACAGTGGAAGCCCGCGCGGACAGGAGTACGAGGGTTCACTCGTTCGGCTGCGGTGTGAGGCTGCCGTCGCCGTAGGGCCTAGCCATCGGTGGGGATAGTAGGGGCGGTGAGGCCTCCGCGGCAGCACAGCCGACCACGGGAGGCAGGAGCAGGCGGCACGACCGGCGTTGCTTTGGGCGGCTGGAGCAAGAAGACAAGAGGTTGAAGAAGCACTAGGGCCATTGGATGGACATCATACGGCCACTGGAGCTAGAATCGTTCATGTTGACTAAGTTGACAAAGCCCTCCGTCCCCGTCAACTTAGTAGGACCACAAGTCAGCCTCCCACCAAGGTGGGTCCCAGCTACTAGGGGAGTATTCATTTTTTTGTGCGTAATAAGGAGGCACTTCTGGTGGGTTCGAGCTGACAGCAGGGGGAACGTTTTTCTCGTGAAATACGGTGGCCCGTCCAGTGGGTCCCAGCAGTCAGGGGGGAAACGTTTTTTTCGCGAAATAAGGTGGCCCGTCCGATGGGTCCCTGCTGTCAGGTGGAGGAATAATTATTTTGCGCATAATAAGAGGCACTTCCTTGCGGCCGCCGTGGACCTAGCTGTCAGCCTGTCCACGTACAGTACTCTTCCGATGGAAGTCGGTCGATGACCACGTTGACCCCGCATCGCCGGGAGCACCAGGGCAATGGACGACGGCGAGGCCTAGGAAGGGGATGACGCGGAGCCGGGGAAGACACAACAGTGGAAGCCCGCGCGGAGAGGAGTACGAGGGTTCACTGGTTCGGTTGCGGTGTGAGGCTGCCGTCGCCGCAGAATAACAGGGGGTATGGGTGAGTGGAGGGATGGCCTGGCCAGCGGTGGGAGTAGTATGGGGGCGGTGAGGCCTCCGCGGCAGCACAACCGGCCACGAGAGGCAGGAGCAGGCAACACGACCGGCGCTGCTTTGGGCGGCTAGAGCAAAAAGACCAGAGGTTGAAGAAGCACTATGGGCGTTGGATGGACATCGTACGGTCACTGAATCTAGAATTGTTTATATTGACTAAGTTGACAAAGCCCTTGGTACGCTCCAACTTAGTAGGCCCACAGGTCATCCTCTGAAATGGTGCGCCCCAGATGTCAGGGGGAGGAATCATTTTTGGGCGGCCGAAGCTAAGAATATCCGAGATTGAAGAAGAAGCACGAATTCCGTTGGATAGACATCCAACGGCCACTGCTGCTAGAACCGTGTGTTGACTATAATAAGTTGACAAAGTCTTGCATACGCGTCAACTTATTTTTTTAGGGGACGCGTCACTTAGTAGGCCCACAAGTGTGTGGCAGAGAACTTATAGCCCATTTGCGTTTTGTAAGAATGTATAGCCCATTTTTGAATTCTAATGGAATTTACAACAGCCCATTTACAGTTTGTTAAAAGTACAGCCCATTTTCTAGCTAGGACAATGTTTAATAATTTCAACCAACCGTTGAAGACAGAATTCAATAAAATTTCCCACATTTTGATGGGATCCGAAATATTTTTATCTTGAAATTTCTAGTCAGATTAAATATAAATTTGTATTACGTAAAAATCCAACAAAACATTGCACGCGCAACAATGAAAATTTAAGATTTTCGAAATATGTCGTGGAATTAACACGTCAGATGTCCTTAGTGTGAGGACTTAGTCGCGAGGCCAACGCATCTATGTGGTAGCTTGAGAGGGGTTGAGTGGGACGAGAGATGCAGGGCGGATCAACATGCAAGACAAAGATTTAGACAGCTTCGGGCCCCGGGAAACATCATCCGGTAACAACCCTACATGCTGTTTGAGGCTAGATCTCATTATCATCCCGAGGGAGTCGCCATAAACCGGCTCTCCTCTAGTTGTGTCTAGCCCTAGAAATTGTTTCTTGCTTGTCCCTCTTTTGGGGAGCCCTGCCCCTCTTTATATAAGTTAAAGGGGCGGGTTACATGTAGAGTCCATCTCGGACTAAGACTTAAACTATTTTGACTTCCTTTCCTGGGCTTCTTAACGTCTGCCGGTTTAACATTGTCTGCCGGTTTAACATTGTCTACCGGTTTAACCTTGTCTATCGGTTTAACATTGTCTGCCGGTTTAACATTGTGTGCCGGTTTAATACTCGCCGGTTTACCGTCTGTCTTAGCCATTTGTCTTAACTGTTTGCCGGTTTACCATCCGCCGGTCTACCAAGTCCCGGCCGGGTTAGGACTCCGGCCGGGTCATACCGCGGGGTATATCCCCGACATTAGCCCCCAGTTTAATTTGGATTTATCCATGTTAAACTGATCCTGATCATCCTTAAGTCCTTGTCACTTCCTTCTTATAGAAAATCCGGTTTAATAGGCCAGCTTCATAATCAACTTGCTAACACTGGTTTCTCATAGAAAATATATTGTGAAAGATAACTCCTTTGATTCAGCTCCCAATGCTTAAAAATAATATTGGTCCGTGAAATACTCATCTGATCTTCAGCCGGTTTAAGGACGTAGAACTTGCCGGTTTATCATTGCCAAGATCACCGGTTTATAAATATTGATAGCACTGGGTCATACTTGTTGTTAATATCCAGCTTGAAAATATACCTCTTATATGCCTACCACTTGTAGCCCCCAGGTCTTTAAGAAGGTAGCATAGTAACAGCTTAAGACTTGCTTCAATATAAATATCAAAATCTTGAAGAAATCCAGGTTGTTCATCTCAATCACTACTCAGAATTGAGTATTCCACATATGTAGCCCCCAAGTGCCGGGTTGTCATGCTTGCAACAACCTGGGACTTGTAATTACGTGATGCTCATAAAAACTTCAACCAGTGTAGCCCCCAGGGGCCGGGTCATTATGCAAATAATTAGCAGGGACTTTGTAAATATAATCATGTAAACTTTGAACAGCAACGGTGTAGCCCCCAAGGGTCGGCTCAGTAAGATAATATTGAGCTGGGACTTGATATATACTTCAATGAAAATAACATCAGATGATATAATCCCCATCATGGGGCTTGAATCCATGTCCACAAGGTTAAGAGGTTTGTGCTTTATCAACCGAGCAATGTACCCTTCAATATAATGGATAAAAAGCTTTATACCTTGAATTGTTGACAGGAGCAATTGGTAGCCCCCAAGGGCCGACTCATTATAATGTGATGAGTCGGGTCTTCAATAAGATGAACAAAGAATGACTTTGCACTAGCCCCCAAGTGCCGGGTTGTAAGCCTGCAGCAACTCGGGACTATTCCTTCAATTGTAGAATAAAAATCATATCCATTGATAATATGATAGCCATTGCGCTAAAGCGACTTTAAAAACCTTAATCATAATACTGGTTATTGATAACCATAATAGAAATCCAGCCATGTTGGGTATTTGAATAATATACCCAATGATTTATAAGCGCATAATTCCAATGGCGCAATCCAAATATATGCTGGCGACTTATAGTCCAAAGCCAGGCCGGGTCAATAAACACCGGATTATAAGTGATTATGTACTGACAACTTGTAGTTGAAAGCCGAGCCGGGTTAATGAACACTGGGTTAATTTGATGACTGATAGTCATGCCAAGTCAAAGAAACCGGTTTTAACAGAAGACTTATTCAAAAGAGAAGCGACAAATGCAAAATAAAACCGTGTAGTCGAGGCTTTTTGAGGGCTGCCAGGCCCAAATTCGAGGCTTTTGTGGGCTGCCAGGCCGCTGAGTTGAACCATTTAACAAAGCCTTTTAAGATGGACCTCCAACTAACCAATAACCGTTTTAACTTTGACAAGTGCAGGGTCTCAATGAGAGTAACTGTCAAACGTTCGGAGGGCCGTGCCAGGATGACCTGGATAGGAGTGTCTTACTTGATGAAGGCAGGTTAACCCGGGGTTTTAGGTAAATATACCAGGCTTCCAAGCCGTGGGTCGGTACCTAGCTACAAGGGTCCATTCAAGCTCCCTGGTATTTGACACAAGGAGCCCCCATGTAACGTGATGAGTTGTGCTCATTGGGTGCCTATGTTTGAGTTGTGCATAGCATACAAACTCTCTTTGGCCCCTTGGGTGTGAAGCTCCCAAGCTATGATGTGGCGTGATAGCCGGATTAATGGACAGAACTCTGCTTTCTCAGCTGAAGCCCCCATGTAATCAATAATATGATAAGCCAATAAGGCGGGATACCCATGTTTGAACCGCGCGTCAGGGCAGCAGGTCCTCTTTGGCAACCTTTAACTTTTTGCAAGAGATAAATTCTTCTTGAACCGGATTCGAACCAGATACTAAAGGCTTCAGCGCTGTGTGGGAGACGGAATTTCCCTTAAACCGGACTATAAACTAGAAGCATCATTGTAAGCCGGTGTTTTTCTGACGGCCTTTTAAATTTTTATCAATATAACAGTAGCCTTTGGGACCGGGTTATCTTTCCCTCCATCGTCCTGGGGTTCTTGAATTTGCTGAAACTGGCAAGACTTGCTGAGTCATATCATCGTAGCCCCCGAGTCTTAAGATGACTCAAGGAGTTGTCTTGAGATTCTTCGTACTTGACCATAGCAGAAGGTATACATCATTGGTTTGATAACGCGATGTAAATCCATGGAAACTTGAGATTGACTGTGGTGGGTTGTAAATGACCTCGTATGATTTGCGTCAATAACTCAGCCAGTGGTTCATCCCAGCTGGTTGTTGAAGATAAACCGAAGTGGTAGTGATTTGTGTGCCCTGTCCATTGAATCCTCCGGTGCAGGCAGAGGCTAAATTGTCACGCCTTGCTTCGGAGTTTTTGGAGTAATCCGGACCGCGGTGCGGCGGTTTGTCCATCTCCATTGGGCAACAACATAGGTGTTGTCCGGGTGAACCGATGCAGACCGGACCACTGCATGACTAGTGGCGTGTTGCCTGTGATGTAGGTCAGCCCCCGGCATGTTGATAGTTGAATACCCATCTGTTTAAGAACCATGGTACAGACGTATACCAATACGGCCTCCACATATCATTGTAGATTGAACCACTGGATGATGCACACAGGATCTTTATACCCGTAAATTAATGGTTTCTTCCATATTGAAGGATTTTTCTGATATTTTCATCATATGAACAAAGACGCTGGTGCTAGATAATGCATCGTAGTGCTTTTTGGCACCCAGCCTGATTGAGGTCTTTCACATGGGGAGACAATCTTTTTTTAGCCCAATCTGATGGCCAAGCCGGGCATTTTCCTCCTGATCCCGCGAGGTAGGGGCAACACGGCCCGGACGGGGGTAACTTGGCAGCACCGTGAAGCGAGACAAGGCCGGTTCAACCCGGCAGGTCAACGAGATGCGTCCACGGCAGCGGCCGCGGCCGGTTTAGGCGCGAGAGCTGGAGTCGGAGCGGGTTTGGTTGGCGCCGGTCGACTTGGTGGAGCCGGCGCGCAAGCAGCCATGGGAGCTGGAGAGGCGCGCGGCCCGGTGCGGGTACAGAGGAGGGCGAGGCCGAGCCGGCGGGCGCGGCCACGGAGGGGCACGAGGAGGAGAAGCTTGGACGCGGTCCGACCGAGAGCGTAGTGAGCACCGCTAGAAGGGGCGTGACCCGGCACCCGCGCGAGGGGAGGCGAGGCTCGGCCGTGCCATGGCGACAGCGGGGCGACAGTTTCACGGTGCTTTAATCACTCTTCTTGAAGAGATCTTAAACCGGGGCGACTCTTGTTTCAGGAAACCTTAAACTGGGGCGGTTGCGGTGGGTTACAACAGTAGGTGCTGAGGCCAGGTGGGTGATCCAGCGCGGCAGGGTCCTACTGGGCCCAAGTGGTGGTGGCAGCGACTCAATGCGAGACTGGTGGTTTTAAGCATGCGCGGGCGCGGCCACAGCGGGACAAGGTGACCCGGCGGGGTAAACCACGGCAGCGGGCTGATTTGCAGGTCAGCGTAGCAGGGGCCGGCCCGCGAGACGTCGTCGGCGGTTTGTAGGCTCGATCAGTCACCACCCCATCCCGAGGCGGGCAACGGTGCTGATCATACGCGGCTCGCGGTGATGACCCCATCAGCGAGGCTTTGGAGGCGGGCCAGCCATAGTAGAGGGAACCGCGACGGCAGCTCAATGGAGGCGCCGGCGGGTCAAAGCCTCGGTGGCTCCATGTGAAGGACAACCTAGCGATGTGAAGGGCTGGCTGATGAAAGTTGAAGCATATGAGGTGCCGGGCGGAGCTGTGCTGGACGGCATGGGAAGCCAGCGCGGGAGTGGCTCGAAGCCGCAGTGGCTTGTGGTGGTGTGGAGACCCTGGCGGTCGTTGAGACCACGCGACGGCGACTTGGCGGCGATTCGGCGAGGCGCTTGGTGGCGACCCGGTGGCGATTTGGCGAGGCGCTCGACGGCGATTTGGCAGGGCGCTCGGAGGTGACCGGACCCGGCGGTGATTTGGCGAGGCGTTCGGCGGCGATTTGGCGACAGGCCGACTCCAGACAGCTGCGGCCACGCGGCAACGGTTTGGAGGCCAAAGCACGGCGGCTTGAAGCCATGGCAGAAACGGAGTCCGGTGCGGGGATGCCACGGTGGATCCTGGCGCTTTGTGGCATTTCAGCTCCGGTGGCTCTGTGCGACCATGGGTGAGCCTGCTAGCGGGCGGTTCAACGTGCTGGAAGCGAAGGCTACCGGCGGCTCAGAACAGAGATGAAGCGGCCGGCGACTCACAGCGGCTTCAGTGACTCGCAGCGGCGGAGGCTTGCGATTGTAGAAGCAATACTTTGAGGCAGCAAGGGTCGCTCGGTGGTACGTCCAGCGGAGGCGAGTCCATGGCTCGACAGCTCGACACGAGGTCAATGAGGCAACGGCGGCGGTTCAAGTCGCTGCGGCGGCGGATGCAGGATCCGGAAGGTGAGTGCGCAGGACGGAGGAGGAGCCACCGAGGCAGACAGGCACGAGGGTCGTATTTAAACAGCTCTTCGGTGACGCAGGGCTGTCAGCCGGTCGATGCAAGGGCGGCCGGGGCCGCAAGCCCTGGCGACTCGAAAATGGCTCCAGATCAGGGTAACTCAGTAGCGGTGACACACGGTGTAGAAAAGGCAATGCCATAGTGGCGGCAGTCGGAGGCGCACCTGGCGATGGTGACCCGGCTGGAGTCCAGCAGATGTGATGAAACCTGACTGGTTTAGTGCAGCAGAGAGGCGCAGCTATGGCCACATCGGCGACGGAGGGAGTGAGTCCAGTGTGCTGGTTCATGATTTGTTTTATCCGGTAGCCTGCGAGTACTACTACTCCAGGAAGACACCCCTCTGATGGATTTTGACGTTGACTAGTATTTGACTGACCAATTAATTGGCTGCTTCCCGTTCAGACCAAGTCCAACTCCTATTCGGGTTAACCTATGCATCACGTCACTGATTAGGAAAGTAAGATCCATTGATCCGGCAGGTGATGGACATGCATCATTAGCAAAGGCCGAAGGAAAGGCCATGGCAGAAGTTTAGCCGCTGCAAGGGGAAAACAAGGCGAAGTCGTGGCAGGCGCATTGTTTCCTCCGGGTCGTGTTTTTGACTCTGGTGAAACCATCTTCAACCGCCGACAAAAATAAACCCTATCCAGTACTTAAACCGATCGGTCCTTGACGCGCCTTTAAACCTCTCAACTCTTCAAATCTGGATTGATGAACTTGATATCGATGCAAATCCTTTCAAACCAGTTCTCCATCCGAAAAATTGCGAACTCCTCGATCCTTAAGAGAGATCCCTCCAAGAACTCAACACCACCGTGCGCAGGCCCCACGGTGGGCGCCAACTGTTGTGGAATTAACACGTCAGATGTCCTTAGTGTGAGGACTTAGTCGCGAGACCAACAGATCTATGTGGTAGCTTGAGAGGGGTTGAGTGGGACGAGAGACGCAGGGCGGATCAAAACACAAGACAAAGATTTAGACAGCTTCGGCCACGGGGAAATATCATCCAGTAACAACCATACATGTTGTTTGAGGCTAGATCTCATTATCATCCCGAGGAAATCGCCGTAAACCGGCTCTCCTCTAGTTGTGTCTAGCCCTAGAAATTGTTTCTTGCTTGTCCCTCTTTCGAGGAGCCCTGCCCCTCTTTATATAAGTTAAAGGGGCGGGTTACATGTAGAGTCCATCTCGGACTAAGACTTAAACTATTTTGACTTCCTTTCCTGGGCTTCTTAACGTCGGCTGGTTTAACATTGTCTGCCGGTTTAACATTGTCTGCCGGTTTAACATTGTCTACCGGTTTAACCTTGTCTCCCGGTTTAACATTGTCTGTTGGTTTAACATTGTCTACCGGTTTAACACTCGCCGGTTTACCGTCTGTCTTAGCCATCTGTCTTAACTGTCTACCGGTTTACCATCCGCCGGTTTACCAAGTCCCGACAGGTTTACGACTCCGGCCGGGTCATACCGCGGGGTATATCCCCGACAAAATCCATAAATAATATTTTATAAACTAATTTCGTGTTTGGTGCAATTTTTGATAGTTACTGCCCAGTTTTTATAATTACATACCATTTATTATTTTTTAAAGCCCATTTTCCTATTAAGCCTAATGCATCCCTCCTAGGAAAGATTTGCAGCCCAGCGGGGCGGAGAATAACAAGTTGACCTTAACTGGGTATTCCTCAAAAAACGTATAGCTGGGCTAGCCGTTTTCATCTTGAAAAAAAATAGTATTTGGGCTGGATATCTGGCCTGGGCTAGACGGGCCACAGCCCGCCCAGTTAATACCCTGCTCTCCTCTAAACAACAACGAAATCATTGCCAAGAAAAACTCTACAGTGCTCACGCCTCAAAAACACAAATACTACTCGAGCTGCTTGGTCCCAGCTGTCGGCCGCACCTTGTGCAATTCTCTCATTTATATTGACTACATAGGTTGACAATGGTGTGGGACCGTGATGTAAGGAAACCAGGAGAAAGCAAAAAATATATAGTTGTACATAATAAGGAGGCACTTGCGTACGTACGGCTATGGCCCTAGTGGGTCCCTAGTGTCATCCAGTCAAAATAAAGTCATCTCCTAAATCCTCATGTTCGTTGACCATGTTAACAATGCTCGGCGCCACGGCGAGCGCAACAACTCGAAGGACAACGGAGAGGGCCTCGCGGGCCCTCCGGATGGTCTGATACAATGCCCGCTGCTCATTCAGGAAGCCAGGATCATCGGACACATATGAGCACCTTCGAGAAACTGAGACGGCATGAAACGGTAAGGCCGCGCTTGGGAGCTCTGGTTTATTTCAAACCTGTATTAACATACAAGTGTAATTTACTCGTCATTAGAAACAACGCGTAAAATACAGGCGTAATGAAACCGAGGGCCCGAGGTCTGTAAGTAAAACCAGCGGGTTACGCGTGTAATTTGAGAGACTAGTGTATATTTTACGAGCACTGCTATATGGACGACATTACCAGATGATACATGCACGACGTGCATATCATGCCATCCATGGGAAAGGCTGAAATAGCAGCTAATAGCTGGATTAGCAATCGTCCGAGTGTCGTTCAGCGTTATTATCTTGTTTGAAGTACTTCCGATATTTTACTAGTCAAAATCGACCAACCAAGCGCTTCGCCCGAGACCATCTGCTTTTATTTACAAGCGTCAGTTTTACAAGCGGTTTTGGTTGGAAAACGACGATCCAATCACGACCTAATATCATGAGTTGGTCGGAAGATCATATGGTTTCACATCTAACCTACCTGACTTGTCGTATAGGCTATGAATGAAACATCATACGATGAACTTCTTAAGCACGGAAACAACAGAAGAGGATGATCTTCTTAACAAGCAAATCACTGGCATTAGATCAACATGCAAAACAATACGAAGCATTATTCTCCGGAGGCACGGCGAATAGCTCGTGATGCCGCATGCCACAACATTCCAAGCTCAACTTTGCAATCAAACACAAGGCCTGGCATTACATAGACAATATTCAGAACAAACTCTTAACACAGGAATATCTCAGCAGAGTAACTATTTACTTCTAAACTGAACACATGAATAGGAAAAAACACTCGACGTTGCTCACAGCAAGGGCGTGCCACTAAAAAATATCAAATGCATGTCTTCTGGCTAACATCAATGAGCAAATTTTGACAAGTTTTTCCAATTCCAATATATTAAACTAACGTCTTCTTGCTAACATCAATGATTAAACTTTGACAAGCTTTTCCCATTCGAAATATGTAAATGCCTATGATCGTGGAGTCCTGTCGTAGCTTCTTGTACTTGTTTGGGCACTTTTTGCCCAGGGCACTCCACGTGTTGTTAAATTACCAATGCTCTCCGTAGACTAGTCATGTCACCAGCGTCTAATAATACTTTGTAAAGCTTCTCGGTCATTCCTTCTGTAATGTAGTGCAAACAGTGACTGCTTATTTCTGCAAAGTGGAACGACCAACTGGACCCGGTAATGCAGCAGTGTGCCTTGGACACATTGGCTCCTTTTGTGCAGTTCAACTAAAATCAAAGTCGGAATAAAACTGAGCTTTAATTTTGATATCCCTGTAAGCAACAATAGGTATAAGGGAAACAATTACTGAGAAATAACGGTTGATGACTTGTATTCCTAGAAGAAAAGCATCTACTAATCTACTTTATCTTAATGGGAAACAAAGCAGGAGAGTAGCAATTCTCCATCAGTGTGATTCATTCACATTGACTGAGACATTATCTTAACAATGCCTTGTTTCAACATGTATAAAGAACGACAAAGCAGAAAAGTACCATTCCTAAAACAATGCAACTGATTCATTTTAACAAAGACATTATGTTAACAATACCTTGGTTAAACATGTAGAAAGAACTACAAAGCAGGATAGTACCATTTCCTAACAAGTGTTGAAGTTTTGAACTAAGATTCAGTAGTTAATTAATTCTGAGAGTGGCATTGCTTAATTTTACCAGCGGCATTAGATTAACGAAAAGCATAAATAGTTCCAGGGGAGAGTGGGCGCAACAACAATATGTACTTCCATCTACTTATAAAGGGGGTGATGCAGAGTTTGTTGTAACAAAGCAACAAGCATCATGTCTGGGTTGGTCCCATTTTTGTTCACTACTTAATGGGAAAAGACAACAATACAATAGCTTCAATTCAACATTTATTTAAAAAAGTACCAATACAAGTAGCACAACATCTCAAAGCACACTGCACAATCATGTGGATGAAGGCCTGTACTGACCTTTCATGAGACCACCACAATAAAATAGGAATCTGCCAACACGAATAGGAAATCCAATCTCGTTTTGTGCAGTTGCACTGAAATAAAGCAAAGTGTTTCGCGTAGCGAAGCAAAATGTCGCAATAGTAACAAGTTGAATAGATATCTCTGTTTAAATAGAGGCAAAAAAGGAATCAATTACTGGCTACTAAAGGAGGATGAAACATGCGACCACAAAAATGGTAATCCCGCCAATCCCTAACAAGTGTTGCAGTTTTGAAATAAGATTCAGTAGTTAATTCTGAGAGTGGTATCAATTACTGGCTTATAAAGGGGTGATGCTGAATTTGTTGTAACAAAGCAACAAGCATCATGTCTGGGTTGGTCCCATTTTTGTTCACTACTTAATGGGAAAAGACAGCAATACAATAGCTTCAATTCAACATTTATTTAAAACAGTACCAAAACAAGTAGCACAACATATCAAAGCACACTGCACATCATGTGGATGAGACCAAGATTTGAAACAACTCGCCACGAAGACTGGAAAGAAATCTCGATCTCCTTTTGTGCAGTTCCACCAAAATTAAGCAAAGTCACTCGTGTGACACTCAAGTTGAACTGCACAAAACACTCTTAAAACATAAGTGTTTCGAGTAGCAAAGCAAAATGTCGCAATAGCAACAAGTTGAATCGATACCCCTATTTTAACAGAGGCAAAAAAGGAAACAATTACTTGCCGATAAATGAGGATGAAACAAACGGTGACAGAAAGAAGCATGTAGCTTATCTTGGAAGGAAAACAAAGTAGGATAGTAGCATTTCTAAAACGGTTGCATTGATTCATATTAACAGAGACATTCTCTTGAAACATCATTCGTTAAAAAATGTAATTTACTTTTAACAGTGGCATTGCTTCAATTTTCTGGCGGCATTCTTAGATTAACAACAGCAAAATAGTTGTATGAGACATGCCAACACCATGTGCATCCACACGTATAAATTGGTGATGCAGAGTATCTAGCCAAGCAACATATATGCGTTGGTCCCATATTTGTTCTCTTTGAACCGTTTTCCTATGTGCGGGCAGCAAATCTAGTCCTGCACAAACTACCCGACCCCCCAGTTTCTTTCCCTTTTCAAAAAAAGATCGGTTCCTTACAGATGTGCGTACTGGGTTACCCCCTCTTTCCCTTTTCGACCAACAAAGCGGCTGGATAGCCAGTCTATACTACTTTCCGCCCCTCATTCCCTCATTGAACCACGTCCTAGATTCTTGCTCCAGCCCACCGCACCTTTCTTTCCTCTTTGAACCAAGACCTAGATTCGACTACAGATCGAAAAAGATCCACATGCAGCTAGAGCAACGACGGTTTCAAAGAAACTTATACCTTAGGGTCGTCAGGATGTGGCAAGGCGTGCGGCGGGAGGCCAGATCTGCCCACACTACATACGACAGCGAGGAAGAAGGGGTCGGTGGCCCTAATGCATAGGCACTGGGTGAAATAGAATAGCGCAGCCGGAAGTGGATTGCCCCCCTCGCCGAAGGCGATAGAGTGAACGCTGCACCTCCTCCCCTTCCCGGTGCGACGGGATACGGACACCTCCTTCACCAGCTTTGAGGGGGGAGAGAGAGACGAGAGGTCAACAAAGTCTTGTTTAGATCTAGTGAAGAGAGGGTGTGTGTCGGTGTCAAAACCGGCGGATCTCGGGTCGGGGGTCCCGAACTATGCGTCTAGGCGGATGTTAACAGGAGACAAGGGACACGATGTTTTTACCGAGGTTTGGGCCCTCTCGGTGGAGGTAAAACCCTACTCCTGCTTGATTAATATTGATGATATGGGTAGTACAAGAGTAGATCTACCACGAGATCAGAGAGGCTAAACCCTAGAAGCTAGCCTATGGTATGATTGTTGTTCGTCCTATGGACTAAAACCCTCCGGTTTATATAGACACCGGAGAGGGTTATGGTTACACAGAGTCGGTTACAATGGTAGGAGATCTACATATCTGTATTGCCAAGCTTGCCTTCCACGCCAAGGAAAGTCCCTTCCGGACACGGGACGGAGTCTTCAATCTTGTATCTTCATAGTCTTGGAGTCCGACCAAAGATGATAGTTCGGCTATCCGGACACCCCCTAGTCCAAGACTCCCTCGGTAGCCCCTGAACCAGGCTTCAATGACGACGAGTCCGGCGCGCATATTGTCTTCGGCATTGCAAGGCGGGTTCCTCCTCCGAATACTTCATAGAAGATTTTGAACACCAGGATAGTGTCCAGCTCTGCAAAATAAGTTCCACACACCACCGTAGAGAGAATAATATTTACACAAGTTCAATCTGCTGACGTATTTCATGGCGTGACATCACACCACGACCAATCCTTTATTCGAATTGTTTTTACTATTCCACCACAGCGCATTTAGCGAAGCGGTTTCCTTGGCACGTCCCATCAAAGCAGAGATCGTGTCCCCTTATTCCGGGATTCTCATCAATACGGGCGTGGGTAACCCAACCGCGCCATTGATTACGGCGCTTGGGAGATACGAGAGTTTTACCAGGCCGGTGGGGACGCATAGTTTCGTCCGCCCATATATAAGGGGATAAAGATCCACCTTTTTACCTACGCCTTCTTCCTCCTTTGCTTATCCATCTCTACGCACTCGAGCTCCAGCGCCCAAGTCCGCACATCTCGCCTCAACCTTCTCCAGCCATGTCCGGAGCGGGAGGCAAGTGGATGGCCTCCTCCGTCACGGAAGGGCACATCAAAAGGCTGAGGAAAGCCGGATACCTGCACAACGACATTGCGCACCGGCTTCCAAACGAGGGGCAGCTCGTCCCCACCCCCAGGCCCCATGAGAGGGTGGTGTTCCTTCCCCACTTCCTCCGCGGACTGGGCTTCCCACTCCACCCATTTGTCCGGGGGCTCATGTTCTACTACGGCCTGGATTTCCATGACCTGGCCACGAATTTCATCCTCAACATCTCAGCGTTTATCTTTGTGTGTGAGGCCTTCCTCCGCATCACACCCCACTTGGGCTTATGGCTGAAGACCTTCAATGTCAAGCCGAAGGTAGTGGGCGGCCAACAGGCAGAGTGCAGAGGCGCCATGGTGGGCAAGATGCCCAACGTCATATGGCTCGAGGGCGCCTTTGTGGAAACCATCAAAGGGTGGCAATCGGGGTGGTTCTACATCACCGAGCGGCGTGACCCTGAATGGGCAGCGCCCCCAAATTCAGATCTGGCATCCCCACACGGCTCACCTCCTGGAAAGAGAAGGGCCTGACATGGGGTGATTTGGAAGAGCTGACCGGACTCCAAACCTGCGTCCAAAACCTTGTGAATGAGAAGATCAAGCTCGTCAACGTGGTCCGGGTCATGCTTGTCCGCCGGATCCTCCCGTGCCAACAATGGGCCTTCAACTTGTGGGAATTCGATCCAGCACAGCACCAAACCTTGAGGAGGCTCTTTGACACTAAGTACGAAGATGCCTGGAAGGTGCTGTTCAAGGGTGCCGAGGCTCCCGCGTCCGCTACCGAAGATCGCGGATTCAGCTCGCAACGTCAAGCCAGCGAGGTAAGCTATTTTACCCTTTACGGGACACTTTGTTTTTCATAGTTTGACTCTATGCGGGATCTAAACTCCCTTTACCTTTGACAGGCCTGGCGGAAGAAGTCCGGGCAGGTTAACTGTCCGGCTCCCTTACCAGAAGATCCAGCGGACGCCCGATTGACGGGGCTGCTGGTTCCGGCGCCTTACGTGGTGCCGGAGAAGAAGGCCAAGAAGAAGGCATGGGAATCCGGAAGATTTCCCGGCGTCAGGAGTTATTGGACACATCGTCCGATGACTCCGAGGCAGACTTCTCCCGTGAAGACGAGGAGGAGGAAAAAGAGGCTTCTCCCCCAGCGGGGGGAGAGAAGAAAAGGAAGGCTTCCCCAACTGGGGAGGCTAGAGGGTCCAAGAAGGGAAGGACCCTTCCTCCGGACTGTTCCACCAACGCCGACGACGGCGAAGAGGAGTGGCCCTCGAGGGCCAAGCCCCTGGCGAGATCGTAAGTGTCCGGATTCCAGAATAACTCATGATTTTTTCTTTGTCGCGTAGTGTCTTCTAAGCCGAATACAACCATGCAGCCCGCCCCAGGACGAGCTCCCCACTTCGTCGAGCGGCTCCCTGGATTCATCGGATGTGAATAGCACTTCACTTCCGACCGCCTCCTCCCCTCGTGACGCAGATGACGCTGCGGTGGAGTCCCAAAAGGGGCCCGGCCAGGAGGAGGAGGAGTTTCCGGAGGTGTCGCAAGGTGACCTCCCAGACTTTGGGCACGGGAGGGATCAACCCCCAAAGGGTTCTGAGTTTGGCCCTGCGCCATACTCTGCGCCGGAACCTCTAGTGGCTCCGGAGTCCGGCGGGTGGCCCCTTCGTAAGAAGGTCGAGACTGCAACGCCGGTGACCTCCGTCCAACTGGAGGCGCCGGATAATTTGCTGGAGGCGCTCAACGGCGCCTCCATCGACGAGGAGCACCGCACTATTATGAGTGCGGTGATTCAGAAAGTTCGGTCCGCCAAGAGCGGGCTGAGTGAAGCCTGCACCAGCCTTCTAACGGGCTTTGAGGTATGTAATTAAGATATGTAAAAATAGTACCACATAGACAGTAGGCCCTGATGCTCAGTTTGGTGTTCGAAAAGAAAAGCCGAACTGAGGATCTAAAAAGATATACGCAGGAGTCTAACATAAGCATGTCAATATGGGAATGTAGGCTGCGCTGCTGACCTCTACCGCACTGACTGCGGAGGTCAATGCATTGAAGCAAAGCCTCGAGCGGTCTAAGAACGAGCTCGGCCGTGCCAAGAAGCAGCTCGAGGACAAGGAAGGTAAGTAATACCTCCTTAAAGTAATACCTTACAGAAAGGATTTGGTTGCAAAAAATGACAGGAATAACGTGAGTATTGCAGGGGCCACGAACGAGGTGGCGACCCTGAAGGAAGCGGTGTCCGAGGCTGAATGCAATGCGGCCGTGGAACGCACCGAGCGAGAGAAGCAGGAGGCGCGGGTGGCGGAGGTGCGGCAAGAGCTCCAGGCTCTCGTGGAAAAACACGAGAGTTTGGAGCTTGACTCGAAGACTCGAGAGTCCGAGCTCGCCTCAGCTCTTGAGAGTGCCAAAGCCGCTAAGGCCGAAGCCCAAAAAGCTCTCCAGGAAATTGAGGCAGTAAAGAAGATAGCGGCAGGTAAGGCATTCTTCATGCACAGCAAGCATGTAAAAGTGAATTATCTAGTACTTACCCGAATTCAGAGCTCTCCAAGAGCGTTCACAGATCTGCCCCGTAGTGTGTGTGATGCTGCCGCATTCTACCGAGCCGAGGAGGTGAGCTCAACGGAAAAGGTGTTCTGGTCTCAATATGCTGAGGCCGAACATCCGGTGCCCCTCAGCGACCAGCTGAAGCAGCTGGTCGAGCTCCACAAGGTGGCCGAACAGGCCATGAAGGGCCTCATAGTTCGGCTGTGGCCCAAAGAGGCCATGCCTGGGAGCTACTTCGGTCTGGTGCGGCGGCTGGTGGACGCCTGTCCATGGATTGAAGTCATCAAGCACTCCGTCTGCATTGAAGGTGCCCGTCGGGCCCTTGCCTACGCTAAAGTGCACTAGGGCAAGATGGACGCCGAGAAGCTTGTGACGGACGCGCCACCGCTGGGCAAGGAGTATCGCACGCCCGAGATGTACTATAAGGGTGTCCTGAAGGGTGCCCGCCTTATAGCGGGCGAATGCTCCAAAGATGTAATTTTTGAGTAGACTCGCATTTTGTTATCCTATGTGCTGAAAACTTTGTGCATATGCGCTAAGCAACGCTGGTTAATTTAAAATATTACCTTCTATGCGACCGTTTATCAAATTTGAGAGATGGCAAGTCGTTGGCTTCAGCCCCCATGCCACGAGTGCTGGGGTGTTCGGGATAAACTTGAGTGCTCTTGTTCCCATTCTTGGGTCCTTCGAGGGAGGCGCTCAACACAACGAACAAGGCAACCAGACTTATAATGCTTGAACACTCCCACTTAGCCATAGAATTCTATAATTTTAAATTTCGGCGAAGCCCCTAGTGTTCGGAAGACCGAATTCGGGGCGCTATCCGTGCCTGGGCCGGACAAAAGCCAGCTCCTCGCTCTAAGCGGCATAAGTCTTTAGGGACACAAAAAAACCTCTCGAACAGCGACCGGCTCTCGCCCTATCATGACGGTCAGTTTTAGCTTTGTCCACTGAGGTGCTCAACCCAGCTCAACTGGGGCACAATCGTAGTGGTTCTCCCAGTGCTACCTTAGCCGATATAATGGAACGTAAGGTACCAAAACATGGGAGCCGGGCAAACCCAACTATTGACCCAAGACATGATTCGAAGCCGATGCATATAATGCTATAAGTTCGGGGTGCCACACTTGTGAAAGTGTTCGGACTTATCACACCATATTTTGGGGAACTTAAGCCCCTGGTGTATTTGGCCGTACCAAAGCATACGGGTGCAACATGTCATAAGTGAACATGTATAGATGGAAAAAGGAATGCAATAATAGGCAAAAAGCGATGCATTGTTTATTCAAAAAATACTGCAATGAAAGCAGAACGATACAAATAGTGCGATAAGCAAGGGATGGGACTATTTAACATGTCCCCCTCCAGGGGTAGGCTGCGGGATGGTATGTAAAACATGTATATTTCTCATAATAGAGAACACCTGGACACTCGACGTAGCTTTTCTGCTTCCCTGGCTGTTGCATCGTGAGTCCGACAATTCTACTGCCGGACAGGGCTTCTGGAAAGTGGAGTCCTGCGAATAAGAGAAAAAAGAATGACACAATTGGGAGCCCCTGGTGTGGTTGAGCCGCTCTCCGGGCATGCCGTGGTCGTGCCCCTACACCTATGCCCATGGTATCTCCAGAGCATAGTTATGTACGCGTGGTACTAGCTCGCGATTTCGCAAGGTCTGGGGTTGGGGCCGCATTGCTACGCATGCTCGGAACGTGCCAGGTGGTCTTGTTGTGGGTTACTCCGGGCGCGCTTGACGGTGTCTGGCCGCTTAACAACTGGACTCGAGAATTGCCTTAAGAGGCTGCTTTGTACTTCCGCCGTGAGAGCCGTTGTATGCTCCTCCGTTCGGAGAGAGCGTTCGATGTTTCCTTTGACCATAATGACTCCTGGAGGGCCTGGCATCTTGAGCTTGAGGTATGCGTAGTGCGGCACCACATTGAACTTTGCAAATGCGGTTCGTCCGAGCAGTGCATGATAGCCGCTGTGGAACAGGACTATGTCGAAGATTAACTCTTTGCTTCGGAAGTTATCCGGGGATCCGAAGACCACTTCAAGTGTAACTGAGCCTGTACAGTTGGCCTCTTACACCTGGTATGACGCCTTTGAAGGTCGTCTTTGTGGGTTTAATCCTTGAGGGGTCTATGCCCATCTTGCGCACTGTATCCTGATAAAGCAGGTTCAGGCTGCTGCCGCCGTCCATCAGGACTCTAGTGAGGTGAAATCCGTCGATGATTGGGTCTAGAACCAATGCGATGAAACCGCCATGGCAGATGCTAGTGGGGTGGTCCCTTCGATCAAAAGTGATCAGGTAGGAGGACCACGGATTGAACTTTGGGGCGACTGGCTCCATCGCATATACATCCCTGAGTGCACGCTTCCTCTCCCTTTTGGGTATGTGGGTTGCGTATATCATGTTCACCGTCCGCACTTGTGGGGGAAAACCCTTCTGTCCTCTATTGTTCGGCGGCCGGGTCTCCTCCTTGTCATCGCTATGCAGCCCCTTGTCATTGTTTTCGGCAGTTAACTTGCCTGCCTGCTTGAACACCCAACAATCCCTGTTGGTGTGATTGGCTGGCTTTTCGGGGGTGCCGTGTATCTGGCACAAGCGATCGAGTATTCGGTCCAAATTGGACGGGCCCGGAGTAGTTCTTTTGAATGGCTTTTTCCGCTGGCCGGGTTTAGAGCCTCTGAATCCGGCATTGACTGCTGTATCTTCAGCATTTTCGCTGTTAATGCGGCGCTTGTGCTTGTTGCGACGTGACCTGCCACTGCTGTCCTTGGTATCCGAACTACCAGGGTTTTTGGTCAGGTTGTTACTGCGAGCTAGCCAGCTGTCCTCTCCCGTGCAGAAGCGGGTCATGAGTGTTGTGAGGGCTGCCATGGATTTCGGCTTTTCCTGTCCTAGGTGCCGGGCAAGCCACTCATCGTGGATGTTGTGTTTGAAGGCTGCAAGGGCCCTGCATCCGGACAGTCGACGATTTGATTTTTCTTGGTTAGGAACCGTGTCCAGAATTGTCTGGCCGATTATTCTGGCTACTGAATTATGTGGCTTAGGTCATCGGCGTCTGGTGGTCGCACGTAAGTGCCATGGAAATTGTCGAGGAATGCGGCTTCTAGGTCTTCCCAACAACTGATTGACTCTACTGGCAAGCTGTTAAGCCAATGCCGCACTGGTCCTTTAAGTTTGAGTGGGAGATATTTGATGGCGTGTAGATCATCACCGCGGGCCATGTGGATATGGAGGAGATAGTCCTCGATCCAGACCGCCGGATCTGTTGTGCCATCATATGATTCAATGTTTACGGGTTTGAAACCCTCGGGGATTTGATGATCCATTACTTCGTCTGTGAAGCATAGTGGGTGTGCGGCGCCTCTGTATTGGGCTATATCACGACGCAGCTCAAACGAGCTTTGTCTACTGTGTTCGGCCCGGCCGAAATTGCTGTATCCCGCGTGACGGTTGTCATCACGTATCGTGGGGCACCCACGCGCTCCATAGACCGATCTTGTTTGCCTCGCCTTGTCCTCGAGTATATCCCGCAGGTCTGGCGCATTTTCCCGCGCCTTTGTATTTTTTGAGTGGCGCCGGGGTGCGGCTTGAGTGTAGGGCCAAGAGGCCTCTCTGTCACGGCCACGAGGTGGCCGGTCGGCCATATTATGCGCTGGTGATATAGGTTCAGGTGCTTCCTCCTCTAATCGGGGTAGCAGCCTGCGTTTTGGGTAGCTCTTGGAGGGGCGTTCGAGTTCATACTCTTCGGCCGCAAGGACTTTAGTCCATCTGTCGGCTAGCAAGTCTTGATCAGCTCTAAGCTGTTGCTGCTTTTTCTTGAGGCTGCTTGCTGTGGCCATAAGCCTGCGTTTCAAACGCTCTTGTTCGATGGGATCCTCAGGCATGACAAATTTGTCGTCGTCGAGGCTTGCCTCGTCTTCGGAGGGAGGCATATAATTATCGTCCTCTACCTCTCTGTCTGTCGCTCTCTCATGAGGGCTGGCTTCTCCATCCTCCTGCGCTGAATCCTGCTGGAGGGGGTTGTCTTCGGGACTGTCCGGGGTGTTATTGTCTCCGGTGCCGGAATCTCCATTTTTGTTGTGGCGGGATTTAGAGCAGCGTCGCTGACGCCGGCGCTTAGGCTGTTTCTTGGAGGGGTCGTCCTCCGTTGTTCCGTCGCCATTCCCATCCTTTGGGATGTCCACCATGTAAATGTCGTATGACGAGGTGGCCTTCTAGTGCCCTTTAGGCGCTGGTTCTTGGTCGTCTCCTGCATCGTCGTCCATACCGTCGAGGTCTTCGGAGTCGAAGTCTAGCATGTCGGTTAAGTCATCGACAGAGGCTAGTGGTGGGTGGGCTTTGAATTTCTTCGTCGTCCGCATCCCAACCGTCCTGACCATAATCCGACCAGGGCTCTCCTGATAATGAGAGACACTTTAGCGAATTCAGGATGTCGCCAAAGGGCGAGTGCTGAAAGATGTCCGCAGCGGTGAACTCCATGATAGGCCCCCAATCGGATTTGATTGGCAGGGGCGCGGAAGGTTCGGAGTCCGGAGAGGAGTCCGGCACCTTGGAGTCACGAGCTTCACAAAGGACAGGGTAGGTATTCGGCTCTATCGCCGTAGAGGTAGCAGCCCCCGAGGCGGTGTCCAGCCACCCGTCCTCGACCGGCGCAGTCGGCTCCGAGCTAAGGGTCAGAGCGGACACTTGTGCGGCCTCCAGGGCACTGTCCGGCAGCAGAGCTAGATCGTGCCCATCGTGACAGTGCGGCGCGCTTGGTAGTGGCTCGAACCCGTCGAAGATCAAGTCTCCGCGGACGTCAGCCGTATAGTTCAAACTTCCAAATCTGACCTGATGGCTAGGGGCGTAGCTTTCAATCTGCTCCAGATGGCCAAGCGAGTTGGCCCGCAGTGCAAAGCCGCCGAATACGAAGATCTATCCAGGGAGAAAAGTCTCACCCTGGATTGCGTCGTTGTTGATGATCGAAGGAGCCATCCGGCCTAAAGGTGACGACATAGAGGAACTCTCAATGAAAGCACCAATGTCGGTGTCAAAACCGGCGGATCTCGAGTAGGGGGTCCCAAACTGTGCGTCTAGGCGGATGGTAACATGAGACAAGGGACACGATGTTTTTACCCAGGTTTGGGCCCTCTCGGTGGAGGTAAAACCCTACTCCTACTTGATTAATATTGATGATATGGGTAGTACAAGAGTAGATCTACCACGAGATCAGAGAGGCTAAACCCTAGAAGCTAGCCTATGGTATGATTGTTGTTCGTCCTATGGACTAAAACCCTCCGGTTTATATAGACACCGGAGAGGGTTAGGGTTACACAGAGTCGGTTACAATGGTAGGATATCTACATATCCGTATCGCCAAGCTTGCCTTCCACGCCAAGGAAAGTCCCATCCGGACACGGGACGGAGTCTTCAATCTTATATCTTCATAGTCTTGGAGTCCGGCCAAAGATGATAGTTCGGCTATCCGGACACCCCCTAGTCCAGGACTCCCTCAGTGTGAGACTGTGAATATAGCAAACCCTAGCAAATGAACGCTGAGCCTCCAGCGTGTATACATATATGTAGTGCGGCGAGAGTGTGGAGAGTGCAAACCCTAGCGAACAAGCGCTGAGGCTCCAGCTTATATATATACTACTGTAGTACGGACTGAGCTCTGGTGCCTTCACTGCACCTGCTTTTGGCTGTATGACAGGTGAGCCAGCCACATTTTGGGCCCACCTGTCATAAACCCAAAGGCAGGTGCACTAAGTCAATGAAGCTGTGTCCATGTAGTACTCTCGTGTATACGACTAATATATAGTGGAGTGGTTTTCTTATTGTCTCCATAACAATCGTTTTAAATTGTGTAAGTACGAAACGAAACTCTTTATTTAATGTACAGTGAAGAAAACTACTACTACTTCCGATCAACTAATGATCCACGCCCACACGTCCTGGTCGCACTTCCTGTCCTTCACGTGTGGTACACTACCCTCCCTTAAGTGAACAACCACACATGTGCCAAATTATCGGAAACGTGTGAGAGTGTGTACAAATAAAGAATTTTAATTTCAATTATCGGAAAGGTTTGAGAGTATTACAAAGTTTGACTTCAGTCAAATCTAATATGCGGAGTAAATAAAAATGGAGGGCTACTACGTCCATCCGGGTTTTTAGTCCACACCACTTTTTAAATCAAAGTTAATAGCTGGACAAATAAAATTACAAGGGAGCTGGAGACAAAGTTGTGAGAAGGCTTAGAAAGCAATACAAAACTTATGCTCATAGTACCAACGTCGATCCTTCTTAGAGGAAACATTTGGTTCATAGCCAATTGTGTGATAAAATTGCACCAACGTGAAAGACGACTGCGTCTCCAACGCAACCAAGGTGAACTGACGAAGGATATCAACTTTGTGCATAACAAGAAAAGAGCACTGATGGAAGACAACTTGTTTTTCCTTGAAAATCGATCAGCTTCACCAGCCGACGCAACCATGAGCATCGATAGGTCATCGTGGTGATGCATCATCCATTTGGCATCAAGTTTGGGTGAGGCACCTATGAAGTTCGACAAATCCTCACTGTGGTCTGTTTCTTCTCAGTAATCAAGCTCGAGGAAGGAAGAACCATGTGGCAGAGGACAGTGAGGCGGAACAATAATGGCTATCCAATTTTGTGCAGTTCCACTAAAATTGAGGAAGACATGCCCGGGTATGGAGATACGCATCGCTGTTTCCAAAAATATAAAAAAGGGATATAGTGTTGTTACTTTGTTTTACAAGATTAGCAGCGACATCTCAATTGTCAATAAGAATTAATGAAAAGTACACCAACAAACAGAAGCATCATAATTATCTTGATGGGAACTAAACCAGGATACCCGAGAAAAAAAACATTTCTTCATTTAACCAGTGATAGTACTACCACCATATGGACAATGACCGCACAACCACCATGTACTTTTTATCGAAACAACATGTATACCTCCACCGAGGCATAAATCAGGACAACTTTTCGAGTGGCATTTCCTCTATAATAGTACTAGTAGGTGATGTTGGACCGGCCGACGAACCCTAGCTACTATGCATGGGGAGCTGGGGAGTAGTCGCATAGAAGAAAACCCGCATGCAGCAACCTGGGGAGCTGGGCCAATACAAGAAGTTATACCTCAGGTTGGCGAGATGTCGTTTAGGTGGGCGGGCGGTATCTTCCCACATGACGGCAGCGAACAAGGGCGCGGATGATCTTCGTCCGCACCAGCACCGGCTCCGAGAGGACGGTGCGCATCGGCTTACTCCGTCACTGATGGCGACAACGTCAATGCTGCACCTCCTCACCTCCTGCAGCGGACGGGATTCGGCCGGATCTGTGACCACCGGTGAGGAGAGAGATAGAGTGGACACTGTCATCTTGTTTTGATATGGAGAGGGTGAGAGAGCGAGACGCGAGAAACTCTATCAAACAAGAGGCTATAATGGAGTAAACAAAATCTCTCCATAGCAGTGGTTTTAAATAGAATACGCACGTTCCCCAAAAAAAGAAACAAAAATAGGCGACCAATTTTCTAACGTACCAAGAAAGAAAACTTGATAAAAAACACGCCCCCGCTTCCAGGCCGCGAGAGTTGTCACGCACACACACATAGACATAGACATGCATATCCGTGTTTACGTAAAATTCCACTTCCATCTACATCTCCAATCATATTTGTCCAACTGACACATTATTTACATTGTTAATTATATATGCAGCAATATTAACTTACAACATCTCTTGTTTGCGGACGTCCGGACCGCTGCCATGGCCGGTCCTGACCAACCTGAACCCTCTTCATCACCTGCGCGTGCTTCCCGCCCGAAACGGTCAGTGCCGCATTCATGCCCGGCCAGAGCGGGCGCGACCTCTCACTAGCGCCGGCATTGAAGCGGCGCGCCGGCCGAGAGAGCATCGCTTGCGCCAGTTCCGGGTGCACGCGGCTGCTCCGCGTTCAAAGGTTGCAATAGCCGGCTACAACATTCCTGTAAAAAGTTCTTGGGAATCCATGCTACAACTAGCTGTCCTCCCCCAACTCGTCAATCTCTTCTAGTAGTGCTAGTACCCCATGGCACGATCCATCGACAAGCAGGCAGGAAAGTTATCATATACTCGGTTTGCGGTGAGTGGCATGCCGAGAGACCGTGTGGAGTCGAGCCATGGAGAAGGGTGAGACACGAACACGACAGACGTGATTTAAACGTTGGTTTTGCTCGTTGGCGTGATCCAACGAAACGAAACATTGGTTTCTCTCAGTTTCCGTTTTTTCTCCGGAAAAACGAAAACTTTCCACTCCATTTTCATCCCTATTCCAAGGTTTCCCCGTTACAACATTCCATCAAATAGAAAGGAAAACTAACACGCATGCTGATGCATCTCAGTGTTTCACAGATCATAGCCAATATTTACTTCACAACTAAAGAAAAAAGTTGTGAGAGCGTGTACGAAAGAGAAACTACTGATGGGGTCACTACGACTTAAACCCTAAACCCTAAACATGATTTAATTTCCTGGCCAGGTAGAACCTGTCGAAGGAAAGACGGCTGGCACCCTCGGATCATACGATGATTTTGTGCAGTTCCAATAACAGTTGATGACACATGCGATGACAAAAAAGAAGCATATTCCTTGTCCTAAGGGAAGATAACAACACGGTTGTGTTTATCTAAAACTGTGTGAGGACGAGAATGCAATATGGAAAGTACGCCGGACAAGCTATGTTTTGGGCAAAGAACTATGGAAGATCCACATGTAGCAACGTGGGAAGACGGGCAGTGGAGCAAGGCCGGAGGGGATACCTAGAGGTCGTCGGGATTTAACTAGGTGAGCAGTGGTGGGCGGAATCTGCAAGCAGGTGGCGTAGGCCCTGCCCTACCGGAGCTTGGTCAGAGTACAGATCGGGACGTGCTGCCTCGGCACCGACAAACAGAGAAATGATGCACTTCCTCCCTTCCCCCGACAGACGGGATGCGGCCGGATCAGTGACCAATGGTGAGAGAGAGAGAGAGGCCACCGCACTCCCTTTCCCCCGGCGGACGGGATGCGGCCGGATCAGTGACCAACGGTGAGAGAGAGAGAGGCCACCGCAGCCTTGTGTGAGATACTCTGAAGAGCGACAAACCAGGCAGACAGGCTCCATTGTATATAGTGAGCGGACTACCTTTTTCTCCATAAAAATCATTTTATATTCTGTGTACATGCCATTGAGCGCTATAACTTTATTTAAAAATAACGCGGCAACACGTCAAGTCGAACTATGTTTCGTGCACGTGTGGTACACGACCTCCCTAGGTAAACAGCCGCTACAGGCGTTCAAATTAGCACGTGGGCTGCCATTTCGTAAAGAAATGAGCTCCACCGTGTACCCACGCGAGTGTGGCTGGGCACGAAGCGTGAGTACGTGCACGGTGCACCTATTCTCTTCTTGTATACGTACACCACCTACGTGGGGTTGTGTGAGAGAGATACAAACCTAGAGAGATATAGTGTGTGGGTTCTTGAGAGTTTTTTTTGGGGCGGGGGTCAATCAAAAAATGTAACATATGCAATGTGTGTGAAATAGAGTCCTGGATATAACATATATATAGAGGGGGCGATCCACGAGAAGAGAGTGGAGGTATCATCGGCTTGAGGTGTCCATAGAATCGAAGAGAGGGATGATGTGTGTGTGTGTGCGCGCATGATCGATAAAGAGTGCTATCGAATTTGTGTGTGCCCACGTTAAAGATATAGAGTGGCTGGCCTACTGGAACGTGAGGGGGGACATGTGCAGTTTGCCTCTGTGGCATGGATACCTACCTACAACGCTCGACTATTGGTGTGTGGTGGGGGGAAGAGGGAGGCCCAATTAACTATAGAGGTACAATGGCTGCTATATGTGTGGAGGAGGAGAGAGGCCTACATCATGTATTAAGGAGATCGATCTGCCTCATGTATTAAGGGAGATCGATCGGCATCCATGCATATGTGCAGGAGAGGAATAAGGTTGGGAGAGAGACAGAGCTAGAGTGTTGGAGGGGGTGGTAGTGGAGTTGCTTCTAACAAATGCTGGGAGAGGCTTGCTAGACAAACGGAGGGCACGCCCACAATATCAATAAGAGAGGAGATGGCTGCTTGTTGTTTGTGCACGTGCGTGTGAGAGATGGGTCAGGAGGCATGCACGAATGATGAGGGGGGACGATGTGGCTGTGGTAAGCAGACGTAACTACATAGGAAGACCAATCGCCCTTTGTTAGAGAAAGGAGATACATAACTTATGAGGTACATCGATTGATGGGGGGGTAGTTAAAGTCGATCTAGGTATATGTTGGGAGATCGATCGGTATACATGCATGTGTGTGTTAGAAGCAAATGAGGCACGATGAGAAGGATAGAGAGAGAGGGATGCATCTAGGAGGTGGTACGAGAGGCATACTATATCGAGGGGGAAGGAGTGTGCGAGTACGAGGACAATGAAAAGAGTGGTGGGAGTGAGGCATGGACGGTGACAAGAGAAGAGGGGAAGCTTATGTTTGTGCTAGGCACACCTGGCTAGAGAGGCATATCGATCGATGTGTGCCATAAAGAAGTAGCTGGGGGGCCTCTACACACCGTGGGTGAACGACCTAAAGTGAAAAGACAAATTTGCGCGATGGAGCTAGAGAATACTAAGGGAGGGTGAGAGGGATGCGGGCGTGTGCATGCACAGGAGAAAGTTAGTGCTAGCTACAAAGACAAGAGGATTGTGTGGGTGTAAAAGACAAATAGAGATCATATATACTTCATTATAAAAAGCGAATTCGGATATTTGAAGAATTTATCATAGTGTTTTAAACTGACGCATGTGTGAATATATATAACGGTGATACACATGGTGTGGTTATGAACATGTTATACTACATTTAATATATTTTATCTCTACTCTTATAAAAAATGGAGTTGTTGATGATGGTCTGCCTGCCATCCTGCATTATAGGACGTCCGATTTATATCTGGCGGTTAGCAAGGAAACTATGATGGTTGAAGTTGGCAACAATCATGATTGTAGATTCTTATTGAAATAGAGAAACGAATTCAAATTTAGTTTGAATTGCAGCGGTAGTATAGACATTTGGAATGCACTAAAATGTTGGTATGAGTAGGTTACATGCATTTACAGCAAGTGAAAAAATTTAATCGGACATAACATGGATTCATACTCCCTCCTTCCATCTATATAGGGCATAATGAGATTTTTAAGACCGCCTTTGACTATTGACAAGATTAATAGTACATGACATACACAATGTGAAAATTATATCATTGAAAGAACCTTTCACAGATGAATTTAATGGTGTGCTTTGTGTAAGTTGCATGTCATATATCATTGCTCTAATATTTGGTCAAAGTTAGCATCGAAAAACGCATTAGGCCCTATATAGATGGAAGGAGGGAGTAGCTTTGAATAGCATTTGTATAGTAAAACGGGGCAAGACTCTCCCTTTGTGTGGTGTGAATAGTTTTATTTTTTTGTTTTCTTTTTGGTTGAGGGAAGTGCGAATTGATTTGGTACGTAAAAGTACAATATTACTACACGTTAGGCTTGTCCCTAAAATTCAACCCGCGTCTTATTATATCCCGAAAATTCAGATATCGTGCTCTCAAAACTGGCGCCTTCACAACCCGCGCCTTGCTATCCCGAAATTACAACGCGCGTGAAAACTCCCTCCAGCTGCCAAATCCCGACACATGAAATCCCCCTTCTAACCCTGAGCCGAAAGAGCCGCTAGTTCCTACATTTTGGACAAGCGCGTCCCTAAGTCATGCTTCACCCCCTCCCATCGCCACCTTTTCGCCATTCAAAATCCCAGGCCTTCATAACCTCTCCGCTCCAGCCGCAAAACCCCACCCTCTTCTGTCCTCCACGTCACCGCTGCCCAGCCGGAACCTCTTCCCCGACGACGTCGTCCACCGCAACAGCTCGACGTCCCCCGTCCACCTCCCCGGATGAGGATCCGTCGTCCATCTCGCTGTCCCGCCGGTTCAGCCGCCCCGTCCTCCACCTCCAAGGAGCTACTCCGACGATCGCATTGTCTATCGCGGTTGCTCCATCCCCAAAGCGCCGCCTTAACCTGCTCCACCGGAACCGCAGCATCCTCACCGACTCCTCGGATGAAGCCGAGGCCTACTCGGCGCCACCAAATAGGTTGTACACTCATCGCATCGCACCTTCTCCTTAACTCGACCTCCCGGCGCCGACGGTGCTCCATCCCACACCCCCATGGAGCAGCTACCTTGAAGCCAGTGCCGCGGGCGACATCTCCACGGCGGATCTCCCCCAGTGTGAGGCCCCTTCAGCGGCGGTGTCCATACCAGCCAAATCTGCTGCTGCTGCTCCGGCTCTCGCACGCTCGCTTGCGCTGCTGTTGCTGCTCCGGCTCTGGCTTGATCGCTCGCTCGCCCAGCAGGTGCTGCTGCTCTCCCCCTTGCTCGTGCTGCTGCTCTGCTCCGATTAAGCCACACTTCAGTCAACTGAATCAAATTTTGGGTCAGTTGATTTTCAGGGGTTGGGGGGGCTCGCCGGAGTTAAGGAAGAACCACCCACAGTGGGGACGGGGGCTCACCGGAGAGGTACCCCACTATCTATCTTAGGGTTCAGGGTGGGGGGCAGGGGGCCTAGAGGGCTGGCCGGGGCGGCGGTGGCGAGTTGTTTCGGGGCGGCGAGGCGGCGCTGGGGCTGGTGGTTCGGCCGGTGGTGGCTGGCGGCTCAGGGGTGTGCAGGTTGAAGATGAACTGCAGGCCCTCTGTAAACTACATGTCAAGTGCCTCTCTGCTACCATTGCGTTCAGTTTCGACAATAGCATTCAGATTCCACAGTAAATTTCAATTTTGACAGTTAAGTTCAGAGTCAACAGTTTTTACCTCATCTGTTGTAGTCAGGTGGTTTTTGGTGATGTTAATTTTACATCCATTTTACATCATCTATTGGAGATGCTATTAGAATCCCACTTGAGATTGACGATGTCTGTCTTGTGCTGCTTCAGCCTTGACGTCTTATGGCTCACCGGAGCTGCTCTAACGATAGAATGATCCATCACAACAGAGCAGTGCCCTGGACGCCATCTATAGATTCCTCAGATCTTCCTCCACACCTCCGACAGCCACCTTTGCCTCAACTGCTTCAGCGACCAACCCAATGAGGTTGAGGTCAACACGGCTACGGCAAAGAGGTTGTACACTTGTTGTTACCATTAGGGCTATTTTGGTTCAACTGAAAAACATCGATCCACTGGTTGTTACCATCACTCTAAACTTTTGCATGCTCTCCTTACATAATCTCACCATATTTTTTTCGTACGCATGTCAGATATTGTACACAGTCATGCTGAACATGTAGAGAAAAAGAGAAGAGTTTTGCGTGGCAATACAATGTCATGCAGACATCGCTCCATGGTGGGTTCAATGGCAAACCCTCCCCACCCCTCTCCAGATTGTAATCCAGAGGAAGATATCTGTTCTGAGGCGGATTCAGACGCCGCTGACCACTCCTATTTACCCCCCAAGGTGTTTTCTCTACCTTGGCATGATGATGTTAGTCATATCATGCATATGTTGCCTTGCAGTGCCTAGATTTGACATCATATATGTCATCTGCTTAGTTTAGACATGTTCTGTAAACCCACCTGTTTAGTTTCTATATCATATATGGGAATTATGCAGTCTCATGTCTTTTAGCTAGCCATAATATATGTGAAATGTGCAATGCCATCCTGTTTAACCAGGCATCATATATTTGAATGATATCTTGCCCATCCTTTTCTTCATTACATTTCCATTTGTCGACATTGTTTGTACATTAAACTGCTCTTCCTGTGAATCAGCCATTTGGGTGGCAGATGGAAAAATCTGGAGTGAAAACAAGGCCTTTAGAGTAGATAGTGCTACCTGTCGAAGCAGATCTCTTGTTGGGTCCCGATAGCTCCTCGGAGATGGATTCAGAGAGAGATGACCAGTCCTATTCCCCCACTGAGGTGTATGCTCTAACTTGGCACGGTTATACTGCTCGTATCATGCATACGGTGTCTTGCATTGCATAGTTTAGACAGACATCATATATGTGAAATTACGTCATGCTATCCGTTTTAGTTAAACAATATACATGTCAACTATTTCATGCCCTCTTTTTTCCACACTATCTATTGCATCTGTCTCTCATACAATGTCTGTACATTCAACTGTGTTTCCTGTTTATCAGCCATTTGAATTGGAGCGGGTGATGCCAGTATCCAGCGGACTAAAAACACGGTCTTCAAATAAAACAGTGCTACCTCTTGGTGGAGATAGCACCCTGGTTGTACATGGACAAGAACCAGCCCTACCACACATAACCCAAACTCCTGCAGATTGTACCCCTACTGCGATGGACAGAGAGCCAGCTTCACCCAATCTAACCCCAACCCCAGCCGATAGTAACCCAGTTCCTGTTGACACAACACCATCTCCACCATAGAGCTCCCAAACAAGAGCAGTTAGTAAGGCAGCTCCAGTGCCCAAAGGGCCAGTACTATCACGGCGAACCCCAACTCCACCAGTTAGTACACCTATTCCTGTGGAGGAAGCACAACCAGCTAGTCATAGTTTAGCATCTATCGCATTTTATGTTGTTAAATCGTATGTGCGTATCTTCCCATCTTGGAAATATTATACTGAAGATGAAGGAAAATGTGAGTTGCAGGTGTTTGTCCAGGAGTTATGTGTAAGTAATGTTATTCATGGCAATTACTTTGCTTCGTCCCATACATCCTACCTCCATGATGGTTATAATACAACAAATTTTCCCATTTTTCTCTATAGAGAAGGACCGATTTGGAATCTCAGGATGAGGTAACCTGTGCTAATACCTCTGCTATCTTCAAGAATGCTTGGTGGCAGTATCGGAATTACCTGAAGAAAACGTACTTCACCGGCAAAGAAACTCATCAATTTCCCTTACGTTCTCCTGAGACACATTTACTGGACGGTGACTGGGAATGCCTTGTTCTATACTGGTCATGAGCCAAGAATGTGGTAAGGTCTATGAGCTCATTTTCGATTTTTAAGTATTATATTCTTGCATCTTACTGTACTCTGTTCATGTAGAACAAGTGCCTAAACCTGAAGAACAACTGTTCTAATTTAAGATTCCATTGCTATCATAGTTCAAAAAAGTGCTAGGTGTTAATTGTGCGTTTTGCCACCGCCTTGCGCTTTACTGACCAAAGCGCATGCTTATGCCCAGTTATGCACAGATTAAGCATAGTTATGCGCAATGCGTTTTGCCAACGCCTAGAGCCTAGACGCGCTTAAGCGCTCGCTTAGGCGCACCTTTTTTAACAATGATTGCTTTGCTCTTGTATCACTGTATTTACTCATACAAACTTATTTTTAAATTGAAGGATCCAATCGAAACTCCAATGGCACAACAGGTATATTTACGCATATTTCTTTAACAGGTTTTCTCTTATCAATAGCTCTGTTGATTTCAATTTCAATTGTGTATACAATTAACTTTCATATCATGCACATTACTAGCATCACAATAGAGCCAATAGTGTTATTGTACATGTAGACCCATGGTACCCATCTGAAATCTTGTTGTGTCGTGTAGTTTCCCACGCTTTGTATTCTTTCACTGCTGCTTTGTCTTGAACTGATATGATTTGAATCGTGTCTCTATTTTGATTTGGCAAGACAATGCAGTGACCATAGGACATAGATATATGTTGGTTTGATGCTTTTATTATGTACTAGTACTTGGCAATACAAGACTTGGTAGTTTAATCCTGTCCACCTTACTAATGAACTGGTTCACCGAAATGAGTTTCATATACTAGTACATGCTAAACTTGTTATGTGTCTGCTTGTTTCTTCTTTTAGAATGCTGAAAGAATATTGGGGAAGAGTGCCTTATTAAGCAATGGTAAAGGAAGTAATGCAGATAAGGTTCAGGATAGTGACACATCCTTGTGGGTCTCCAACAAAGCTGGTAAAATACCTAAGGAAGACTATCTTGAAGACAGCAAGACAACCCCAAAGTCTTGTCCTCGTTTAGTGTTCGAGTTACTGGTCACTACCGCTTGCACAAGCTATTCAAACTCACTGTCTGAATCAGTTCGGTTTCTTGAGTCTCAACTACAAGCTGAAAAACATCGATCTGCTGTGCTGCGACAAGAAGTGGAAGGACTGCGGAAGTCCCTGGAGCATTCAGATGCATACTTTCTGGTGCAACAGCAAGCGTTGGAGGATTTTAGTGCCAAACAGGACAAAGCTAATAAGCTTGCTAAGCTTATTGCCAGCATGGTGGACACCCAGGATAACTTTTCTTGAGCTCTTCTGAAGTTGTTTTAGTTATGCTCTTGTTTTGCTGCCGCATTTATTTCCACTGGTGGCCAATTTTGACGGCCAGTGTATGTAATATGCTGCTTTGTTCCCTATATTTGCACTGGTGGCGAACTTTGATGCCCAGTGGATGTAATATGTGTAATAGCGGTAATAGGCTAGCATTAATTTCTTGCTTATTTATTTCCTTATTGTCTTGTTTAGTTGTTTGCTTGTAGTCACTGTAGTTCTTTTTCTGTGTTGTTCTAGTGGCCACAATAGCCTATTTTTGGTAACTAGGCCAAAATAATCATGGCAACACACGGACTGTTGTAACCATGGGCCTCCTGCAGGCCATATGATCCATGGGCCTTCTTCCGGCCGTAGGATCCATTGGCCTTCTATACGGGCCTTAGGATTCATGGGCCTTCTACAGGACGTAGGGTCCATTGGCCTTCTGCAGGCCGTACGATCCATGGGCCTTCTATGGGCCGTACTATCCATGCGCCTCATATGGGCCGTAGGATCCATGGGCCTTCTACGGGGCGTATCATCATTTCGCCAATCATGGGTCGTACTATTCGTGGACCATAATGGGCCGTTAATAGGCCGTATTTGATAACTCTATGAAAACAGCCCAACGGGTTTTTTTGACATGAAAACGGCCCAACGTATTAACGGTCCGCAAATGGGCCGACTGTAACGACGGGCTGAATTTGGACCACAAGCAGAAAATGATAGTAACGGGCCGTATGTAACCGAATGCTACAAATGAGCCCAAGAATCAATGGGCCCTAAGAAGGCCGAAAGAAAACTTGGGCTGGAAACGGCCCAATAGAATAACGGGCTGTCAATGGGTATAAAGTGTTACACTATTCATTACGGGCCAGTTTCACCACGGGCCGTTAATGGGCCAAGAGTTACAAAGGGCCTCATATGGACCAAAAGAAGTCATGGGCGAAACATGGGTCGGAAGTTAAAACGGGCTAGAATCATATTGGACGGCCCAGATGACGCTACTGGGCCTAATTCGGAGAGGTCGTAACGGGCCCTAGGTTAGCGGATGTAAATGGGCTATATGCGAACATGCCGTTAACAGGCTTTTCATGGGCCGGCCGCCACCTTTTGACCAAGTCAAACGGACCGGCCTTTTCATAGGAATGGGCCTCTGTTGGGCCGTGCCACGTGTCGCCGTATTATAGGCGCCTTCGGTCCAATGAGTGGATGACATCTGTCCCAACTGTGAGCCGACACGTGTTTCCTCCAGCCAATGATGATTTTACACGTGGAAAATCCCCATTGGTCGGGGCTGTTAACGGGTTATCGGATCCAAAACCAGAACCGATAGCTTAACGGTGTTCCATTATGGTGGATGCCACGTGTCAGTCACCCTTGACGAAAGCACTTCTGTGACGCGCGATTTATCGTCATGGAAGTGGACACTTCCGTGATGATAATTTTGGTAATGTCATGGAACACTTCTACGACAGCACATGTATGACTATCTTGATTCTGTCATAAAATCGTCATGGATGTAGATGCATGACAGAAAATGCGACCTAGTGTGACAAACACGTATCATCACGGAGGTGTATTTTTTTGTAGTGGGTGTACCAGGATGTGGAATGGTCTAGCGTAACATGTATAAAAATGATGAACAGTGGTTGAGCCACAAATACTATGTCAGCTATACGATCATCTAAAGCAATATGACAATGATGATGTGTGTCATAATAATAGAATGGTGGAAGTTGCATTGCAATATATCTCAGAATGGCTATGGAAATGCCATAATAGGTAGGTATGGCGGCTGTTTTGAGGAAGATATAAGGATGCTTATGTGTGATAGAGCGTATCATATCACGGGGTTTGGATGCATCAGTGAAGTTTGCACCACGCCTCGAGGTGAGAAAGGGCAATGCACGGTACCGAAAAGGCTAGGAAATGGCAGAAAGGTGAGAGGTGCGTATAATCCATGGACTCACATTAGTCATAAAGAACTCACATACTTATTGGAAAAGTTCATTAGCCCTCAAAACAAAGTACTACTACACATGCTCCTAGGGGGGAGGTTCGTAGGAGTTAACCATCGCGCGCCCCCGTCCTTCACGCAAAGGAAGACACTCAATAATAAATTGAGCTCCAACTTCTTAGCATAACAAAAGACCATATGTGCATGCTTTGGGAATCACAAACCTTAACACCAATATTCTTACTAGACCACAATCATCCACTAGTACCTCCCACATATTACCATCTTTATATCGCAAAACTATTGCAAGGAATCAAACTTATCATATTCAGTGATCTACATGGAAGTTTTTATTATATCCCACTTGAATACATATCATATTTGGACCAAATTCATAACCTGTGCTACTTGCCATTACTATTTATCAAATATAACCACCGACGTGCTCTAAAAGATATAAGTGAAGTACTAGAGCAACTTCCTATCTCAAAAGATATAAGTGAAGCACATAGAGTATTCTAACAAATCATGAATAACCTATCATAAAGGTGTCCAACATTTGATAGTGGAAAACCAAAAATCATACAAAACAAAGATTCATATAACACACAACGCTCCAAGCAAAACTCATATCATGTCATGAATAAAAATATAGCTCCAAGTAATTTACCGATGGTTGGTAGAAGAAAGAGGAGATGTCATCTGCGGCATCCCCAAGATTAGAGTCTTGGGTGTCCTTGAATATTACCTTGGGGTGCATCGGTAATCCCCAAGCTTAGGGTATTTCCGCTCCTTACTCCTTCATCCATCATTATCTCACTCGAAAATTGAAAACTTCAGCACACAAAACTCAATAGAATACTTGTGAGATCCGTTAGTATAACAAGCAAATCACCACTTTAGATTGTTGTAAACCCATTCATATTTTATTATTCCATAATACTATTGTATTCTAACTTCACCATGGCCTATACCCCCTGATACAATCTATAGATTCATTAAAAGAAGCAAACCAAGCAAGAAAAACAGAATCTGCCAAAAACAGAACATTATGTAATGATTTGAACAATGGCCATACTTTTGTAGCTCCAAAAATTCTAAAAAATTAGGACAACATGGGAAATTTGTATATAAATGATGTCTAAAAACTTCAGAATTTTATCATGTTCTAGTGAACCTAAACAATTCTGCTACTGGGCACAAAAGTTTCTGTTTTGTCACTGAATCAAAGCAACTATCATCCATGTCATCACATAGGCTTTACTTGGAACAAACACTAATTTATACACAACACAACCATAACAGTAGCATAATTGTGCGCACACCAGTAAAGACATATAAATGATAACTATCGGGTTGTCTCCCAACAAGCTCTTTCTTTATGTCCATCAAGATAGGCTTAAGATTTTAGTGATGCTCACATGAAAGATACACTATAAAAAATACACCTCGGTGATGATACATGTTTGTCATAGTAGGTCACGTTTTCTGTCATGCATGTACATCCATGATGATAATCAAGATAGTCATACCTGTGCTATCGTAGAAGTGTTCAATGACAATACCAAAATTATCATCACGGAAGTGTCCACTTCCATGATGATAAATGTCACGTCATGGAAGTGCTTTCGTCAAGGGTAACCGACACGTGGCATCCACCATAACGGTCGTCGTTAAGCTATCGGGTCCGGTTTTGGATCCGATAACCCGCTAACAGCCATGACCAATGGCAATTTTCCATGTGTAAAGTTCTCATTGGCCAACGGAACCACGTGTCAGCTCCACGTTGGCACAGATGTCACTCATCCAATGGGCGAGATGCGCCTATGATATGTTGACACATGGACCAGCCCAAAAGTGGCCCATAAAGATTAAACAGGCCAGCCCACCTAAAGGCCCACAAGATATTTTAGACCATAATGGGCCGGCCTAGCTAAAGGCCCACAAGATTTTGAAGACATTAGTGGGTCGACCCATTAACAGGCTGCCATGTTTTGGGCCAAATGCCGGCCGATATTTGATCCGGTCCATTAACAGCCTACCACATTCTGGGCCTAATAAGTGCCCATATGAGATCCGGTCCATTAATAGCCCACCACGTTCTGGGCCATATTACGACCCATATATGATCCAACCCTCTAAGAGACTTTCATTCTTTGGGCTAAATTATGGCCCATATAAGATTCGGCCCGTCAGTAGGATGTTGTGCTTTTGGGCCCACTTGAGGCGCTATTAGGATTTCTGTTTGCTAAAGGCCCATTTAATAGTACAACCTGATATTAGTTTCGGCCTGTTAAAGTCCCGTTTAACATTTCGGCCCTATATTTATTTCGGCCTATTAAAAGCCATGCATATAGTTGGGCCTAATTATGGCCCGCTTTGCATCCGGCCTGCTCATAGCCAATAATCTGATTGGGCCAAACAAGGACCGAGTCAATTTTGGCCTATTAACGACTTGTGATGTTATTGGCACAATCATGGGCCAGGGTCTATTTCGGCCTACCATCGGCCCATGAGCTGTTCGACAAGTTTCAGGCCCAGCCTACTGTTCAGCCTACTAAAAGCCCATTGAATTTTCTTCCCAAAATAGGGCGGCGGTTTACTTGGTCTATTAAAAGCCAGAAAATACTAGTGGGCCAGTTTACATTTAGGCCTATTAACGGACTAAGATGTCTGGGACCATGATGTGGCCCATATATAGTGATTATATATATATATATATATACGGTAAAATAACTGCAGCATCATGAATAAGATAAAACCTAGACTATACAATAAAGAAATTATGACATATTACATCCACTGGGCATCAAAGTTTGCCATTATGATAATAAAGCAAATGCAGATAAGAGAATACATACACTAGGCATCAAAGATCGCCACAAGTGCAAATAAACACGCCGACAAAATAATATACAAAACCAACAGCACTTCAATAGTGTTCAAGAAAGGTTAGCCCTGCTCAGGAGCTGCAGCGCAAGCAGCTGAGCAAGCTGATGAACCTGCACTTGTGTGACGCTTATATCCTCCTCACTCTGAAAGAGAAACAAGCATATAGATGACATGTTTTGCACATATAAGTATTAGTGCTGACAATTCATCACATTTCTTATCGACGAATAAATAGACACAGTTTAAAATTGCATTAACATTTCTTATTGGCGAATAAAGAGACAAAGTTTAAAATGGCATTAACACAATATGGTATTGTTCAGGTTAAGACTAGGAAATGACATTGTGAAGGAGTGGGCAGCTTCATGACACAACTGGATTACAGATCAAGAACTCATAAGTATCAATGGTTAGTGTGCTATCAATTTATCCCATTTCAGATTGGCAAATAAAGAGATTGTTTAAATAATAGTAGAATGATATGCCATTGTTCATAGTTAAGACATTGCAGAATATGACATTGTGCTGTAGTGGGTAGTTTCACCACACCACCGGATTATAGATCAAGAACAGAAGCATACATGCAGTGCAAAAGAAGATCACTTGCTTTGTATAGTTTAATTTACATGGTATGAAGAAGGAACTTGGCTGTACAACTGAAAACTTAAATTGAGAAGGACAAACTTTTGTTTATGAACTTCATAATAAACTTTAAACATGCAATTTGATGCAAATACAAAAAATAAACAGCTGTTTTGCAGTCGTGCCTAACAAAATATACACAACAAAGTTTGAATGCTTGAGAAGGACAAACTTACATTAGTGGTGAAGATTGGCTCTATAAAGCCCTTGTCCATGCTGATGGGGGGGGCGCAATTCAAAAAGTTTACCACGGAATCTTATTCATAAGCATTACTTTTATTCTACATTTTGTTAAGAGTAAATATATATGTGATAATATAAGAAAAATGGAGAATATTTAAGATAAGATGAAGAGTGATGCTACATAACCAAGTAGCTATAAATGTAAGTACAGTGACACAGGTAAAAGGTACAGCCAAGAGCAATGCAGAGCTAAACTTCTTCAGTACCATTGGTTTTATCCAAGCTTATGGTAAGAGTAAATATAGATCTGATGTGTAGGAAATGGAGGGCAAAGGAAAATAAGTTGCAGAGTGACAGCAAGTACTTACAAGAACAATGCAGAGCTACACTTTTTCATTGGCATTGGGTATATTCTACATTAATGAACCATTAATACAGATCTTATAACTTGGAGCGAGCAATTGATAAGCAAGCTATCATGCATACTGCTGTCACATAATGAACCAGGTATGAATGCAAGTACAGTGATACAGGACTACAGGTACTAATAAGAGCAAAGCAGCGGGCAGCATATTTGTGATATCAGGTCGTCCTTTTCAAACCGGAATCCTTCTTCGAGCTGATTTCCTGCAAAAGAGATCCATAAGGCACATGCGTGAAAGTAGAAGTTCTAATTGTCATGTGATATCATAGACAGTACCTCATACTGGAAACAAGACCAGTGCATAACAAGGTTTTTCCATTCAATGTCTTCTAAATTTAGCACAGGAGACTTCATCGAAAATTCGTTTACAGATTTGCCATGAAAGTGTATTTTCCTCAGGTAACACTAATACCGCTGCAATGCTTCCTTGAAAAGCGCAAGCAAGCTTTGCTTGACATGACTATCCAGATTGACCCTCACCTACTTACAAAAATGTAATGTACATCATTGATATGTTCAATCAGTAGAAAGCAGGAAAATAATCACCATGAATAATAGCACTTACATGTAAGTGGGACAGGAAGATGTGAAAATGATGTTTGTCTTCACTATAGTCTTCCCATGATGGGAATATATGCACGTAGTTCCTAACAACATTGAAAGCATTGTCTTTTAAACTGGGAATAATTGGAATGGGGTACCAATCTGCAGGAATTAGCCGTCTTTGCAGTTGGGATAGGTCTTCGGCCGATGGGCTTGTTGTACTTTTTGCTGGAGTGGGATATTTCTATGGTACGGCTGGTGCTATGGCAATTGAAATTGGCATACCTTTTGCTGGAGTGCAGATCCTATGTGTTGGGGCTAGTGGTGTGTCCAGTGAAGTATGGGTATAGTCTGCTGGAGTCGGTCCTACGTTTTGTGTCATTGGTTGTTGAGTCAATATAAGTGGGCTGCTATTTGATTTCTTCGGCACCACCATGTTTTTCAAGGACTTTGCTGGTGCTCCTTCAGGTTCGACAATCACCCTCTTCCTTTTTGATGTCTGATGCACAAGAACAACATTTGGGTGGAAAAACATGGTATGATGATAGATGGAATATGTATTGATAATGGATGGGCATGGCATGCTGACATATATGATGAGTAAACTAAGCAGATGGTGGTGCAACAAACTAGGAGAAATGCAAGACACCTTATGCAAGGTACGCGCAATCAATAAAACATTGCCAAATTGGAATAGGCACCTTGATGGGTGAACAGGACAAACCATCTGCCTTCAAATCCTCGAGGTCAGAATAGTCATTAGGATCAGCTGAACAAGAATCTGTAGGTGGGGAGCATATGAGTTTCATTGCATCCAAAATGGAACTCAATGCCTTGGTGCCAATTTTGTTAGTCATTGCAGTGTTCCACAATATTCTTCTGATTCACACATTCTCATATTCATTGTGATTACATACAATATCTGAGAAGCATGAAAACATAAATAGTAGTGAGATTATCTTTATAATGCAGAGGATATTCTAATATAGGGGCTCCCTGTAAACCCTTGTGTGCTATCAATGGATTTTGATGAGAGAGCCCATGTGTGCTGTAATATGGTGTGTGCGATAATATAATCTGGCACAAGTACACAAAAAATAGGCTCCAGAAGTAAGGATAGTTGGTAGATGATAAGTTCATAATATACTATATAGAGAGTTTATTGCCAAACCATGATAACAAGAGCACACATCAACTAGGCAGATCACAGTGTACATAAAAGGGGTACACCATAACTAGCATATACAAATTGGGAAAGTGGAACTGGCTGGAAAATATGGTGTTGTATTGCCGCTACTAATTGAAAGCCTATCGATCACGTATAGGTCAACTCTATCAGCTGTTGTCTGCAGATATCCCTGCTCCCCTTCCTAACAAGGAACATACTGTACGTACTAAATGCATAATAACAAAAGAGGAACATGTTAAAGAACAGAAGAGGAAGCATATTCTTGAGATTGTGCTTCTTTCCATACAATGTTGGTTGCCCACTCTTGATGAATCAAATTGCCTAAAGAAATGCAATTCCATGACGTCTCTCTATATGTGGGCACATGCATTCAGAAAATCAAGTGAGAGCATTAGTTGACCAATTAAATGTGTGTTTGGCAACTAATATCAGTATCGTATCATAATTCATATTTGAAGAAGTAAGCTTTGGACTTCTGATTGGTGTATTGTTTAGCTTCGAGAGTGGACTGCTGCTAGTGCGACACAAATCAGCTACACAAATCATAGTGCAGATATAAAGGGAAAACCGTAAGCATCGCAAGTAAAATCAGGAAAGTGGAACTTGCTGGAAAATATGGGCTACTATTGCCGGTACAGCTAGAAAGGCTTCGGATACCAGCTCTCTTCAACTGAAGGTGCAGTACTGTTAATATCAGTGTAACTCTCAAAGGTGACAGAGCTCCCCGCATTGCCTTGCTAATCTTATAGGATTCAAGTGGGCAGGCCACTACAATTCCTATTCCTATGTTTACAAAATCCTACAAATCAAAGAGGCCCGAAGAGTTGAAAGTATCCATCACAACCGTCCAAATAGACCTGTACACTGCAAATGTCCCTGCTCCTCTTCACTACAAGGAGCATATTGTACTACTATTATACTACCTTCGTTCCAAAATATAAGTCTTTGTAGAGATTTCCACTATGGATCACATACAGATGTATACAGATACATTTTAGAGTGTAGATTCACTCATTTTGCTCCATATGTAGTCCATGGTGGAATCTATACAAAGACCTGTATTTAGGAACAGAGAGAATGCTTATTAAAGAAGAACAGAAGAAAAACATGCTAAAGAAGAGCAAGCATATTTTGGATAATAAAATGTTCATTGCACAATGCCCACACATGATGAACCAGAGCGCATTAAGAGTGCAACTCCCTGCTGTCTCTCTATATGTCGTGCACGTGCTTTTCGAAAGTAAAGTAGGAACATCAGCTAACCAATTAAACGTTATCTGTTTTTGTAATATCAACATCATATCATATTCGTATTTGAGCAACAAGTTTGGAATTATGAGTGGCACGTTGTTTAGCTTGATGGATTGAGGAGCAGTGCTAAGAATCTACGATGATGGTACTGAATATAAAGGAATGTCTGCATGCAAGTCACATGACTTTCGTCATTTGTGTCAGTCGACCATTTCAGGCGGTTGGATGAAGATCCTACGTCTCCTAACCCTTTTTCTTCCTCGTCTCTGATTCTTCCCCTACAAAACATCGCTTGGGCCGCCGACCGAACCACCAGCCCCGACCCCCCCTCCCGCGCCCTCCCTTGAACCGCCCCCACCGCATGTCTTCCTCCGCCACCCCCACCCCCACCCCCACTCCCACCTGCGTCGAGTTTTTTCGTTCGGCGAGGACCCACCACAGCCCTCGACAACCGCTGGGATATAAAAGGGGAAAATCATAAGCATTACATGTATAGTGTTGAACGTGCCATGGCAGGTCTGAAGGTGCAAACCCGACAAAGGCAACTTCGCAACCAGTATTTGATTTCAACTAACAAGTAAGATCCTAAGTGATGGATAAGAAATCACAGTAAAGCAGTGGCGATCTATTTTCTTGCTGCGATAAATAAATTGAGCAGATACCAAAGAGTACTGCCTCTGGTGTGGCGTCGTGTATGCATCTGCTGAGAATTTGATGGTGCTGCGGTAGCGATGACTGTCAGCAGCATGGAAGCACATCTAGGAGGGTAGACGGTGGCGGCGGGGGAAATATCCCGGTGCGGTGGACAATACGATCGTAGGAGCGGTGCTGGCAAGGTGAACGACGGCGGGGATGAAGCGAGAGGACGGGATGCAAGTATCTTGGTCCGAAGACGTGGATGAGAGAGGTCGATCTCTTGTAATGGACGACGGCGTCGGGGTATCAACTCCGGCATGGTGGAGGAGGATAGCGGTGGATGGGGGCAGATGGAGGAGGCTGGGGTGGAGAGGGTGTTTTGGCGCCCACGGAGTACGAATGGGGAAATGGAGGGAGAGAGGTAGGGGGAACCATGTCTTTGGGACGCACTTGTCTCAAATGCAGGGAAGGTTACCAACTTATCCCCCGTTTAAAATTTCAGATATCACAGGAATATTGGGCTGCTGGGGATAGGACGGTAATCTCGCATACACCGAATATTTGCCGCCGGAGATTTCGGTCAAGGAGAATTTGTTTTGGTGCCCACTATGTATGAATCCGGGTGAGAGGTGATTTCGGCCGAGGAGACATTGTGTTTTGGCGCCCACCTTGTATGAATCCGGGTGAGAGGCGGTTATGTCACGTTTGAGTGAAATTACAAACCTGCCCCTATCAAGACCTATTGAAATTGAGACGACATGTGTTGCATGCAGGGACAGGCGGTAATTTCCATCTCCCATATTTTGGTTTCGGGCGGTTACCGTGAGTTTCGCCGCTTCGTTCAAATTTTTGAGAAAAAGCTTGCACCTTTACCGTGCCAACTCAATTCCAATCCATTTTGTATTCTTTTTTTTCGGGCAGGATCCATTTTTTATTCGAATCAAATTCTATATACATAATTTTTTATATATACTTTCAAAAGCACAACAAAGAATCCTGCTCCTTTATATATATAATATGATTTACAAATACAATGATCTCAAAATTATAAGGTTGAGTTCAAAAAATTTAAACCAAGTTATGCTCTACTCAAATGTATGGATCCGTAATATCTAGATATTAAATAACATAGATGCGTGCGAATTCATATGAGTATGCATGTTTGATAGATCAATTTTGGTTTGAGTATGAATTACATGTATCATCATCTCGAATTCAAATATTTGAATCTGTTTTATGTTGACATTTTCTATACACGCAACTAAATATTTAAATCTCCTTTCACGCCCATCTCTCTCGCGTGCTCCTTCATGTAGCTATCACTCTCTTTTCTCTAGCTCACCCACACGCTCACTTCATGTTTCTCCTATTTTCGCAAACATGGTCTCTCGCTGTCTCCCTTGAGAAGTGTCGCACTCTCCCTATCATTATACATTACATGGTTTTCATTATCTCTCACGTCTCTATCGTTCTCTGGTATCACTAGGTACTTAAGCTTTCTTTTTCACCGCCTCACACACACTCTCACTCGTCTTTCACTTTGTCTTTCTCTCTAGGGTTCTCTCGCGCACCCTATATCTTTATAGATATGACTCCTACCACTATAACTACTCTCTCCCACACACACACCATTTGTTGGGGTCTCCTTTCCGTCGTCATCTCAGTTATAGAACTGACATTATTCATTTGTTTACCAATCAGACAAACTCCCCCCCTTTCTCTCTCTCACACACACAACTCCTGCTTCCACTCCCCCTCCCGACTACCGTCTCTCTCACACACACACACAACTCGCACCCCGACTCATATTTATCTCCCAAACATTGATCGACAAACCTCCAGATAGGTTTATACATCCGCACACTCTTGCTTCCACTATCTCGTACATGTCTCTCTCCCGCTCCTTGTATCTATGTAGATCTTTCGTCCCTTCTTGAGACACGCCCTCTGGATCGTGCACACGCACTATCACCTCATTTTATGGTGATACCTCTCGCACACACACTCTTCGTGTCTATGTCACACACGCACTCTGTCCTCCTCCACTCTCCCTCTCTCTCTCTCTCACATACACACAAACCACACACACACACATGGGCTTTTTGCAACAATATACCACTTCTCGAATCTTGAAACCAACCACATTCCTCCCTTATCTCATCAAAACCGCGAAAGGAATATATTTTGAGTGAAACATAACATATTTTTAGTGATATACGTATTTTAAAACTAGACTATTTTCTATCAAATCGGTGAATATGTATTAATCTACTTTGGACGTGTGGCAATGCATTGGCACATTGCTAGTTATTACTATATAATTTTTTGGACACCAAACAAATGGTGGAGTACACATACGAAGAGAGAGGTGCACGCACGCAGTCGGTCTCTCGCTATCTCGCACACATGAGAGTTATGTAAAGGCACCGTAAACAAATAAGCCTTGTTGCACGATTTCTACATGCACGGGTATAGGGTACATGGTGGAGCGCACCTTTGTAGGAATAGTCAGCTCGCGTGATAATTAGATCCTTAGGAGTTGATGGTCGGGACCACAGGTAAACGACCTGGAGGCGATGGCTCGCCAGTCGCCACCAATCGAGTTGCCACATTCAAAATATCTTTTTTTAGCAGGGTAAGAGTTCTGATTTTCAGTGGCGCGTTATACTAGTTTTTAGAATGATTGGTATGGAGCGAAAATGGAATTCATAACTATTACCTCCGTCCTGGTTTACTAGCTAGTCCCCATCGTATTTTGGGTCAAAGTTTGTCCATGAATTTTACTTCTAAAATGTGAATGGAAAATGAGATTTTGTTATACCCAAATAAAAAAGGACCGGTGGGAGTGATTGCTCTGACACGGACGCGACCTCTCATAGTGCAGGCATTGAACCGGTGCGCCGGCCAGGAGGGCCCCACTTGCTGCATGCCAGGCTGAACACGCCTCCTCGCCGCATGCAACCGGCTTCAGACTGCCCCGCCTGCCTCCATTGAATCCGCGCGTGTGCTGGCAACATGTCCTTCCATGAGCCGGCCAGCATTTTAGAAGACAACACCGGTTGGCCCCTATTGTCCGCCTGCTATTTAAACGAGGCCAGATGCCCGGCAAGAATCGCACCACACCGCCGCTCCCCATATCCTCCTTGCACCATTTTCTCCACACTCTCCATAGCATCCGGTGAGCAAGCAGACGAGTTCTCCGGCATAAAAGCCGGCTAGGTGCCCTAACGAGCCAGGCAACTCGCTGCCCCACCTCCCTCCCCACCCCAGGCCTTCAATACCATGGGCGAGGCTGTAGGCAGGCAAGCAGAGGAGGAAGCCGTCGCTCCAAGCTGGCCCTTGGTGCATCAACTCGACGCTCCAAGCCTGCTCGCAGAGGAGTGGCCAGTTGCTGCACGCCAGCACATGGGGGACCATGGCATCCAGTGCATCATTGTTGGCTGCGCCATCCGACGCAAACGTTGGCGAAACCGCGACATGCTAGCGGATGTGTCCAACACATCCATGGCCACCATCGACACCGAGGAATAGTAGACCATGGGAGCCGCCGCCTCTTAGAACCCACGAATGCTATGACCATCGTGTCGCCGACATAAACACCCGATGTGTTGCCCGGTTTGGCTCAAAACATCATGGACACCAGCTGCAACTGGCATTAGAAATTATACCTGCTTCTAGAAGTTATTCACATTTAGTCAAAAAAATTCCAAAAAATAATTAATTACATATGGGCTTGACTTGTTGTGCTCGCACTGGTAGTAGGAACTAGAGATTTTCTTTATTTGTAACTCTCCTGTCATTTTTGTTGAGTTTGAAGTGAGTCATGGTTGTGGAAATTATCTATGAATGTGCAGATATTTGTGAACATGAGTTTGATATGGAAATTGAACTTGGAATGTTGGGATTGCGTGTGAACTATACCATGTCCAATGGTTTGTCTGTTATTGTTCAGAAAGTAATGGCTGTTATTACATGACCCGGAAAAAAAATATTTTGTGCCACATCTAGGCATCACAGACTTACATACATCTCAGTAGATGCACGGACATCAGAACAGGCATGCTGACTGGATAAACATTTGAACCTACCTATTATGAATGAAAATTTGTGTTTACAACAGCTTTAGATAGCAGGAGACACCTCGCATGCTCTGCCTCTGCTAGCTTCTTTCTGGCTTCTTCAATCTCTTGTTTGGCTTGGGTGAAGAGAGCATCTGATTGCTCTTTTTGCTTCTTCAGGAACTCAGCTACATTCTCAAGGGCTGCTGCATGCTTTGTTTCAGCCTTTACTAGAGCTACGTGGACACGAACACTTGACGACTTCACCTAGCTTGTGAGTAATCCAGCATAATCTAGGAATTTGCACCTTGTGTCTAATCCAGTATCATTAGGCAAATGGCACCTTGTGTGTAATCCAGCCTCATTTTGGAAAAATGATCTCGAGGTTGACCATACTTCCCTCCTTGCAGGAACAGCTTCCTGACATGAAGAAGTTACTTCTTTTTTAGATCAATAGTCACAGCTCCCCAGATCCATTAAGTAGAAGCCCGATAAATAGGACTAGAAGAAGTGAATTCGAAAGGAGTAATATAAAAACAGACTGCAAGGTGAGAACACCCACTTCCACTACAAAAAAACACATCCATGACATTTTGGGCTGAACGATTTTTTTCTGCCATGCTTATCACACTTCTATGAAGATAATTGTGACAAAACCCAGTATCATCATAGATGTGGTGGGCTCCTACTTCTATGACAAACAATGGACTTTTCGTCCTGGGTGGGCCAGAGACGCAGCTGCATGACATTCTTTGGGTCGTCCATGATGGGGAAAAACCATGGTAGAAGCAAGGGCGAGGAAAATATCGAGGAGTTACCGGCTACGGTGGGTGGTCGGGGCTGAGCGATGCACGGAGGGATTGCGCATTTCTCTCCTACACGTATACGTGTGGGTATGAGGCGTTGGGCTCTAACTGAACCCGAGCGAGGCATTCGCCTACTGAACCCGAGCGATTGCACAGGCTATGCGTTACTGAACCCGATCGATCAATCCATCCCTGACTATTAACTGAACCCGAGCGATCAATCCATCCCTGGGTATGAGCTGAACCCGATCGAGCGATTCCTTCTCTACTACTGCTAACTAAAGCCGATCGAACCTACTGCCTCTTGATGAACAGTGAGCGTTGTTGGGGGTTGGATGAACAGGACACCATGGTAGTAGAGGCCGTTACCGCTGGATGAAAAGGACCTCATGGGGGGCTGGTTGAACAATAGCCGCTGGAGGGCTGGATGAACAGTAGCCTGTTGAGGGCTGGTTGAAAAGTAGCCTGTGGAAGCTGAACGAATAGGAGCCCATGGATGAACAGTAGCTGGTGGAGGCAGGAGGGAGACGCCGTGGATGAACAACTGCACGTGGATGCTGGAGGAGGTCGGTGGTGGATGAACAATAGCCCGTGGAGGCTGGAGCGAGGCAGTAGAGATGGATGAACAGTAGCCCGTGGAGTCCCGTTTTGTGGTACGCCACACCCCTCCTAGTGAACAGGACCCCCGTTTTGATCGTAGGAGGTCGAAGAGAAGTATGTTTCCTCTGTTTTGCGGTATGCCACACCCCTCCCGATCAATAGGACCCTGTTTTGACCGTAGGAGGTCGAAGAGAAGTCCATTTCTGAAAGCGCTAGTATTCGACTAGAGGGGGGTGAATAGGCGATTTTTATGTACGTCTTCAAAACAGGGGTGTTTCAAAGACAAACAATAGAAATGAACCTATTGATATGCAGCGGAAGGTAGACTACACTAGACAAGCCATAGTCAAGTAAGCAATGTAGTGAAAGCATGAAGACTATGAGCAGCTAGGTAATATGGATCAGGATGGAAGAAGGTATGAAGCCAAACAAACAATAGTCTTCACACAGTGAAGTCAATCAGATCAGGCAAGTAGGCAAAGACTTAACGAAGACAAACTGTAAGTAAGGTGATAGAGGTAGGATAGAACCAGTTGCTCAGAGAGGACAAGGGGTTTGTTGGACCAGTTCCAGTTGTTGTGTCAACTGTACGTCTGGTTAGGGAGGCTGAGATTCAACTCAGAAGACCGTGTCTTCACCTTATTCCCCTTGAGCTAAGAACACTTAGTCCTTGCCCAATCACTCTGGTAAGTCTTCAAGGGAGACCTCCAAACCTTCACAGACTTCATTTAGTAGCAATCCACAATGACTCTTGGATGCTCAGAATGCGACGCCTAACCGGCTGGAGGATTCACAGTCCACAAGTGTAATAGGTCTTTAGATCACGTGGACAAAAAGAATTTAGTGATGCCTAACACTCTTTGGCTCTGGGTGTTTTGTGCTTTGTCCTCGCAAGGATTCTCTCTCAAAGGCTTCGGAGGTGGGTTGCTCTGACACGACAAAAGCCGTGCACTAACTCTGAGCAGCCACCAATTTTAGTGTAGGGGGTGGGCTATTTATAGCCAGGAGGCAACCCGACCTGATTTGTCCAAAATGACCCTAGGTCACTAAGGAACTGACACGTGTCCAGCGGTCACATTTCAAACACACGCGACAGCTTAGCTTGGGCTACAAGCCAGGCTGACTTATCCAGCTCTGGATAAGATTTGCTCTCATTGTCCTCGTTCGAAGACATAGGATTTGGTTGATCATCACAACAGTCACTCTGACTTTGCTCACTTGGACCCCACTTAATAGTATGATGGTTCCTATGACTCAACAAAGAAGAAAAGGAAACTACAAAACAACTATGTCTTCACACTCCATAGTCTTCACGTGATGTCTTCTCCTGTCATAGGCTTCAATGTGAATGTCTTCACAGACCACATTGTCTTCAATGTCTTCACGCATTTTTAGGGGTCTTCTATGGTAGGTAAACCGAATCAATATGGGACTACTACCTGTGTTCTCCTGCAATTCTCACAAACACATTAGTCCCTCAACCAAGTTTGCCGTCAATACTCCAAAACCAACTAGGGGTGGCACTAGATGCACTTACAATCTCCCCCTTTTTGGTGATTGATGACAAACTGGTTGAAGTTTTCAACGGGGATAAAAGTATGTGAAAGTTTAGTGTTGTGAGTATTGTCTTCATACATAAGACGAGGCTCCCCCTGAAGATGTGCATATAGATGACTTGCGTTTGAATGCAAATGCACATGGAATGTTTTGCTTTGTGGAGGCCATCATCAAAGTGTGAAGACAATGCATTATGCATATAAACAAGTAAAGAAGATAATGATATGCATAATGGAAAATGGATGTCTGCAGAATGACTTCATGCGGGATTTATCATCGCATCATAGAATAGCAGCTAAAGTAGCAGACGACCATCAAGTTTAAGTGTTACAACTCAGAGAACCAAATGTGTCAAAAGATGAGAGTTGTAAGACTTGGCAAAAAGTAATGCAGCCACCCATAAGGACCCGCTTGAAGACTATCAACTCGTATGCTTCTCCCCCTTTTGTCAGTAATGACCAAAAAGGTTTGAAGACATAGAGCATTTACTCATTCCCAGAAGGAGCAAACAGTGGAGCAGGGTCGTTGCTGGAGTTTGGTGGTGCAGAGGACCTAGTGCAGAGTCGATATGAAGTACATACATGGTTGGTGAAGTGGCGTCGTCTTCTCATCGACAACATTGGCAACAACAGTTGCAGCCGAAGATGAATACTCAGAGTCTTCAAGATTGGGAGTACGGCGCCAGCTTGCATTATGTGGAGACCTGGAGTCAAACTTGAAGCTTTCGGTGAAGCCATCTGCTTGAAGATCATCTTCAGAACATAGCAGAGTGAGGCTCTTCCAGGATCGCCTTGCATTCTCATGGGCAACAAAAGAGTTCTTGGTAGCCAGATTGCAAATGTGATTGACATCCACCAAGAGACTATGCATTTGATGCTTCAGCCAGTCATGGTGCTTGTCCTGCTTCTGATGTAAGTCCACAAGCAGTTCTCGATCATTGAGGACTCAAGAATGCTTCCGAGGCCTTTGTGCAACTGTACTAGCAGTGGCTTCGGTATTAGCACGGTGAGGCAGATGCACATTTCCAGCAAGTGGATAAGCAGGAACAACAACATTCGAAACATGGACTCCTTCAATTGGTTGGGTGAAGCTTTGATGATCAACATTGTGAAGATATATTGGCTCCTTGGCAGGCTCGGGGTAGATGGCTTCAACAGATAGATCAACCTCAGGCAAGAAAACCACATGGTTACATGCAGAAGGCTGATAGTTGACAGTTGAATGAACCTTAATTAGGCGCATCACCCATGAAGCGTAAAGCTTCAAGCCAAAAAGATCAATCCCAGATACAGCAAGTTGTCTGATGAAGAAATCCTGGGAGTTGAACTTGATGCCATTGACAATATAGAAAACCAAAGTCTTCATTGCACCTTCAAGTTTGGCTTTAGAAGAATGTCCCTTCATTGGCCAGAGAGTACGCCTCGGGATATGATAAACTGTGCGGGGAAAGTACTCAAGGTCCTGTACAAAGAATTCCTTTGAATATTCTGCATCATGAGGCAATGGCTTCATCACGCTGAGCATCTGACTCATATTGGGTTCAGGCCACTGAAAAATGCTCTGCAGTCCGTCTATGTGGCGCTGACAACCAGGCTCGTACAATTCACCTAGAGTGGGCAGGGAGGTGAGCTCAATGATGTCCTGAGCTTTGGCTTCATGGTGCACATCACCTATCATCCACTCAAGGGTCCATGTCTACGGATCCCTGTTGTATCCACGAATGTGAAGAGTAGCATAGAACTGCAACAGAAGCTCTTCATTCCAGTGCTCTTTGGCGGTGACGAATTCCAGAAGGCCAGCATCACGAAAGCAATCCATAGCTTCCTCAAGACAAGGGAGCCCAGCCATAGCTTCACAGTCAAGGCGCATGTGAGGGAAAATTCGCTCTTGATTGTAGAGAACACAAGAGTAGTAGTTGCGCTGTTGGTGGCTCCAGAAGCGATCTGATGAGATCCTTAGCGTCGAGTAGGGATTCTTATCACTGTCAAAGAAGGTGTTGTGCGCTCTGAAGCTACTGACACTGAAGGATCCAGGAGATGTAGCAGGACCTGGAAGTCTTGGCAGTCTTGGCTTAGGCTTCTACACTGGTGGTCGCTGCTGCACATGATAGTCATATTGCGGTCCGGGACCAGTGGGTGGTACCAGGACAGGCCAGCAAACAGTGACCAACTCCATATCTCGGTTGTAAGCCAACTCCATTGTGTGAGGCCTTGGGGAAGGCACAGCACCATCAGTGGGGACCGGCGTGGCAGAAGCTTCAAGATTCTCATTGGCTTCAAGCACAGCATTGGCTTCAGGCTCCACACGATCGTCAGCCAAGACATGGTCGTTGGCTTCAGGAGTGTTTGTGGCAGCCTCAACATTCTCAACCTCCATATGGTCAACGACCGGAGGGTCTTGCATAGTCACATTCTCCTCGAGAATGACTTGATCTGGGACAGGGGGTGTAGCAACTCTCTCTTCTCTTCTTGTTTCTTCATCAGTTGATGCAGCCGGAATGTCTTCAGCAGCTTTGGCTTCAGACTGAGGAACCGTCATAGAAGGATTCTCTTCAGGGAACACTTGATGTGCCACTGAGCTAGATTGGTGTGAATCTTCTTCTAGGATGGTTGACATGGAGACCGATGGCCTGAGGCCTTTGCGAAGCCGTTGATACACGGGCGACGCCTTTGGCGATGGTGTGGTCTCCATGTAGTTGTCGTCATTCACCATTGGGCTGGTGACTTGCGCTGGTGGAGTACCGGGTGTTGCATCTCGAACTAGGCTTTCTTCTTGCAGGCGCTTGGCCCATGAATCATCCTGAGAAATTGGCGTGAATGGACGACCAATGCTAATGTGTTCGCTGCTCGTTGGAGAAGCCGATGATACCAACTGATGCTCTAGCTGAGGAAGGACTTCATCATGAACAACATTGTCTTCATGACCAATGTCTTTAGCTGTGTTGGGGTCAACAGCTAGAACTTGCTCTTCTTCGTGAGCCTCTATGGAAGCAAGCTTGTGGAGTACAACTCGACGCTCTTGGTTTGTGGCGGCAGGGGGAGCAATAGAGATGGGTTCGACAATGAGTGGCTGAGAGGCTGCAGCACGCTCTTTCCTTGAAGACTTAGTTTCCTTAGTCTTCAGCTTCTTCTTAGAAGGAGCATCGTCCGATACATCCTTGTGCTTGCGCTTCTTGGCTTCAGCTTCAGCCGCTCTTTTCTTCTTCAATTCAGAAGCTGCTGAGGGGACCTTAGGCTTTGTGCCTGTCATACTGGCAAAGAAGACAATGTGAGGTTCTTCCCGCATTGGTGCTGTGTGGGTATCAGCAGACTTCTTCTTCTTGGCAGCCATTCTGGGATCAATGCCAGGCCACCCAAGAGCTTTCCGCTTCTCAGCCTCAGTGTGGGCTTGAACACATTTCTCAGCTAGATACTTCATCCGCTGCCTCGGGCCTTTAGCTTCTGTGTGTTTCTTGTGAAACTCCTCCTTGAGGTCATGCAACATCTTCTTGAAGATTTGAACATCAGCCACGCTAAGCTTGTCCATGTTCTTCTTGAAATGATCTTTCTCATAGTCAATCTTGTTCTTCGGCTCGACAATCTTCTGAGCCAAGGCCAATTCACTAGCAATGGCACCATGGAAGGTGATGCTGATGTCCACCGGGAGCTGAAGATCATCAATACTGATGTCCTGGTTGTCAAACAACTCATCGATGAAGTTACTGAGAATATCAACATCAAAGAGCGCCAGATCATTGAAGATTTCAGCTTCTTGCTTGCTCTTGATAAGCATTTCTAGAGCATCATCAACAAGATATTCATCACTGGACAGATCAATGGCCTCATCTTTGTTGCGAAGCACAGTGAATAGTGCCAGTGGTTGTCCAGTGGCCTTCTTGGGCAATGGCTTCTTGGTCCTTTTGGACACACGAGATAAATCTTCAGACTGCACACTGGATTCAGGCGGTGCAATCCTCAGTGGCTTCCTTGCTGAAGCTTTTGGTGAAGACAACGGCTTTGAAGCTTTTATCTTCTTCTTCTTCTTTTCCTTGGGCGGTGAGGGAGCAACTTCAGTATGAGCATCACCATCAGAGTGCTCCACTGCTGCTCTCTGAGCAGCAATGTGAGACAGAAGCCCATTGAAATTGGCAAAGGGGCCAATTCTGTTTTCATTGGCTTCACGTGTTCCATCAGATCTGGGAGCAGAGGGACCAGGGTTGAAGTTGAGGCCATAGTCTTTTGTGTTCTGGGCAGCAGAATCTTTGGCAAACTGAAAGTTGCGCTTAAAGAGATTATCGTCATGACACCATAATAAGGAGGATGGGTCAGCATTTTCAGGCTGTGGTCCTCTGACCATGCAAGGATAGAATTCCTGCGCAATAGCTTCAACCTTGTTCTTCGGCACTAGGCCGCGATACAGATAGTCTCCCCATGGATGCTTCTTCTCAGCATATTCAGGCGTGATGAATTTGTACTTGAACCACTCCCGAGCCGAATATCTTCGGATCCACTGAATCCGGTTCTTGCGCTGGTTGTAGTTTTCATTAGGGTCTGACTTGTATTGTTCATACAAGGTAGGAGGAAGATCAAGAGCTATATTGCCTCGGTGTTGCCTGCCACTCTTCTGAGCAGACTTTTCTGAAGCCATAATATTTAAGCTGATTGGCTTTAGCACAGAGAGTGGCTTCCGTCTGATTGGCTTCAGACAAGAACTGACTTCAGGTGATTCAATGTGATGCTGTAAGTATTCTGCAAATGAATGCAGACTATGAGAACCAAGTGATTCTCCCACGGACATGTACCTGTGATGGCATTAGAGATGCGAGGGAAGGGGAAGAGGTCATATGCATTCTTAGGAGATTTTGAAGATCAATCAGTTTTGAAGACATTGACCTCCTAGTGCGAAGACATTCACTTATTTGGAGAGAGTCGGTTCCAGATTTGTACGAATCCATGAATAAGTACAAGTGAGGAATCTAACTAGTTATGAAGCATAAGTGAATATACTAACCATGGTATGAGATGCAGAAGAGAACAAATCTAGATTTGGAAGCTTAGAAACCACTTTTGGAAAAAGTGGTCGGATTTGACAGATCTAAAAGGCAGTAAAAAGTAAGATTTATTTACCCTTGACGAACTGCTAGACGGATGGGAAGAGAGGCCAAGCAGTTCGATCTCCCACGCGCTAACTTGGCAATGGAAGAAACCTACGGCGGCGGCGGAGAGGACGAGGTCCGTGGCCGGTGTGAGGACGGCGACAAAGAGGTTGCGGAAGCTAAGCGCTTCTTCTCCGGCGACAACGCGAGCTAGCAGAGGCGCTAGGGTTTGTTGGAGGTGGCAAGGTTGAAGAACAGATAATGATTGCGCGGGTGAGAATTTATAAGGAAGAGGAGGGCGGCGCAGTGCAATTACGCAGGTGCCCCTGGCTGTTCACATCTGAAAGACACATGGCATACATGCAACTGATTGAGAGTTGTTCCATGTTCCCACGCACGCCTGGATTGTCGGGTGGTCATTCCGGCTTCTTCGGTTTCCAGGCAATAAGGAGGCAGCATTAAAAACAGATTAAATGTTTGTCAGATTGTCATCTGCTGACAAGGACTCAGAGAATACAATCGACGGGTTTCAATAGAATGCATATGATTTGGACAGATAGAGTTGAGGTAGAAGAATTGAATAGGTTAGGGTCCGATCACATTCACTTAGATCAAAAGATTCAAGAGTGAAGACATAGCTATAAGTGAATGTTCTAGAGGACAGAACACAAATATATATAAACAACCTCAACATTGTGAAGATAAATCATGAAGACAAACCAATGTTGAAGACAATCCAAATGCGAAGACCTTGCAATGATAACGCCAAGAGAAACACTTCAATAAGAATTTGGTGGTGGCATTACCCACCGTATAGGAAGTATTAGACCCAGACACGGCGCTAAATTATTGTGGCGCTCCGAAGTCAAATTCCACATTAATGTATTCACACTCAGAGGGTAAGTCTTCATTAATTGAAGATATACGTTACTTCATGTGTTGCACATCTAAGTCATCAACATGCATAAGCATTAGGATGTATGTCCATTCATAGGACATTCGAGGATTCTAAGATATTTAGCTCACACCGCAACTTGAAAAACCTTTTCTCATCCAAGGACTTAGTGAAGATATCTGCCAATTGCTCTTCAGTGTTGACGTGAATGATATCAATGTCTTCCTTGTTCACATGATCTGTGAGAAAGTGATGACGGATCTGAATGTGCTTTGTCTTCGAGTCCTGAACTGGATTCTTGGAAAGCTTGATGGCACTTTCATTGTCACAGAAGAGTGGCACATTCTTTGTGTTGATGCCATAGTCCTTAAGAGTTTGCTTCATCCATAGAAGCTGAGCACAGCATGATCCAGCAGCAATGTATTCAGATTCAACACTGGAGAGTGACACACAGTTCTGCTTCTTTGAAGACCAACAGACAAGTGATCGACTGAGAAAGTGACATGTTCCTGAGGTAGATTTGCGATCAACCTTTTCACCAGCATAATCATCATCGGAATACCCAATCAGATCAAATGTTGAGCCCTTTGGATACCATAATCCTATCATTGGGGTGTAAGCCAAATATCGAAGTATTCGCTTCACCGCTAGGTGATGCGACTCCTTTGGTGCCGCTTGGAATCAGGCAGACATGCAAACCCTAAGCATTATATCTAGCCTAGATGCACATAAGTAAAGTAAGGAACCAATCATGGAGCGGTATACCTTTTGATCGAACTCTTTACCATTGTTGTCAGGACCCAGATGACTTTTGGTTGGCATTGGCGTCGTGTATCCTTTGTAGTCTTGCATTCCAAACTTCGTCAGGCAATCTTTGAGGTATTTCTCTTGGTATATGAAGATGCCATTCCTCTGCGACGGATTTGAAGACCAAGGAAGAACTTCAGCTCACCCATCATGGACATCTGATATTGCTCTTGCATCATGTGCCCAAACTCATCGATGTATCTCTTGTTGGTGCAGCCGAAGATAATGTCATCCACATAGATTTCACACACGAACAGTTCACCGACGTATGACTTCGTGAAGAATGTTGGATCTAGAGAAACAGGTTTGAAGCCTTTGCTCTTCAAGAAGTCTCTGAGCGTGTCATACTAAGTGTGAGGAGCTTGTTTGAGGCCATATAATGCCTTGTTGAGCTTGTACACCATATCAGGATGTTTTGGATCTTCAAAGCCAGGTGGTTGTGCAACATACACTTCTTCAATCTTGCCATTGATAAAGGCACTCTTCATATCCCTTTGGTACAGAAGAATGTTGTGATGGTTGGCATATGAAGCAGTATGCGAATGGCTTCAAGTCTTGCCACGGGAGCAAATGTTTCATCGAAGCCAATCCCTTCTATTTGAGTGTAACCTTGAGCAACCAGACGAGCCTTGTTTCTGACAACTTGACCATGTTCTTCTTGTTTGTTGCGATATATCCATTTGGTGCCAATGATATTATGCTTGCGAGGATCAGGGCGCTCGACTAGTTCCCAGACATTATTCATCTTGAACTGATGAAGCTATTCTTGCATGACTTGAATCCATTCAGGTTCCGTAAAGGCTTCAGCAACTTTCTTGGGTTTAGATACAGAGACAAATGCAAAGTGCCCACAAAAATTTGCTAGTTTCGTTGCTCTTGAACGAGTGAGTGGACCAGGTGCATTGATGTTGTCAATTATCTTCTCAATCTGTACTTCATTAGCAATACGGGGATGTACTGGACGAAGATTTTGCCCTTGTAGATCATTGTGTTCAGCTTCAGCATTGACTTCAGGCTGAGCATTGTCTTACGGTCGACTTGGTGCACTGATGAGTTCATCTTCAGCCTGAGCTTCAGAAGGTATGATTTCTCCTGTACCCATGAGCTTGATAGATTCACTAGGAGGGACTTCATCTAGCACATTTGGCAGGTGCTCTCTTTGTGAGCGGTTAGTCTCATCGAACTGCACATCCACAATTTCAACTAATTTATAGTGAAAGAGGTTGAACACTCAGTAGTAGTGAGAATCCTTTCTGTATCCAAGCATAAAACCTTCATGTGCTTCCGGTGCAAATTTTGAAGTGTGATGTGGATCCTTGATCCAGCATCTAGCACCAAATACTCTGAAGTAACTGACGTTTGGCTTCTTACCAGTCAGCAACTCATATGATGCCTGCTTTAGAAGCTTGTGAAGATAAACTCGGTTGATGACATGGCATGCAGTGTCAATGGTTTCAGGCCAGAACTTCCTTGGAGTCTTGTACTCATCTAGCATCGCCTGAGCCATCTCGATGAGGGTTCTGTTCTTGCGCTCCATGATGCCATTCTGCTGAGGTGTGTAGGGAGTAGAAAACTCATGAGTGATGCCCAGTGTATCAAGGTAAGTGTCGAGGCCGATGGTCTTGAATTCTGTGCCATTGTCACTTCTGATGTGCTTGATCTTGACGCCATAGTTCGCCATGGCACGATTGGCGACGCGTATGAAGACATCCTGCACTTCAATCTTATAGAGAATTATATGCATCCAGGTATATCTTGAGTAATCATCAACAATAATTAAACCATAGAGACAAACAGTGGTAGTAAGAGTAGAGTAGTGAGTAGGGTCGAATAAGTCCATGTGAAGTAGCTCGAAGGGTTGAGATGTCGTCATGATTGTCTTTGAGGGATGCTTGGCCCTAGTCATCTTCCCAGCTTCATAGGCACCACACAAATGGTCTTTCTTGAACTTGACGCCTTCGATGCCCACGACATGTCATGCAGAGCATCCTACGGTCATCACCATGTCAAGAGTCCGTTTGGCAAGTGACACGTGCGACCTCTACTTCTCATACATAAAGGTGAATCTTCTCCTTTACACGTGTTCACTTGACCCCTTTGAGGATGGTATACTACTTGACACTCCACTCATGTGCATGCGTAGGTATTGCCGGAGCTTCACCAACGATGAGGAGTGCAAGCGCCTAGGAACGCATACACCATCCGCGAGGGAAGCATGGAAGAGAAGACGGAAGAAGACGATGCTGCTGAAGCTACAGCGGCTGGACATCCGAGCCAAGGGTTGGACATCCGGCGCTAGTGCGGCCATGTAGGACCTACACCAATAGACACACAAGAGCATCAGCGGCCGGACATTCGGCGCCAACCCCGGACATCCGGCAACTCAGCAAAGCTCGGACATCCGGCACCCCTCCCGAAAATATGGCAACGAGTATAGAAGCTACGACCATCAAATGGCCAGACATCCGGTCCGAGCCTTGGACATTCGGCGCCTCCTGAAGCCCCGGACATCTGGCCCTAGCCCGGACATCCGGCACCTGCGCGTGCACAGCCGGGCCAAAGTCCCATGTATCCCCTCCTCACTTAGCCCTTCATGGCTGGGACTATATATAGACCACGCCCTCCTCCTAGTTAGGGTTAGCAAATATGATTGCTCATTCTTAGGTGAGCTTTGCTCCTACATCTACTCTTGAGAGAGAGAGAGAGAGAGAGAGACTACCACTCCCATGGAGTTCAAGACCTCCATGTGAGAAGATCCTACGGGATATCATCAAGACCCCCTTGCAGGAAGATCCGTCTAGGATACCATCAAGACCTCCTCTTGGAGATGAACCTTACCTTGTATCTTTCCTTTTGTTGTTCATGTACCTTGTGGATCTTGTGTGTTTGATTGTCTAGTGGATGTGTGATTGGACTTGTTCTTTAGTGTTTCCCCTTGTGATTTCTCCCTGTTCTTCCCCGTGTTCTTTGTGTTCTTCGAGGGATCCCACTCCAAACGTGAAAGATCAGCCTACACCGGGTTAGCCCCGTATCATATGGTATCATGAGCCACATTTATCACGTATTTGGAGTCCATCCCATCATTTTCTAGCCTTCTTTTGCTTGATTCCGTCCTAAATTTTCGAAAATCCCCACCAAAAATAGCCCCAAGTTTTTTGTGATTTGTTGGTTTAATGATGTTTTGTTGATTTTGATCCATGGATTTGCTTGGTTTCGAGTGAATCTAGCATCTCCCCAAGTTTCCCCACCTTCCATCCACAAAATCCATCAAATTTTGCCCTCGAAATCATCAATTTCCGCCCCAAAATCGAGTTCCTTGAGTTTCATCCTCGGATTTGGAGCCCGGACATCCGGCCCGACCCCCAGACATCCGGCCATTAGCCCAGACATCCGGCTGCTGGAGCGCATTTTCGCGCAAGTTTGTGGACATCAGCTCCCGGAATTCCGGCCCGAGCCCCGGATGTCAGGCCCGTGGGATTTCAGCTTGTGCCATTTCACCGTTTTGTCCATCCCCCATCCCACAAAAATAACACCAACATCATTTTACTCCATCAAATTTTTGGAATTTTCGCATCTTTGCCTAGGGCTTCCACCACATCATCCTCTACACCACCACCGACTTCCGCGACCTAACCCATTTTGCTTGCCATAGCATTAGTGGTTGCTTGAGTAGTGATTTGAGTCTCCTAAGGTGTTTCAGCTACTTAGGGATGGTTGCTTATTCATCAACCACCACCACCATTTCCACATAACCTTGCCCACCATACATTTAGCCAACCCCAAATTAACCCAATTCTGTTTGAGCTTGTTTGAGTTGTGGCTTGTGTCTCCTAAGGTGTTTCGGCTACTTAGGGATGACAACTTCAAATCCGACATGTGTATAGGCCATCATTCCACTTTCCACATTGCCGAGTGCAAACTACCACCGCTTTTCGCTACCACCATTTGACATTTTCCTTTGGAGATTTTGAATTTGCGGTTTTTTCCGTTTCCTAGGGTGTTTTGGCTAACTAGGAACGGGTCGACATCGGCAACACCGCCTCTCATCATCGCCAAGGATGGTAACCTTGACAACGCCATTGTATATTCCCCTTGCCATTGCATTGTTAACCCCTAGTCCATTTTGCGTCACTTGCCTATCGAGACTAGCCATTTGAGTATTGCCGGCAATGTTACTTGTGCACATTAGTGATCTATACTTCCCATAGCATACATACCATATCATCGTGGTGCATATATTGGTATCATATCTTGTGTCACAAGTTTGTTCCCGCTTATACACAATTGCTATCTTGGTTTGTGCATTATGCAAAAGTTTCCATACAAAAAAATAAAGCTTTTAAGCAAAAGAAAGAGAGCAAATAAGATTGTAAGCAAGTGCCATAGCATCATACCACATTGCACATAAGATTTTCATATCCAATCATCTTGGATCATCTTGAGAGAAACACTGGGGACCATACATACATAGCATACTTGGGATAGAAAGTTTATCCATTTTGCATCTTATAGGTTGTGCACAAGTGTCGTATCCGCCTATTGAGCAATCGTGATAGCGTCTCTCTTGAGTTGTGCAACATGAGTGTTTTCCGTGGATTCCACATTCTGTGCTCATTCCTTGGTTGCACGACCCCATTTATCTATCCGTGTGTGTGTTTCCGTGTGCCACATATTGCTATTGGTCTACTTGTTTCGCTTCCGAATTTGTGAATCTCTTTAAACATTATTGACTCTTGCTAACATTTTGCATCAAATTTTTGTGCCACTATCCTCACCGAGCTCTAGCATAAGCTTTACTTGATAGGTGTGAGTGAACAAGCCCGTTACCAATTCCACTATTCTTTCATTTCACATTGAGTGAAACGGGATACATCCTCAACTTCGGGAAACGGTAACTTGGTATTGTTTATCTCATTTCCTACTCACCTTTGCTCGGTCTACAACAACAACGACGAGTTCGATGCCATGAAAAACAACTACGACGCCAAGATGCAAGCTCAAATGGAGGAGATCAAAGCCCTCATCAAGTCCTACAAGCGATCTTCCTCATCGTCGAGAAGACGCTCAGGAGCACATGCTTCTGAGCTACCATCTCCGGCAAGATCACATCGGCATCGACACCATCACCAACAAGAATGTGAAGGTCAAGAGCTCAACACCAACAACCTCTGAACAACTTCACCATCTCCATTGGCATCTTCGCCAATCGACTTCAAGGCATCTTCGCCTACGGACATACGGCATCTTAGCCAACAAGAACCTCAAGGCTACGCTCAAGAGAAGTACCCCAAGCTCATGTCTGCGACTTCCACGAGCTACTATGACCTCAACATCGACCACGTGATTCCTTTCTACAGGACTCAAGAACCCGAGGAGTATCTCAAGTGGGAGCGTTTGATGGATGACTACCTCAAGCTACATCAAGTCCCTTCCGAAGATCAAGTGAAGTGCGCCACAAGAAACTTCCACGACTATGCCTCGACATGGTGGCTTCACACACCTTCGGAGAGCTACGAGATGAGTTGGCCCAAGACGAAGAGAGCTTTGCAGCGAGATTTCGTGCCTCCAACCTACACGGAACAACTTCGACGCCAATTGGAGAACACCATCCAAGGATCCAAGTCCATCGACAAGTACTTCAAGGAGATGAAGATCGCCTTGCGATGAGCCGGCGTGGACGACCCCATTTCGATGAAGTTCCACTTCATGATGGGATTGAACAACGACATCTCCAAGACTATCTTCCTCAAGAACTACAAGTCCCTCGACGACTACTACATTGGTGCTCTCAAGGCGGAACAAGAACTCATGAAGGCCAAGGCTTCTCCACCCCAAGCACACTTCACAGCGACCAAGCTCTACGACAAGCATGAGGCTAGTACCACCACGATGTCCAAGCCCGACGAGCTCCAAGACGATGCTCCCAAGTTCGACTTCACCGCCATCCCTCTTTGTGGCATTGATGATGCCGAGTCTACTTTGACTCTTTTTCAAGATGGTGCAGTGATGAGTACGACTACGGAGACCCTCAAGGACCAAGCTTTCGAGGCGAGCGACAAGGTGGCGAGCAAGGATGATGCTTCCACCTTAGGAGGCGAGAGTGATGATGTGCCATCTTTGGCCTTCATCAACGGCGACGGTGACGAGATGATTGAGCATGGGATTTTCCCTTCGGTCATGGAGGAGAGTGATGATGTGCCATCTTCGGCCTTCATCAACAGCGATGGCGACGAGATGGTTGAGCATGGGATTTTCCCTTTGACCACGGCGACGTATGATGACTTGAGTGACTTGTGCCACCATATTGAGTGTGAGAGTGACTTCACCACTAGCCCCATATATGATGTGTTGCCACAAATCCCATGTGAGGAGAGACACAACACCCACTGAGGGAGTCCTGGATTAAGGGGTATTCGGACAGCCGGACTGTATACATCGCCCGGACTATTGAAGTGTGAAGATACAAGACTCAAGACTTCGGCCCGTGTCCGAATGGGACTCTCCTCTGCGTGGAAGACAAGCTTGGCGATCCGGATATTGTGTTTCCTTCCTTGTCACCGACTCCATGTAAACCCTAGCCCCCTCCGGTGTCTATATAAACCGGAGAGGTTGGTCCTTAGAAGGCCGATCACAATTACAATCATACCATCATAGGCTATCTCTTAGGGTCTAGCCTCTACGATCTCGTGGTAGATCTACTCTTGTACTACTCATATCTTCAATACTAATAAATCAGGAAGTAGGGGTTTACCTCCATCGAGAGGGCCCGAACCTGGGTAAACATTGTGTCCCTCGCTTCCTATTACCATCAGCCTAAGACGCACAGATCGGGACCCCCTACCCGAGATCCGCCGGTTTTGACACCGACATTGGTGCTTTCATTGAGAGTTCCTCTGTGTCGTCACTACAAGGCTCGATGGCTCGTCTCATCGTCAAGGACAACATTACCTCGGGGGGAGCTCTGGCTGTAGGCCAAAGTCTCCGACTGGCGGCTTTATCATGGCTGCCCCATCGGCGGTTGCACCGACGATGGCCTCTCGGGTCATCAAGCATAACCTTCGCGTCAGTTCGAAACTCGTCGAACAGATGGATCCGATGGAGCTCTCCTCCCTTAATGAGCTCTTGGATCGCATCACCACTCTGGGAGTCGCTATAGACTATGACCAGATCAGGCTTAAGCCCGACCAAAGGGACATCAGATCCCCGCCGGCCACCCACGAGATAGCGGTAGTGGAGGAACCACACACGGATTGCCCCTCAACTTTGAGGATGAATTATGTACGGATCACCGAACTCCTTGAGCCGAACACCTGCACAAAGGAAGACATGACCCGGGTCCCGGACTTAGAATCGGGCATTGGGCCGAAGAAATTGGGCAGCACTCTGAATCTCGAGCTGTCAGGCTCGGAACCTCCCACGCCCATGGGTGTTAGATCAGATCAGAATCCGGATTCAGCTAACAACACCCACCTGGACTTAAATCATCTCTCCCGCATCTGGCAAGAGCCCCAGGAGACTGTACATCGCTACTGGATTAGGTTCCTCCTTGCGCTTAACAAGGTCAAGGACTGCCGCGAGGAGGACGTAGTCTCACTCTTCTACAAAAACTGCACGGACAAAGGACTCCTTAATGCTATAAGCCGCCATGATATAGTACACATCGCGGACTTGGCAATCATAGTACAAAAATACTGTGCGATGGAAAGCGCCTGGAAAACCCAAACAAAATTTTGGGACAGTACGACTCTCACCAAGACCTTTGTCCGAACTAAATGGGGAAACTCTTGTAAGCCGGCCGATCCAATTCCCAAGAAACCAAAGCACACCCCAGGGCGGGGAATCATATTGGAAGAATGGCTCGATGGGCCATGTAAACTCCAAAGTGCTCCGGACACAGCACCAACCCATAGCCTTAGGGCGTGTTGGATACTCCGGCAGGTTGCAAAAAGTGGCGAGGATCTTCTTGCAAGCCATAAAGCAGAACAACATCCCGCCAACGAGCACAATACGGTACTAGCAGTCTTCGAGACTTTCGCCTCAAACAATAGGCGCAAGCGAGCTCATCGGAGCTCCGCTGAAATTTGCCATGTGGCAAAAATAAACCCCTGGAACGACATTGTTATAACTTTCAATGCCAGTGATGAACCTCGATTCTGGACTGTCCGGGTACCAGCCGCTCTAGTCCTTAGCCCAATCGTGAAAGGATTCCGGATCACTAAAGTACTCATGGACGGTGGGAGCGGATTAAACTTGATCTATGAAGAAACGCTCGACAAGATGGAAATTGATAAAAGCCGCATTGAACAAAGCGACACAACCTTCAGGGGAATTATCCCTTGTGGGGAGGCGCGGTGTTTGGAAAAAATCACACTCGATGTGGTATTCGGCACCCCGGAGAACTACAGGTCTGAAGAAATCACATTCCAAGTGGCTCCTTTCAGCAGCGGATACCATGCCCTTATAGGGCGGGACGCGTTTACGAGCTTTCAAGCCATACCCCATTACGGGTACATGAAGCTTAAAATGCCCGGACCCAATGGAATCATCACTCTAGCTAGTGATCTAGACGTCGCACTTCGCGCCGAAAACAAAACCGCATCACTAGCCCTGGAAGCATTATCCGAAGCCCTAGCAGCCGAAGAATTAACGATGCTACGGGCCACTGTGGACAGCGACGACGTGATACTCGACAAGCGATCAAGGTCCACCTCATTTAAATCCGCAGACGAGATAGTCAAATTTCAAGTCCATCCAACGGACCCCATGAAGACAGCTTCCATCGGGACACAGTTGAGCCCCGCAATGGACGCCGCACTACGAGACTTTTTACGTGAGAATTGGGACATCTTCGCCTGGCACCCATCGGACATGTCGGGCATCCCGCGTGGATTGGCCGAACACAGCCTTAACATACTAAAGGGATACAAACCTGTCAAACAAACCCTAAGGCAATTTTCAGAGCCCAAACTACAATCAATGGGGGAAGAGCTAGCCAAGCTACTCAAGGCCGGATTCATCAGAGATATTAAACATCCGGATTGGCTGGCAAACTTGGTAATGTAAAGAAGAACAAATCCTGGGGCCTATGCATCGACTTCAAAGACCTCAACAAGGCATGCCCCAAGGATCCCTTTCCCCTCCCTCACATTGATCAAATTATCGATGCCACAGCTGGACACGACTCACTGTGCTTTCTCGACGCATACTCTGGATACCATCAAATAAAGATGGCAGAGTCCGACCAAGCTGCAACAGCTTCCATAATGCCATATGGCCCTTTTTGCTTCAACATTATGCCTTTCGGGCCATGATTCAAACATGGCTGGAAAAACAAATCGGCAAAACAGTGGAGGCATATGTGGACGACATGGTCATAAAAACAAGACACGTCAAAACTCTAATGGATGACTTGAGGCTTACATTCGGTAACCTCCGGACATACGACATCAAGTTGAATCCGGAAAAATGCGTTTTCGGCGTCCCCTCAGGGAAACTGCTGGGCTTCATTGTTTCCAATAGAGGAATTGAAGCGAATCCGGCAAAAATCCGAGCTCTATCGCAGTTGGATATACCAGCAGACCTCAAGCACATCCAGAAACTAGCTGGATGCATGACCGCTTTGAGCCGCTTTATCTCCAGGTTAGGAGAAAAGGCATTACTTCTTTACCGCCTCCTTTGGCGCACTGAACACTTCGTGTGGACGGATGCAGCCGCGGCCGGACTCGATGAAATAAATACCTTACTGGCCAGTAATCCAGTCCTAATAGCGCCAAATATCGGCGAGCCCATGCTACTGTACATAGCGGCAACACATCAAGTTGTAAGCGCAGTGCTCGTCGTCGAATGAGAGGTTGTCGGATACATATTCCCGCTCCAAAAGCCGGTTTATTACGTATCCACAGTACTCACCCCATGCAAATCCCGATACCCACACTATCAAAAAATAGCATACGCAGTCTTCATGGCATCCCGGAAGCTACGACACTACTTTCAAGAGTGTTCAATTACGGTGGCCTCCGAAGTTCCACTCAATGACATAATAAATAACCGCAATGCTATGGGACGGATTGCTAAATGGGCTATCGAGCTCCTTCCGTTCGACATAATATACAAACCACGACGGGCCATCAAGTTGCAAGTACTGGCTGACTTTGTCGCCGAATGGATAGAAGCCAAACTCCCTAAAGAGTACGGCGCGTACTCCAACTGGATCATGCACTTCGACGGCTCTAAAATGCTGGCCGGATTGGGAGCAGGTGTAGTCCTGACGTCTCCCACCGGAGACACGGTCCAGTACGTCCTCCAAATATTATACACAAACTCCAACAATGCAGCCGAATACGAGGCTCTGTTGCACGGTCTTCGGATGGCAGTCTCTATGGGCATCCAACGCCTGGAAGTGTGCGGGGATTCAAACCTCGCAATATCACAAATAAATGGAGACTTCGATGCCAAGGATCCGAAAATGGCGGCCCACCGTAATGCCGTCCTAAAAACGTCAGCTCGGTTCGAGGGGCTCGAATTCCACCATGTGGCTCGAGAAAACAATCACGCGGCTGACGTTCTCGCCCGCATCGGTGCTAAACGCGACCCCGTACCACCTAACATATTCCTGGAAAGGTTGTTCAAGCCATGCGTGGTATGGGAAGGGGAGTCCGGCAATACCAGCATGGATCCGAACACACCCCTAGATTCCGAACCATCAGACATAATCGGAGGCTCTGCCACCGAAATAACATCTTCCGCCCATGAAATCTTGGCCGTAGTCGCCCCATGGACCGAGCCTTTCTTGGCCTACCTAAATAGGCAGGAGCTCCCAGAAGACCAAAATGAAGCATGCTGCATCGTCCGACGTTCTAAAGTTTACAAAGTCCACGAAGGGGAACTCTACAGGAAAAGTGCCACCGGAGTGCTCCAAAGATGCATCTCCAAGGAGGAAGGGCGGCAGCTCTTGGCTGAAATCCATGCCGGACTGGGCGGGCACCACGCCGCGGCTCGGGCACTAGTCAGCAAGGATTTCTGTACAGGCTTCTATTGGCCGACGGCCCGAGCAGACGCACAGGACCTTGTCCAACACTGTGTTGGTTGCCAGCTCTTCGCTAATCAGAGTCATATGCCCCTACCGCCCTCCAAACAATCCCCATAACCCGGCCCTTCGCGGTCTGGGGGATGGATATGGTTGGACCTCTTAAAGGAGGAAGCCATAAGAAAAAATACTTATTGGTCATGGTGGACAAGTTCACCAAATGGATAGAAGCCAAACCAGTCAAAATGGCCGAATCCGGACCAGTCATAGACTTCATATCCGGGGTCGTACACCCATACAGCGTCCCGCACAGCATCATCACTGATAACGGCTCCAATTTCACAACCGATGAGGTGAAAACTTGGTGCGGCAAAATGGGCATTAAGCTCGACTACACTTCCGTCTACCATCCCCAAACAAACGGCCAGGTCGAATGGGCAAACGGCCTCATCATGAGCGGCATAAAACTCAGACTAGTGCGATCTTTGACAGAATCAGATACGCACTGGGTCGAGGAGCTCGACTCCATACTCTGGGGGCTGCGGACCACGCCGAATCGCACCACTGGATATACACCATTTTTTATGGTGTACGGCGCGGAGGCAGTTCTACCCTGCGACATAATACATGATTTGCCATGCGTACGCATGTGCAAAGAGAAGGAAGCCGAGCTAGATCGGCAGGATAACTTGGATGCCCTGGAGGAGGAGCGCGGCGTCGCAAGAGCCCGCTCCGCATTCTGTCAACAACAGGCTCGACGATACCAAAGCAGAGAAGTACGGGCCAAAACTTACAATATTGGCTAACTCGTTCTATGCCTACCGGAGAAGAAGAAGGACAAGCTCAAACCCAAGTGGGAAGGTCCCTTTTTCATCGACAAAGTTCTCATCGGAGGAGCGTACCGCTTACGAATGCATCCAATAACAGACTCGAGCTGTACCCGTGGAATGCGGCCAGACTCCGGAGATTCTACGCCTAACGCCGAACTCAATGTTCGTGTCCTTACTCCTTCCCTTTTATTTATGCTCCATCCCTTCTCCTTTCTCGACCTTTTTTCTCTTTTCTTTCCTCTTCACACAAAGTATCTAATACAGTACGGACTTCCGGATTACTCCGACCGCACTATGTGTGTAAGCAATACCTGGGGGTTTCCTATACGGAAGCTAAAAATAAATACTCTAATGGCTTTTTGCCCATCACATATGCATTTCTTTTTCCATATGTGCCTTTTCTTCACCATTATATGCATCGATATGACTTGAGATGTGGCCAAGCTAGGTTGCCTGGCTCTTGTGTTTATGCCCTACGTTCCCGTTAATTCGGGTAGGGCATAAGGGGAGCACCTCTGCGATTGTTACTGCCGGTTCAGCCGGATGTGTACCTCAGACTGGGTGAAGCCGAAAGCTAGTTTCCTTAAGAGAATATTTGATCGGTGAACAAAAGATGTATTCGTTTATTACAACGTAAATCCCCAGAAGTCTTGTATCCTGCGCCATCATTCGCAGTCCGGACATGCGCATCATCGCATGCGTACCCAGGGAAAGGAACCCCTAACGGAACTATTCTCCCTGTAAGATGTTTCTTACTATCCATGTAATATAACATAACTAGTTGGATACTTCTCTGTTCAAGCACTTATGACCCCTACGCCTGGTTTCCATGCATACCCCAGTTTTGTATAACTGAGTGGGTATTCGGACACACCCTGGACTGTAGGATCCGGGGGCTAAGGCGAAAAGGTCCGCCAGGACAAATGCTTTTAATCCAGCTAGAGGATACGTATGCCCATTGAATTACACAGTCACTTGGACTGACTATATTCCTCCTCTATACCATCCAACAGGCTATCTAGCTTACAATCATGTTGAGAATACTTGGCGGCTAACGCTACCTGGTCATATACCAGACTTACGGGAATTTCTTGCCCATCGGGCCCCGCCGGTCCTACTTCGGCCATATGGTTCGGGTCCAGCTTGGTGTAGCGCGTCTTCACCATAGCCCAGGCTTCCCTTGCACCTTGCCGGTAGGCTGACATCTTCCACAATCGGAAGCGCCACCGAGCTCCTTGGAGCAGATCCACAAGCTCCCCCATGCCATTCGACAGAAAGCTTGATGGCCATAAGGCCTGAGCAACGACGTGCATCACCCACCGAGCCCGCTCGTGCAATTGTGAAAGGTCTTGTAGTACATCGCCTGCAGATGAGGGCATCTCCTCCTCGGGGTGACCCGTCAACAGGCCTACAAGCAAAATTCTTTCAATACACTTCCTCGCCAAACTATAATATAGTTCGTCTAGTCACTTACCGTAAATACCGCATCGAAGCCTTTTGTTCTCCTTCACGGAGTCCGCCAGCTGAGCGCGGACGTCTTTTGATTCCACGCCCAGCCGGATATTGGCATCTTGAAGATTGTTCTTCTCCTGCCTAACTTGCGTAAGAATGCGCTCGCCATCCTTTAGCTACCTTTTGAGATGCGAGTCGTCATCCGTTACGCCCTCCGGATTCACCCCGGGATTGTTTGCAGAATTTTCTGTTAGACTAGTCATACCAGCCGTTTACTAACTGGTGCATCTTCGTACAATTGAGACAAATGTTACCAGATGAGGCCTTCTGGGATTCCTCTAACTTGGCAACCGTGTCCGTCAGCTGGGCCTTGCATTCCTCCAGCTCCCGAGCCAATTGTTCATTCTTCTCTACAAGGACCTGCACATAAATTGATCCTTAAAATAGTTGTTTCAACCATTTCAAGTCTCAGGGGCTACTGCTATACATGCTTATCAAAATTTCTTACCCGTATATCTTTGGTATACTAGTCCGTCGCTCGGGTAAGCCCGCCTTGAGCTGCTCGGATGTATGGATCCCCCGAATTGAAGGCATTAAATGCCTCTTCGGAAAAGATGTTGTTCCGAAGCACGGCCCTCCGGTGCCAGTGATTCATGGCACTCTCCACTTCGGAGTTCGTGGCCGAAAGCATATCCGCGTCCTCTGTCGGAGAACTATGCGCTACTGGCCCCGTGTCCGCCTCCGCCCTCGAAGCCGGTTCTGAAACCCGGCTGGTGGAGGCGTGATTGGCGGCATCCCTGGATATAGTCCGGCTTCTCCTCTTCCTGCCAGACACAAAGGGCGTTGTTATATTTCAAATACCATAATCGCAGGAGAGGTTTCTACTTTACCTCTGCAGGGATGTGTCGATCCTCACCGCCTTCCTCTTGAGCATGCCCGATCCGGACACCCGTGGTCGACAAGTCCATACGGGCTTGCTACGTCTCGAGCTTGCGTTGGTTTTCCCCGAAGAGGAGAGGATGATGCAGCATAGTAGCGTAAGTATTTCCCTTAGTTTTTGAGAACCAAGGTATCAATCCAGTAGGAAGTCACGCGCAAGTCCCTCGTACCTGCACAAAACGTTAGCAACTCGCAACCAACGCTTAGGGGTTGTCAATCCCTTCACGGTCACTTACGAGAGTGAGATCTGATAGAGATAATATTTTTGGTATTTTTTGTATAAAGATGCAAAGTAAAAAGGTAAAAGCAAAACAAGTAAATAAAGTGATGGAGATTGATATGATGAGAATAGACCCGGGGGCCATAGGTTTCACTAGTGGCTTCTCTCAAGAGCATAAGTATTCTACAGTGGGTAAACAAATTACTGTTGAGCAATTGATAGAATCGAGCATAGTTATGAGGTTATCTAGGTATGATCATGTATATAGGCATCACGTCCGAGACAAGTAGATCGAAACGATTCTGCATCTACTACTATTACTCCACTCATCGACCGCTATCCAGCATGCATCTAGAGTATTAAGTTAAAAACAGAGTAACGCCTTAAGCAAGATGACATGATGTAGAGGACTAAATTCATGCAATATGATAAATACCCCATCTTGTTATCCTCGATGGCAACAATACAATACGTGCCTTGCAACTCTTTCTGTCACTGAGTAAGGACACCGCAAGATTGAACCCAAAGCCATGCACTTCTCCCATTGCAAGAACTACCAATCTAGTTGGCCAAACCAAACGGATAATTCGAAGAGACTTGCAAAGATAACTCAATCATACATAAAAGAATTCAGAGAAGAATCAAATATTTTCCATAGATAAGTTGGATCATAAACCCACAATTCATCGATCTCAACAAACACACCGCAAAAAGAAGATTACATCGAATAGATCTCCACGAGAGAGGGGGAGAACATTGTAAGAGAGAAGAATCCATCTAGCTACTAGCTATGGACCCGAAGGTCTGAAGTAAACTACTCACACTTCATCGGAGGGGCTATGGTGATGATGTAGAAGCCCTCCGAGGTGGATGCCCTCTCCGGCGGAGCTCCGGAACAGGCCCCAAGATGGGATCTCACGGATACGGAAGGTTGCGGCAGTGGAATTAGGTTTTTGACTCCTCCTCTGATCATACGGGGATACATAGGTATATATAGGAGGAAGGAGTACGTCGGTGTAGCTCCAAGGGGCCCAC
>NC_041383.1:430063404-430165276 GCF_002162155.2 Triticum dicoccoides | reverse complement strand
GGTCCAAGTCTCCTGGATCACGTTCGGTGAGAAAATCACGTTCCCGAAGGTTTCATTCCGTTTGGACTCCGTTTGATATTCCGTTTCTTGGAAACACTGAAATAGGCAAAAAACAGCAATTCTGGGCTGGGCCTCCGGTTAATAGGTTAGTCCCAAAAATAATATAAAAGTGGAAAATAAAGCCCAATATAGTCCAAAACAGTAGATAAAGTAGCATGGAGCAATCAAAAATTATAGATACGTTGGAGACGTATCAAGCATCCCCAAGCTTAATTCCTGCTCGTCCTCGAGTAGGTAAATGATAAAAAAGAATTTTTGATGCGGAGTGATACTTTGGCATAATTTCAATGTAAATCTTCTTAATCATGGTATGAATATTCAGATCCGAAAGATTCAAGATAAAAGTTCATATTGGCATAGAAATAATAATACTTCAAGCATACTAATCAAAGCAATTATGTCATCTCAAAATAACATAGCCAAAGAAAGTTCATCCCTACAAAATCATATAGTTAGGCTATGCTTCATTTTCATCACACAAAGATGTTCCCAACTTCTATACCCCCGATGACAAGCCAAGCAATTGTTTCATACTTTTTAACGCGCTTCAGCTTTTTCAACCCTCACGCAATATATGAGCGCAAGCCATGGATATAGCACTATAGGTGGAATAGAATATAATGATGGGATTGTGTGGAGAAGACAAAAAAGGAGAAAGTCTCATATTGACGAGGCTAATCAACGGGCTATGGAGATGCCCATCAATTGATGTCAACATGAGGAGTAGGGATTGCCATGCAACGGATGCACTAGAGCTATGAATGCTCAACAAAAGAAAACTAGTGGGTGTGCATCCAACTCGCTTGCTCACGAAGACCTAGGGCATTTTGAGGAAGCCCATCATTGGAATATACAAGCCAAGTTCTATAATGAAAAATTCCCACTAGTATGAACAAGATAATTTATGAGACTCACTATATGAAAAACGTGGTGCTACTTTGAAGCACAAATATATGAGAATCACTACATGAAGAACAAGGTGCTACTTTGAAGCACAAGTGTGGTAAAAGGATAGTAACATTTCCCCTTCTCTCTTTTTCTCTCATTTTTTTTCTCTTTTTTTTGTGGGCTTCTTTGGCCTCTTTTTTTTATTTGGGCTTCTTTGGCCTCTTTTTTTTTGTAAAGTCCGGAGTCTCATCCTGACTTGTGGGGGAATCATAGTCTCCATCATCCTTTTCCTCACTGGGGCAATGCTCTAATAATGATGATCATCACACTTTCATTACAACAACTTGATATTACAACTCGAAACTAGAACAAGATATGACTCTATATGAATGCCTCCGGCGGTGTACCGGGATGGTGCAATGAATCAAGAGTGACATGTATGAAAAATAATGTGTGGTGGCTTTGCCACAAATAAGATGTCAACTACATGATCATGCAATGGCAATATGACAAAAGTAAAGTATGTCATGATGAACGGAACGGTGGAAAGTTGCATGGCAATATATCTCGGAATGGCTATGGAAATGCCATAATAGGTAGGTATGGTGGCTGTTTTGAGGAAGATATAAGGAGGTTTATGTGTGAAAGAGTGTATCATATCATGGGGTTTGGATGTACCGGCGAAGTTTGCACCAACTTTCAATGTGAGAAAGGGCAATGCACGATACCAAAGAGGCTAGCAAATGTGGAAAGGTAAAAGTGCGTATAATCCATGGACTCACATTAGTCACAAAGAACTCATATACTTATTGAAAAAGTTTATTAGCCCTCGAAGCAAAGTACTACTACGCATGCCCCTAGGGGGATGGATTGGTACGAAAATACCATCGCTCGTCCCCGACCGCCACTCATAAGGATGCACAAGCCAGGTACACTTCATGGTTCAAATTTGTTACACAACTTTACCCATACGTGCATGCTACGGGACTTACAAACTTCAACACAAGTATTTCTCAAATTCACAACTACTCAACTAGCACGACTTTGATATTATTACCTCCATATCTTAAAACAATTATTAAGCATTAGATTTATCTTAGTATTCAATTCACTCAAAAGAAAGTTTCACATATTTTGAACACTAAGTATATTAACATTAAGCAAATTACCATGCTATTAATGACTCTCAAAATAATCTAAGTGAAGTATGAGAGATCAAGTTTCTTTAAAACAAATCCAGCACCATGCTCTAAAAGATCTAAGTGAAGCACTAGAGCAAAAATTATCACGCTCAAAAAGATATAAGTGAAGCACTTAGAGCAAAACTAAAAAGCTCAAAAGATATAAGTGAAGCACATAGAGTATTCTAACAAATCACAAATCATGTATGGCTCTCTCAAAAGGTGTGTACAACAAGTATGATTGTGGTAGACTAACAAGCAAAGACACAAATAATACAAGACGCTCAAAGCAAAACACATATCATGTTGGTGAATAAAAATATAGCTCCAGGTAAATTACCGATGGAAGTGGACGAAAGAGGGGATGCCTTCCGGGGCATCCCCAAGCTTTGACTTTTTGGCGTCCTTGGATTATCTTGGGGGTGCCATGGGCATCCCCAAGCTTAGGCTCTTGCCACTCCTTGTTCCATAATCCATCAAAAGAATTCACCCAAAACTTGAAAACTTCACAACACAAAACTCAACAGAAATCTCGTGAGCTCCGTTAGAGAAAGAAAACAAAAGACTACTTCAAGGTACTGTAGTGAACTCATTCTTTATTTATATTGGTGTTAAACCTACTGTATTCCAACTTCTCTATGGTTTATAAACTAATTTACTAGCCATAGATTCATCAAAATAAGAAAACAACACACGAAAAACAGAATCTGTCAAAAACAGAACAGTCTGTAGTAATCTGTAACTAACGCAAACTTCTGGAACTCTAAAAATTTCTACCAAAATAGGAAGTCCTGGACAATTTGTCAGCAGCAAAAATAATCAACGCAAAAGCACTCTCCAGTAAAAAATGGCAGCTAATCTCGTGAGCGCTAAGGTTTCTGTTTTTCAGCAGAATCAAATCAACTATCATCGTAGGTTATCCTATAGGTCTTACTTGGCACAAACACTAATTAAAACATAAAACCACATCCAAACAGAAGGTAGATGGATTATTTATTCCTAAACAGAACCAAAAACAAAAAACACAAAATAAAATTGGGTTGCCTCCCAACAAGCACTATCGTTTAACGCCCCTAGCTAGGCATAAAAGCAAGGACATATCTAGGTTGTGTCGTAGTAATAAGATAGATCTTGAAAGCTCATCTCGTATTCCCTACGTTCGGCAGCAAGTTTCCTTTGAGGCAGGCAAAAATAATCAAAAGGGCTAAATTTAGCGGGACAAAAATCCCCAAGATCAATCACGGGAGGAACGGGTTCCTCTCCTGGCCCTTCATAGTGCACAACTATTTCATCACTGAAAGTATTCTTTTGGCAAAATCTTGTGAGCTTATACTCGAGAGAGTATCCTAGATCATTATTTCTAAGGGCAAAATCATTATTAAGCTCGTTAATGCAATCGACTAAGACATTGATAGGGACCTTTTTTCTAAGGTTTTCATTGAAAGCGACATAGTCCGAAGATTGTAAACGTCTAATTTCCTCTTGATCATAGAGGATTGCTTCTATGGGTGGACGACCGGCGTCCACCCTATAGTGCGAAAAGATTTCTTTGGCTTCTCTTATGATAAATCTAAATTCATGAGCCAAAAAGATAGTAACAGCACGCTTAATAGAAGAGTGCTCAATATTAGAGAATTCTAAGAAAATTCTCTGTATGCAAGGGTGCATATGCATAAATTGTCTTTCAAGTTCAACCACAAGCATATCTATAGCATCCGCAAGGCTACTGGTTCTATGAAGAATAGAACAGCCCATGGAAGGTAAAGCACCGGCACAAGTAAAGAAATCTTGAATTACGCCTTTGCCAATGATGTTACCACTACCGATTCGAAACTTTTTGGTATGCAAGATAGGAGGTTCATCGGCCGGAGCCTCGGGATTTTCTGTATTATCATTGTTGTCCATATCGACGATAATCTCCCCAATTTCAGACATAGCGGTAGAAAAAGTAAGGCAGAAGAAAGCAAACAAAAGGGAAAGGAGGAGATTGGGAAAGAGAAGGCGAATAAAACGGCAAGGGTGAAGTGGGGGAGAGGAAAACGAGAGGCAAATGGCAAATAATGTAATGCGAGAGATAGGGATTGTGATGGTACTTGGTATGTTGACTTTTGCGTAAGCCTCCCCAGCAACGGCGCCAGAAATTCTTCTTGCTACGTCTCGAGCTTGCGTTGGTTTTCCCCGAAGAGGAGAGGATGATGCAGCACAGTAGCGTAAGTATTTCCCTCAGTTTTTGAGAACCAAGGTATCAATCCAGTAGGAGGTGACGCGCAAGTCCCTCGTACCTGCACAAAACGATAGCAACTCGCAACCAACGCTTAGGGGTTGTCAATCCCTTCACGGTCACTTACGAGAGTGAGATCTGATAGAGATAATATTTTTGGTATTTTTGGTATAAAGATGCAAAGTAAAAAGGTAAAAGCAAAACAAGTAAATAAAGTGATGGAGATTGATATGATGAGAATAGACCCGGGGGCCATAGGTTTCACTAGTGGCTTCTCTCAAGAGCATAAGTATTCTACGGTGGGTGAACAAATTACTGTTGAGCAATTGATAGAATCGAGCATAGTTGTGAGGTTGTCTAGGTATGATCATGTATATAGGCATCACGTCCGAGACAAGTAGATCGAAACGATTCTGCATCTACTACTATTACTCCACTCATCGACCGCTATCCAGCATGCATCTAGAGTATTAAGTTAAAAATAGAGTAACGCCTTAAGCAAGATGACATGATGTAGAGTAATAAATTCATGCAATATGATAAATACCCCATCTTGTTATCCTCGATGGCAACAATACAATACGTGCCTTGCAACTCTTTCTGTCACTGAGTAAGGACACCGCAAGATTGAACCCAAAGCCATGCACTTCTCCCATTGCAAGAACTACCAATCTAGTTGGCCAAACCAAACGGATAATTTGAAGAGACTTGCAAAGATAACTCAATCATACATAAAATAATTCAGAGAAGAATCAAATATTTTCCATAGATAAGTTGGATCATACACCCACAATTCATCGGTCTCAACAAACACACCGCAAAAAGAAGATTACATCGAATAGATCTCCACGAGAGAGGGGGAGAACATTGTATTGAGATGCAAAAAGAGAGAAGAAGCCATCTAGCTACTAGCTATGGACCCGAAGTTCTGAAGTAAACTACTCACAGTTCATTGGAGGGGCTATGGTGATGATGTAGAAGCCCTCTGTGGTGGATGCCCTCTCCGGCGGAGCTCCAGAACAGGCCCCAAGATGGGATCTCGTGGATACAGAAGGTTGCGGCGGTGGAAGTAGGTTTTTGGCTCCTCCTCTGATCATACGGGGATACGTAGGTATATATAGGAGGAAGGAGTACGTCGGTGGTGCTCCGAGGGGCCCACGAGGTAGGGGGCGCGCCTAGGGGGGGCGCCCTCCACCCTCATGACCTCCTCGGAAGCTTCTTGGAGTAGGGTCCAAGTCTCCTAGATCACATTCGGTGAGAAAATCACGTTCCCGAAGGTTTCATTCCGTTTGGACTCCGTTTGATATTCCATTTCTTCGAAACACTGAAATAGGCAAAAAACAGCAATTCTGGGCTGGGCCTCCGGTTAATAGGTTAGTCCCAAAAATAATATAAAAGTGGAAAATAAAGCCCAATATAGTCCAAAACAGTAGATAAAGTAGCATGGAGCAATCAAAAATTATAGATATGTTGGAGACGTATCAGGGCTCAGCCCCGCGCTCTGACCGCCATCTTTGCAAACAGCACGACGCCTCAAGGGTAAGGCATGACATCTGAGGGGAGTTCTCTTTGGAGGATAGGGTTTTTAGTTTGGCTTATACGCGACACAGGGAGCAGTCCGGGATAGTCGGCAATAATTGCCACCGAGGCACCATCACAGCTCGCTTGATAAAATACCCCGTTGACAAGCTCCACGGTAATATCCGGATCTTCTTTGTGTCCAGGATCTAGGGCCCTTCCGGGCTCCTCTGGCTGCGGGGAAGGGCTGAAGATTCCTTCTACGGCCCTCCTCAATTCCTGCTCGGAAACATCAATGCAGGTAATGTTAGCAGAGAATGCTAAAGTAAGTGAAGCAGGGAAAGGAATGATGACTTACCCACTCTGGGGGGTTGTACATGGAGAATCCGTCCCACGGTTTAATGCGAAGGAATTCTTCCTCTTCCCCTTTGTATAAACCGGACAATATCCTTGCCAGAGCAGTGGCGGAGTCCAGACCCCTACGGCCGCAATGGGTGACGTCGTCTTCCCCGTTGAAGTGCCACATGGGCTTCCCCCGATGAGGGAGTCTTGGACTAGGGGGTGTCCGGATAGCCGAACTATCATCATTGGCCGGACTCCAAGACTATGAAGATACAAGATTGAAGACTTCGTCCCGTGTCGGGATGGGACTTTCCTTGGCGTGGAAGGCAAGCTTGGCAATACAGATATGTAGATCTCCTACCATTGTAACCGCCTCTGTGTAACCCTAGCCCTCTCCGGTGTCTATATAAACCGAAGGGTTTTAGTCCATAGGATGAACAACAATCATACCATAGGCTAGCTTCTAGGGTTTAGCCTCCTTGATCTCGTGGTAGATCTACCCTTGTATTACCCATATCATCAATATCAATCAAGTAGGATTAGGGTTTTACCTCCATCGAGAGGGCCCGAACCTGGGTAAAAACATCGTGTCCCTTGTCTCCTGTTACCATCCGCCTAGACACACAGTTCGGACTCCCTACCCGAGATCCGCCGGTTTTGAAACCGACATTGGTGCTTTCATTGAGAGTTCCTCTGTGTCGTTGCTCATAGGCCCGATGGCTACTTCGATCATCAACAATGACGCGGTCCGGGGCGAAACTTTTCTCCCCGGACAGATCTTCGTATTCGGCGGCTTTGCACTGCAGGCCAATTCGCTTGGCCATCTGGAGCAGATCGAAAGCTACGCCCCTGGCCATCAGGTCATATTTGGAAGTTTGAACTATACGGCCGACATCCGCGGAGACTTGATCTTCGACGGATTCGAGCCACAGCCGTGCGCGCCGCACTGTCACGATCGGCATGATCTAGCTCTGCTGCCGGACAGTGCCTTGGAGGCCGCACAAGAGTCCGCTCCGACCGTTAACTCGGAGCCGACTGCGCCGATCGAGGATGGGTGGCTAGACACCGCCTCGGGGGCTGCTACCTCTACGGCGATGGAGCCGAATATCGACCCTGTCCCTTGTGAAGCTCGTGAGTCTGAGGTGCCGGACTCCTCGCCGGACTCCGAACCTCCCGCGCCCCTACCAATCGAATCCGATTGGGCGTCGATCATGGAGTTCACCGCTACGGACATCTTTCAGCACTCGCCTTTCAGCGACATCCTGAATTCGCTAAAGTATCTCTCTTTATCAGGAGATCCCTGTCCGGATTACGGTCAGGATGATTGGGATGCGGACGACGAGGAAATTCAAAGCCCACCCACCACCCACTTTGTAGCCACTGTCGACGACTTAACCGACATGCTAGACTTTGACTCCGAATACATCGACGGTATGGACGACGATGCCGAAGACGACCAAGAACCAGCGCCTACGGGGCACTAGAAAGCCACCTTGTCAGACGACGTATACATGGTGGACATCCCAAAGGATGGGAAAGGTGATGGAATAACGGAGGATGACCCCTCCAAGAAACAGCCTAAGCGCCAGCGTCAGCGGCGCCGCTCTAAATCCCGCCACAGCACAAATGGAGATTCCGGCTCCGGAGAAAATAAAACCCCAGACAGTGCCGAAGACAACCCCCTCCAGCAAGATTCAGCACAAGAGGATGGAGAGGCCAGCCCTCGTAAGAGAGCGGCAGACAAAGAGGTAGAGGACGACAATTACATGCCTCCCTCCGGAGACGAGGCAAGCCTCGACGACGACGAATTCGTCGTGCCTGAGGATCCTGTCGAACAAGAGCGTTTTAAACACAGGCTTATGGCCACGGCAAGCAGCTTAAAGAAAAAGAAGCAACAGCTTAGAGCTGACCAAGATTTGCTAGCCGACAGATGGACTGAAGTCCTTGCGACCAAAGAGTATGAACTCGAACGCCCCTCCAAAAGCTACCCCAAACGCAAGTTGCTGCCCCGATTAGAGGAGGAAGTATATAAACCTACATCACCAGCGCACAATACGGCCGACCGACCACCTCGTGGCCGCGACAGAGAGGCCTCTAGGCCCTCCACTAAAGCCGCACCCCGGCATCCCCCGAAAAGTACAAAGCCACGGGGGAATGCGCCGGACTTGCGGGACATATTGGAGGATAAGGCAAGACAATTAAGATCTATCTACGGATCGCGTGGGCGCCCCACGATGCACGGTGACAACCGTCACGCCGGATACAACAATTACGGCTGGGCCGAACACAGTAGACAAAGCTCGCTTGAGCTGCGTCGTGATATAGCCCAATACAGAGGCGCCGCACACCCACTATGCTTCACAGATGAAGTAATGGATCATCAAATCCCCGAAGGGTTCAAACCCGTGAATATTGAATCCTACGATGGCACAACAGATCCCGCGGTTTGGATTGAAGAGTATCTCCTTCATATCCACATGGCCTGCGGTGATGATCTTCATGCCATCAAATACCTCCCAATCAAGCTCAAAGGACCAGCTCGGCATTGGCTTAACAGCTTGCCAGCAGAATCAATTGGGTGTTGGGAGGACCTGGAAGACGCATTCCTTGATAACTTCCAGGGCACGTATGTGCGACCACCAGACGCTGATGACCTAAGCCACATAATTCAGCAGCCAGACGAATCGGCCAGACAATTCTGGACACGGTTCTTAACCAAGAAAAATCAAATCGTCGACTGTCCGGATGCAGAGGCCCTTGCAGCCTTCAAACGTAACATCCGCGACGAGTGGCTTGCCCGGCACCTAGGACAGGAAAAGCTGAAATCCATGGCAGCCCTCACATCACTCATGACACGCTTTTGTGCGGGAGAGGACAGCTGGCTAGCCCGCAGTAACAACCTCACCAAAAATTCTGGTAGTCCGGATACCAAGGACAGCAATGGCAGGTCGCGTCGCAATAAGCACAAGCGCCGCATTAACAGCGATAATACTGAAGATACGATAGTCAACGCCGGATTCAGAGGCTCTAAACCCGGTAAGCGGAAAAAGCCATTCAAAAGAACTACCCCGGGCCCGTCCAATTTGGACCGGATACTCGATCGCTCGTGCCAGATACAAGGCACCCCCGAAAAGCCGGCCAATCACACCAACAGGGATTGTTGGGTGTTCAAGCAGGCAGGCAAGTTAATTGCCGAAAACAATGACAAGGGGCTACATAGCGATGACGAGGAAGAGACCCGGACACCGAACAATAGAGGACAGAAGGGTTTCCCCCCACAAGTGCAGACGGTGAACATGATATACGCAACCCACATACCCAAAAGGGAGCGGAAGCGTGCGCTCAAGGACGTATACGCGATGGAGCCAGTCGCCGCAAAGTTCAATCCATGGTCCTCCTGCCCGATCACTTTTGATCGAAGGGATCACCCCACCAGTATCCGCCATGGCGGATTTGCCGCATTGGTTTTACACCCAATCGTTGATGGATTTCACCTCACTAGAGTCCTGATGGATGGCGGCAGCAGCCTGAACCTGCTTTATCAAGACACAGTGTGCAAGATGGGCATAGACCCCTCAAGGATTAAACCCACAAAGACGACCTTCAAAGGCGTCATACTAGGTGTAGAGGCCAATTGTACAGGCTCAGTTACACTTGAAGTGGTCTTTGGATCCCCGGATAACTTCCGTAGCAAGGAGTTAATCTTCGACATAGTTCCGTTCCACGGCGGCTATCATGCACTGCTCGGACGAACCGCGTTTGCGAAGTTCAATGCGGTGCCGCACTACGCATACCTTAAGATCAAGATGCCAGGCCCTCGAGGAGTCATCACAGCAACGGAAACACCGAACGCTCTCTTCGAACGGAGGAGCATACAGCGGCTCTCGCGGCGGAAGTACAGAGTAGCCTCTTAAGGCAATTCTTGAGTCCGGCTGTTAAGCGACCGGACACCGTCAAGCGCGCCCGGAGTAACCTACAACAAGACCACCTAGCACGTTCCGAGCACGCGTAGCAATGCGGCCCCAACCCCAGCCCTCGCAAAATTGCAAGACCAGTACTATGCGTACATCACTACGCTCTAGAGATACCATGGGCATAGGGGGAGTTGCACGACCACGACAGGCCCAGAGTGCGGCTCAACCACACCAGGGGCTCCCAAATGTGTCATCCTTTTTTCTTTTTTTTTCTTATCCTCAGGACTCCGTTTTCCAGAAGCCTTGCCCGGCAGTAGACCCGCTGAACTCACGATGCAACAGCCAGGGAAGCAGAAAAGCTACGACGAGTATCCAGGTGGTCTCCATTACGAGCATTATACCTGTTTTATACACCATTCCGCAGCCTACCCCTGGAGAGGGACATGTTAAATAGTCCCACCCCTTGCTTATCGCACTACTTGTATCGTTCTGCATTCATTGCAATATTTTTTGAATAAATAATGCATCGCTTTTTGCCTATCATTGCATTCCTTTTTATATATGTTCAATTATGACATGTTGCATCCGTACGCTCTGGTACGGCCAAATACACCAGGGGCTTAAGTTCCCCAAATTATGGTGTGATAAGTCCGAACACTTTCACAAGTACGGCACCCCGAACTTATAGCATTATATGCATCGACTCCGAATCATGTCTTGGGTCAATAGTTGGGTTTGCCCGGCTCCCATGTTTTGGTACCTTACGTTCCGTTATATCGGCTAAGGTAGCGCTGGGGAACCACTGCGATTGTGCCCCAGTTGAGCTGGGTGAGCACCTCAGTGGAGAAATCTAAAACTGACCATCATGATGGGGCGAGAGCCGGTCGCTGTTCGAGAGGTTTTTTCGAGTCCCTAAAGACTTATGCCGCTTAGAGCGAGGAACCGGCTTTGTTCGGCCCAGGCGTGGATAGCGCCCGAATTCGGCCTTCCGAACACTAGGGGCTTCGCCAAAATTTAAAATTATAGAATTCTATGACTAAGTGAGAGTATTCAAGCATTATAAGTCCGGTAGCCTCCTTCGCTGTGTTGAGCGCCTCCCTAGAAGGACCCAAAAATGGAAACAAGAGCACTCAAATTAATCCCAAACACCCCAGCACTCGTGGCATGGGGGCCGAAGCCAACGACTTGCCATCTCTCAGATTTGATAAATGGCCGCACAGAAGGTAATATTTTAAATTAACAAGCGTTGCTTAGCGCATATGAACAAAGTTTCCAGCGCACAGGATAACAAGATGCGAGTCTACTAAAAAATTACATCTTTGGAGCATTCACCCGCAATAATGCGGGCACCCTTCAGGATATATCTCGGGCGTGCGATACTCCTTGCCCGGCGGTGGCGCGTCCGTCACAAGCTTCTCGGCGTCCGTCTTGCCCCAATGCACCTTAGCGCGGCAAGGGCCCGACGGGCACCTTCAATGCAGGCGGAGTGCTTGATGACGTCAACCCATGGACAGGCGTCAACCAGCCGCTGCACCAGACCGAAGTAGCTCCCAGGCATGGCTTCTTTGGGCCACAGCCGAACTATGAGGCCCTTCATGGCCTGTTCGGCCACCTTGTGGAGCTCGACCAGCTGCTTCAGCTGGTCGCTCAGGGGCACCGGATGTCTGGCCTCAGCGTACTGAGACCAGAACACCTTTTCCGTCGAGCTCCCCTCCTTGGCTCTGTAGAACGCGACAGCATCGGACACGCTACGGGGCAGATCTGCGAACGCTCCTGGAGAGCTCCGAATTCGGGTAAGTAACAAGTAATTCACTTTTACATGCTTGCTCTGCATGAAGAATGCCTTGCCCGCCGCTATCTTCTTTACTGCCTCAATTTCATGGAGGGCCTTCTGGGCTTCGGCCTTAGCGGCTTTGGCACTTTCAAGAGCCGACGCAAGCTCGGACTCTTGAGTCTTCGAGTCACGCTCCAAACTCTCATGCTTTTCCACAAGAGCCTGGAGCTCTTGCCGCACCTCCGCCACCCGCGCCTCCTGCTTCTCTCGCTCAGCGCGCTCCGCAGCCGCATTGCATTCGGCCGCGGACACCGCCTCCTTCAGGGTCGCCACCTCGCTCGTAGCCCCTGGATTACCCACGTTATTCCTGTCATTTTTTCTTCTTGCAACCAAATCCTTTTTTTATAAGGTACAACTCTAATAAGGTGTTACTTACCTTCCTTGTCCTCGAGCTGCTTCTTGGCACGGCCGAGCTCGATCTCGGACCGCTCGAGGCTCTGCTTCAAGGCATTGACCTCTGCAGTCAGTGCGGCAGAGGTCAGCAGCGCTGCCTGCATTCGCATATTGACATCTTTATGTTAGACTCCTGCGTATATCTTTTTAGATCCTCAGTTCGGCTTTTCTTTTCGAACACCGAACCGAGCATCAAGGGCTACTGTCTATGCGGTACTATTTTACATATCTTAAAACCCTTACCTCAAAGCCTGTTAGAAGGCTGGTGCAGGCTTCGGTCAGCCCACTCTTGGCGAGCTGAACCTTCTGAATAACCGCACTCATGACAGTGCGGCGTTCCTCGTCGATGGAAGCGCCGTTGAGCGCCTCCAGCAAGTTATCTGGCGCCTCCGGTTGGACGGAGGCCGCCGGCGTCACAGTCTTGCCGTTCTTACGAAGGGGCCGCCCACCGGACTCCGGAACCACCAAAGGTTCCGGTGCGGAGTTTGGTCCAAAGTCCGGGAGGTTGCCCTGTGGCAGCTCCGGCGCCTCCTCCTCCTGGCGGGTCCCCTTCTGGGACCCTACCTCGGCACCATCTGCGTCACGGGGGGAGGAGGTGGTCGGAAGTGAAGCGCTATTCACATCAGACGGACCCAAGGACCCGCTCGACGAAGCGGGGAGATCGTCCTTGGGCGGACTACATGGTTGTATGCGGCGTTAGAAGACACTATGCGACAAAAAGAAAAAATATGAGTTATTCAGGAGTCTGGACACTTACGATCTCGCCAGGGGCTTGGCCCTTGAGGGCCACTCCTCTTCGCCGTCATCGGTGTTGGTGGAACAGTCCGAAGGAAGGGTCCTTCCTTTCTTGGACCCTTCGGCCTCCCCCGTTGGGGAAGCCTTCCTCTTCTTCTCTCCTCCCGCTGGGGGAGAGGCCTCTTTATTCTCCTCCTCATCTTCGTGGGACGAGTCCACCTCGGAGTCATCGGATGATGAATCCGATAACACATGGTGCCGGGAACTCCTCTGGGTTCCCGTGGCCTTCTTCTTGGCCTTCTTCTCCGGCACCACATAAGGCGCCAGGACCAGCAGCCCTGTCAAACGGGTATCCGCTGGGTCTTCTGGAAGGGGAGCCGGACAGTTAACCTGTCTGGACGTCTTCTGCTAGGCCTGTTAAAGGTAATGGGAGTTTAGATCCCACATAGAGTCAAACTATGGAAAGCAAGTGTCCCATAAAGGATAGTATAGCTTACCTCGCCAGCCTGACGCTGCGAGCTGAATCCGCGATCTTCGGTAGCGGATGCGGGAGCCTCGGCGCCCTTGAACAGCACCCTCTAGGCCTCCTCATACATAGTGTCGAAGAGCCCGGTCAAAGTCTGGTGCTGTGCCGGATCGAACTCCCACAAGTTGAAGTCCCGCTGTTGGTAGGGGAGAATCCGGCGGATGAGCATGACCTGGATTACGTTGACAAGCTTGAGCTTCTTGTTCACCAGGGTTTGGAGACAGGATTGAAGTCCGGTCAGCTCTTCCGAATCGCCCCACAATAGGCACTTCTCTTTCCAGGAGGTGAGCCGCGTGGGGATGCCAGATCTAAATTCGGGAGCCGCTGCCCATTCAGGGTCACGCGGCTCGGTGATGTAGAACCACCCCGATTGCCACCCTTTGATGGTTTCCACGAAGGAGCCCTCGAGCCAGGTGACGTTGGGCATCTTGCCCACCATGGCGCCTCCGCACTCCGCTTGGCTGCCACCCACTACCTTCGGCTTGACATTAAAAGTCTTTAGCCATAAGCCGAAATGGAGCTGGATGCAGAGGAAAGCCTCATGGAAATCCAGGCTGTAGTAGAACATGAGCCCCCGGACAAAGGGGTGGAGTGGGAAGCCTAGTCCGCGGAGGAAATGGGGAAGGAACACGACCCTCTCATGGGGCCTGGGGGTGGGGATGAGCTGCCCCTCGTCGGGGAGCCGGTGCGCAATATCGCTGGACAAGTATCCGGCCTTGCGCAACTTCTTGATGTGCCCCTCTGTGACGGAGGAGGCCATCCACTTGCCTCCCGCTCCAGACATGGTTGGAGAAGGTTGAGGTGAGATGTGCAGGCTTGGGCGCTGGAGCTCGAGTACGCGAAGATGAATAAGCAAAGGAGGAAGAAGGCGTAGGAAAAAAGGTGGATCCTTATCCCCTTATATATGGGCGGACGAAACTGTGCGTCCCCACCAGCCCGGTAAAACTCGCTTATCTCCCAAGCGCCGCGATCAATGGCGCGGTTGGGTTACCCACGTCCGTATTGATGAGAATCCCGGAATAAGGGGACACGATCTCTGCTTCGACAACACGTGCCAAGGAAACCGCTTCACTAAACGTGCTGAGGTGGAACAATAAAAACGATTCGAGTAAAGGCTTGGCCGTGGTGTGACGTCATGCCACGAAATACGTCAGCAGATTGAACTTGTGTAAATATTATTCTCTCTACGGCAGTATGTGGAATTTATTTTGCAGAGCCGGACACTATCCTGGTGTTCACAATCTTCTATGAATTATTCGGAGGAGGAACCCGCCTTGCAATGCCGAAGACAATATGCGCGCCGGACTCGTCATCATTGAAGTCTGGTCTAGGGGCTACTAAGGGAGTCCTGGACTAGGGGGTGTCCGGATAGCTGAACTATCATCATTGGCCGGACTCCAAGACTATGAAGATACAAGATTGAAGACTTCGTCCCGTGTCCGGATGGGACTTTCCTTGGCGTGGAAGGCAAGCTTGGCAATACTGATATGTAGATCTCCTACCATTGTAACCGCCTCTGTGTAACCCTAGCCCTCTCCGGTGTCTATATAAACCGGAGGGTTTTAGTCCATAGGACGAACAACAATCATACCATAGGCTAGCTTCTAGGGTTTAGCCTCCTTGATCTCGTGGTAGATCTACTCTTGTACTACCCATATCATCAATATCAATCAAGCAGGAGTAGGGTTTTACCTCCATCGAGAGGGACCGAACCTGGGTAAAAACATCGTGTCCTTTGTCTCCTGTTACCATCCGCCTAGACGCACAGTTCGGGACCCCCAACCCGAGATCCGCCGGTTTTGACACCGACACCCGATATTAAAGCGGTTGCACTCCCTGCATTATGCATATTGCTGTGACCTCGACTATCGTCAGTCCGGATTTGGCCAGTAACTTTATCCTGCTCATCAGGAAATGTATTTCCCTGGTATCCTCCTCTTGGGGGCCCCGGGGGCGCCAGCTTAGATGTGCCGTTGGCAGGGCATTACTGAACTTGGGGAGACCTGTCCGGACTGGATCCGGAAGGGGAACGTTATCAATGTAAAACCACTCTGAAGGCCAGTTCTCTGGTGCCTTCATGGGAGTGCCGGATAGGTATCCGGTCTCGGCAATGCGCCATACCTCGGCCCCGCCCACTTGACATAGGGATTCTCCCTGGGTGTGGGGGACAAGGGAGAACAACTTCTTCCATAACCCGAAGTGAGGTTCGCAGCCTAAAAATAGCTCGCGAAGGGCAACGTACCCTGCTATGTGTAGTACGGAGGCAAGGGTAAGGTTGTGCAACTGGAGACCGTAGAACTCTAGGAGCCCGCGAAGAAACTGGTGGATAGGAAACCCGACGCCCCTTAGCAATTGCGGGATGAGGCATATTCGCTCCTCTGGAGATGGATTAGGAGATCTCTCCGCTTGTTCCCCTCCATTATAAGTGGCTATTCCAGCTCAGGCGGGGACCATAAACGCCGGTGAAAGAAACCCTTGGGTTTGTAATTTTATCAATCGGCTATGAGGAACTGAGCACTCTTCCCAATCCCCCGACTTGGAGCGAGGAGAGCGAGCAGAAGAGCTGCGACGACCGGCCATGTTGGAATGATTTTTTTCGGAGCGCTCTGTGGGATGCTTGCTCGGAGGGGGAGAGTGAGGTTTGGATCTGAGAATTCCTGTCTCTTCAACTAGACGGCCATCCTGAAGGATCGGGGGTGGCAAATGCAAAAATACCTCCGCTCCTCGCATTCGCTCGACACGTGGAGATGGTCATTATTGAGGCACTGAAGCTAAGGAGTGCGACATTGATGGGAAGCAGGACACTATTCGTCGTAGTAGGTATATTGGAGTATTCGGAGAAGGAACCCGCCTTGCAATGCCGAAGACAAGACTGCGCGCCGGACTCATCGTCATTGAAGCCTGGTTCAGGGGCTACTTAAGGAGTCCTAGATTAAGGGGTATCCGGACAGCCGGACTGTATACATCGACCGGACTATTGAAGCGTGAAGATACAAGACTCAAGACTTCGTCCCGTGTCCGGATGGGACTCTCCTTTGCATGGAAGACAAGCTTGGCGATCCGGATATTGTGTTTCCTTCCTTGTAACCGACTCCATGTAAACCCTATCCCCCTCCGGTGTCTATATAAACCGGAGAGGTTGGTCCCTAGAAGGCCGATCACAATTACAATCATACCATCATAGCCTAGCTCTTAGGGTCTAGCCTCTACGATCTCGTGGTAGATCTAATCTTGTACTACTCATATATTCAATATTAATCAATCAGGAGGTAGGGTTTTACCTCCATCGAGAGGGCCTGAACCTGGGTAAACATTGTGTCCCTCGCTTCCTGTTACCATCAGCCTAAGACGCACAGATCGGGACCCCCTACCCGAGATCCGCCGGTTTTGACACCAACACCTACCACTTGAGTGAGATGAGTGACTCCACCATATGTGAGTTTGAGTACACCGACCTTGAGGGGGTGAGTGAACCACCACATAGAGAGAGTGAGATAGTTGATAGGTATCGTGAGGCCATTTGCATTTCTAACAACTTGACCTCTACCTCTATTGTGTCTTCTCATTTGGTGCTAGGTCCCATTTATGATGACGCGCCGATCCTCGACGACTTCGTCCTCCCTTTGGACAAGATGATGGCCATGGTGGAATATGATGCACCCCCCACATGGTTCCATCAAGATGAAGAATACCACCATTTGGTCTTTCCCACCTCATCTACACCACTCGAGTGGATTGACAAAGGTAACATAGGTGACGGTGATGCTCTAGTCCCACTAGTGGACATTCTTGACATTGATTGCTTGCATGATATTGATTCACCTAGTACCATGCTTCATGCTAGTAGGATTTCCCCATGCGATGATATGCCTGTTTATGATGAGTATGATGATTCTCATGTGGAGTCTATTAGTAGTGATGCCATGTTACATAGGATTTCTTGTGACAATTCTTTAGGTCACATCATGTTTGATAATCCGCTTGACTTGTCATATGCTATGCATGAGATCAACCATATGTCTTATATGCTAGTGACTATGCATATGCCATTAAAATAAACCCAATTTGCACATATGGCATAGATGACAAGCACATGGTTATTGGCATTTGTTTTCTTCTGATGATATTGATATGCTCCCTTTGCATCATTTATCTCATATTCCATGCCATGCCCACCTAGATTCGGATATGCATTGTTTTGGATGTTGTCCATTTCATCCATATGATGTTTCTGATATTGCTCATGAGGGGACCCCCATAGTTTCCTCATACGTTTTAGGAGATTTTGATCCATCCCATTCATTGCATGATCCCAATACTTGTGTGCACCATATGCTCCCCATGAACAAACATGCTATTAATGTGCCATATACTTGCATTCTCAATTTGTGTCCCCATCGTGTCATACATAATAACTATTATTTCATGATGGATGACATGTTCTTATACCATGCATAAAATTTCTTTGAGCAATGCTTATCTTGTGCTAACTCACATGTGCACATACACATCATGATAGATGATGTGTACATTTACCACGCACACAATTTCTTTGGTTTGTGTCTCTTTTGTGTAGGTACCCATGAATACTTGTCAACCTCGCAATCCCACAAGTTGATAAAACGAGCTCTAGAGAGCAATGATGACTTGGGATCACATGGATTGTGTTTCCCACCGCTCTCTTTGCACAAAGACTTCGCGCATTTCTTCTACATGGCCCTCACTTGGCTATGGGTTATTGTCCATTACATATCATATGCCCATCTTGCCATGTTCACTTTGCATGATATGCTCATTCCTATGCCTTTGACATGCATTTGTGACCCATGCTTTGCATTACACACGATGATTGATTCTAGTACTTGTATGTGTATTTGCAAGCTTGGTGGAGATATTGCTTGTTCTGCCATGTTCCTTTTGTGCACCATTCCTATGATGATACTTTCATCTTGCTTTGTGTTCGTGCTTGCGATATGTCATGTGCATTGACTATGCCTATTAACTGCTCACATGACATGATTGCCATGATTTCTTCTAGTGTGTTGCATCTTCGCTCCACTAGTTTTCACGACTTGATTACTATGCTTGCTTATGTTGCATCACCAATGATTCATACTTGCTCATTTCATTTGGTTGATGACAACCATCTACATATTTTGCGCATGATTGTTATTGCTTCTTGTCACATATCTCCATATGTTGCCTCTCTCATGCTAGATGATTTTCCATGTATTGAGTGCAACAATGATTCTAGTCTTGCTAATGAGATTGCCCCCATAGCATTCTCACATATATTTGGAGCTTTTGACATATTTCTTGTGAAGCATGCTAGTCTTACCCCTTTGCACCATATACCTAGTGCCATGAATATAGCCATTGTTGCATCATCTTATTCATGCACTTGTGCTTCTAATGGTTATGTGCAAGAGAAGAGAACCATCATGATGGATGATGTGTTTATCTACCATGCACATACGTTCTTTGTTTTGTTGTGTGCATGTGTAGGATACTTGGACTTTGTGTCGACTTCCACTTCACATGAGTTGACCATTTGAGCTCTTGCGAGAGAGCCTCTTACATTCTACCATGATTCGCTTCTACACCACATTTCCTACCACTTCGACATTGTGAAGAATGCACAAGGTCATGCCTTCAAGGTGACATCTTTCTTGAGCTTGGATATTGTGGATCATACTACTTGTGTTGCTTGCACCATGAGACTTGTTGGTCATCTTAGACCACTTGATTGCGCACATGCTAGAGATCTTGCTTCGACTTCTCATTTTCACATTCCATGCCTCATGACATATATACATTGTGTGTTGCATCCAATTCTTTGACTACTTGCTACTATCATATGTTTGGTTGTAACAATGTCACTTCTTCACATATGCCATGTCCCATTGATTGTCACATGCTTGACTTGATTGCCTCACACATGATGAACAATTGCTCTTTCTATTGTGTTGAGTGCCACACTATATTCACTACACCCTATGCATGTTATGCTTGGATTGTCTTGCACTTGTCCCATGTCTTTAGACACTTCATTTTATTTGGTGTTGTGAATACTTCTTATGCCTACCATAGACCTTTCATTGAGTGCTTGATGCTTGTTTGCTATGACCTTGAGGTAGATGCTTATTCTCTTGTCACACATATTCGCATCTCTACCTCACATTTACATGCTTATTTCCATGATGACCTTGATTTTGCTCAATTCATATGCTTACATGGCATGTCACAATCCTTTGTCACACCCTATGCTATGCTTGATAATGACACTTGTTTGGTGAATCATCTCTTGAATGCTTGGTTTTGCACTAATGCTAACCACATTTGTTTTTCCAAGTGTTTGTTCTATTTGCTCCTTCTGAAGGAATCACAAAATGGTGTGACATTGGCGAGTGCCCATTTCGAGCTACTAGACGATGAGTGCTTGGTGATCGACCACTTCGACACGGCACCGCCATCTCTTTCTCATGGTGATTTGGTTTTCGATCTGAGGTCGGATCTTTTCCAAGGGGGAGGGGATGATGCGGAGCATCCTACGATAATCACCATGTCAAGAGTCTGTTTGGCAAGTGACACGTGTGACCTCTACTTCTCATACATAAAGGTGAATGTTCTCCTTTACATGTGTTCACTTGACCCTTTTGAGGATGGTATACTACTTGACACTCCACTGGTGTGCATGCATAGGTATTGTCGGAGCTTCACAGACGACGAGGAGGAGTGCAAGCGCCTAGGAACACATACACCATCCACGAGGGAAGCATGGAAGAGAAGACGGAAAAAGATGATGTTGCTGAAGCTACAGCAGCCAGACATACGGGGCAAGGGCCGGACATCCGGCGCCTGTGCAGCCACGTAGGAACTGCACCAACAGACGCACAAGAGCATCAGCAGCCGGACATCTGGCGCCAACCCTGGACATCTGGCAACTCAGCAAAGCCCGGACATCCGGCACCCCTCCCGGAAATCCGGCAACAAGTACAGAAGCTACGGCCATCAAATGGCCGGACATCCGGTCTGAGCCCCGGACATCTGGCCCCGAGCCCGTACATCCGGCACCTGCCCCTGCACAGCTGGGCCAAAGGCCCATGCATCCCCTCCTCACTTACCCCTTCATGGCTTGGACTATATATAGACTACCCCTCCTCCTAGTTAGGGTTAGCAAATATGATAGCCCATTCTTAGGTGAGATTTGCTCCTACCTATACTCTTGAGAGAGAGAGAGAGACTACCACTCCCATGGAGTTCAAGACCTCCATGTGAGAAGATCCTGCGGGATATCATCAAGACCCCCTTGCGGGAAGATCCGTCTAGGATACCATCAAGACCTCCTCTTGGAGATGAACCTTACCTTGTATCTTTCCTTTTGTTGTTCATGTAACTTGTGGATCTTGTGTGTTTGATTGTCGAGTGGATGTGTGATTGGACTTGTTCTTGAGTGTTTCCCCTTGTGATTTCTCCCTGTTCTTCCCCGTGTTCTTCGTGTTCTTCAAGGGATCCCACTCCAAACGTGAAAGATCGGCCTACACCGGGTTAGCCCCGTATCAACATGCTTCTTCTTCGCGAGAATGTACAAGTTCCTCATGCCCTCATGTCCTAGCCTCCGATGCCAGAGCCAGCACTCTGAAGCTTTTGCTAGAAGACATACGGAAAGTTGTGGTCCTGCTGAGAAATCTACCATATACGGATCATCTTTTCGATACCCTTCAAAGACTAGAGATTTGTCAGATTCCATAAGGACAAGGCAACGATATTTTACAAATATCACAATCATGTTCAAATCACATAGCATTGATACAGACATTAAGTTGAAACCAAGGGATTCAACAAGCATCACTTTATCCATGTGTTGATCCTTTGAGATTGCAACTCTACCAAGACCCAATACCTTACTTTTACCAGTGTCAGCAAATGTGATATGACTTTTATCAGACGGCCGGAGAGTTGAATCCATCAGAAGACTTCGATCACTAGTCATGTGGTTGGTGCAGCCACTATCCATAATTCATTCTAAAGCTTGAGGTGTGATAGCCTACAGTATAGTTTGGGGGATAGGCTTCACCAAGAGAGTTGTGAAGCAGAAACATTTGACGAACAAGCAGAACATAGAAGTTCATATCTTGGTTAGGATAGATAGGATAAGTGTCAAGGAATCCCGGGACGAAATACATAGTAAGACCATTTGGGCATTTTATCTTGCGTCCCACAAGATGTTTAAGGTCCCCAGCATAAGCATCAGACGCCTTTGGTTTCCGGCTGGAGACATTTCCCTGCAAAAGAGAGTTAAGTTTTCTTAACCACCCACATCTTCAGGGGTGGCTTAGAAGCAATGAATCTAAGTGCAGCATCTGAGAACTTCGGCTTTGAAGCCCTAGCAAATAGCCTTGCAGGAGGAGAATAATACTCATAAGAATAAGCAGAAAAGTTCTTAGACTTATGAACATAGCGGTTTGATGAAACACGCTCATATTCAAAGGTCTGAGTATGATTTCCCTGGAAAACATTGGCGTTAGGGTGACTCAGGTGAGTCCTCTGTCTGTATGAAGCCTTTGGACCATATGAAGCCTTTGGTCAGGGGTTTGTCTTCTTCCCGGGTGGTGTCGTAACGACATTCACGGGAAGACTTTCGAGACAACTTTTGGGTACCCAGATCTTCTTAAGAGGTGGTCCATTCCTGCAGTTAGTACCAATATACCTGGAAAACACTTCACCATTATGATTCCTGGACAGTTTATAGTTTGCATCAAAGGATTCATCAATGATAATTGGGTTAGCACTAGTGAAGCCAGATAAGGTAGATGGATCCACTGAAGGTCCCTTAGCAGCAACCCATGCGGTTTTGGGATACTGCTCAGGCCTCCGGTAAGAACCATCAACATTCATTTTCCTCTCGAACCCAACACCCTCTTTTCTAGGGTTTCGGTTCAGAATATGCTTTTTAAGGATATCACATAGTGTCTAATGCCCTTTGAGACTTTTGTACATTCTTGTCTCAAGTAATGACTTCAACCTGGCATTCTCATCAGCAATAGCAGTGGTATCCTTAGCTGAGGGGTTAGTTACCATATTAGCAGTTGTGACAGTGCAACTATCCCTAGGTGGTTTTGGTAATTCATAACAACATATAGCTCATTGAGCTAATGCTATTCCAAGACTATTATTTCAGGAAAGCTCAATAAAATGGCATGTCATGGATGATGAAAGTGGATCCCTCAAATACTAAGGACAAAGGATTGGCTGAAGCTCAAAAGCTCAAGACTCTTCATTTTATATTTAGTGATCCAAGATCACATTGAGTCTATAGGAAAAGCCAATACTATCAAGGAGGGATGAGGTGTTGCTTAATGAGCCTCTTGCTTCATGTGCTTAGTGATATCCTCCAAAACCCTCAGCTACTTTCTCACATCCACAGATGACCTAAACCTAAAGCCAAAATCGGTCACATCGATTCTTCCTATCCGGCGCCACCGATTCCAAAAGTCATAGCCACTGCCACAAACCCTCAGCAAATCGGTTATACCGATAGGAATCTCGGTCTCACCGAGATGGGATTGTAATCTCTCTATTTCCCTTCGTCACATTTCGGTCTAACCAAAGTGAGCGATCGTTCCCACCGAGATTGCAATGTAAACTCACTGTTTCCCTTTTGTAACATTTCTGTCTCACCGAAAAGAGCAAATCGGTCCCACCGAGTTTACCTGACCAACTCTCTGGAAAGCTTATTACCAAAATCGGTCTCATCGAGTTTGTGTAATCGGTCTTACTGAGATTACGTTATGCCCTAACCCTAACCGAATCGGTCTCACTGAGTTACATGTCAGTCCCACCAAAAATCACTAACGGTCACTAGGTTTACTAAATCGGTCCGACCGAGTCTGTTGAATCGGTCCCACCGAGTTTGGTAAATTGTGTGTAACGGTTAGATTTTGTGTGGAGGCTATATATACCCTCCACCTCCTCTTCATTCGTGGAGAGAGCCATCAGACTAAACCTACACTTCCAACTTACCATTTCTGAGAGAGAACCACCTACTCATGTGTTGAGGCCAAGATATTCCATTCCTACCATATGAATCTTGATCTCTAGCCTTCCCCAAGTTGCTTTCCACTCAAATCTTCTTTCCACCAGATCCAAATCCTATGAGAGAGAGTTGAGTGTTGGGGAGACTATCATTTGAAGCACAAGAGCAAGGAGTTCATCATCAATGCACCATTTGATAGTTCTTGGAGAGTGGTGTCTCCTAGATTGGCTAGGTGTCACTTGGGAGCCTCCGACAAGATTGTGGAGTTAAACCAAGGAGTTTGTAAGGGCAAGGAGATCGCCTACTTCGTGAAGATCTACCGCTAGTGAGGCAAGTCCTTCGTGGGCGACGGCCATGGTGGGATAGACAAGGTTGCTTCTTCGTGGACCCTTCGTGGGTGGAGCCCTCCGTGGACTCGCGCAACCGTTACCCTTCGTGGGTTGAAGTCTCCATCAACGTGGATGTACGATAGCACCACCTATCAGAACCACGCCAAAAACATCCGTGTCTCCAATTGCGTTTGAATCATCCAAACCCTTCCCTTTACTTTTTTGCAATTTGCATGCTTTAATTTCCGCTGCCTATATACTCTTTGCGTGCTTGCTTGAATTGTGTGATGATTGCTTGACTTGTCCAAAGATAGCTAAAATCTGCCAAACTCTAAATTTGGGAAAAGGTTAAGTTTTTAATTGGTCAAGTAGTCTAATCACCCCCCTCTAGACATACTTCAAGGTCCTACAAGTGGTATCAGAGCTTTGGTCTCCATTTGCTTTGATTTCCATAGCTTTTGGTGGTCATAGCCTTGGTTTCACAACCTAGGAGAGTATGACGTCTAGCGAGGGAAATTATCACCTTAGAGGTCCTTACTTTGATGGTACTAATTTTGCTAGTTGGAAGCATAAGATGAAAATGCATATTCTCGGACATAACCCCGCCGTTTGGGCAATTATTTGTATTGCCTTGCAAGGTGAATTCTTTGATGGGAGAGAACTGAACCGTGAAGCTAATGCAGAAGAATTGAAGATGCTGCAATACAACGCTCAAGCTTGTGATATCATCTTCAACGGATTGTGCCCCGAAGAATTCAACAAAATCAGCCGTCTTGAGAATGCAAAGGAAATTTGGGATACTTTGATTGATATGCATGAAGGTACCGAATCCGTCAAGGAATCCAAGTTGGATGTGCTCCAAAGTCAGCTTGACAAGTTCAAAATGAAGGATGGTGAAGGTGTCGCTGAAATGTACTCTAGGCTTGCTCTTATCACAAATGAGATCGCCGGCTTAGGGAGTGAAGAGATGACCGACAAATTCATCATCAAGAAGATCCTAAGAGCATTGGATGGAAAGTATGATACCGTATGCACATTGATCCAAATGATGCCAAACTACAAAGATCTCAAGCGAACGGAAGTCATTGGAAGAATTGTTGCTCATGAGATGTCACTCAAGGATAAGGAGGAACTTCACAACAAGTCAAGTGGTGCTTACAAAGCCTCAAGTGAAGCCCCCACATCATCAATTGAGAAACAAACCTTCAATGAAGAATTGAGCTTAATGGCGAAGAACTTCAACAAATTCTACAAGAGTAGAAGCAAAGAAAGAAGCTCCAAGTCAAGGTCTTACAATGACAAAAGATCTTCTAGTCGAGAGCGCAATTGCTACAATTGTGGGAGACCCGGACACTATTCCAATGAGTGTACGACACCCTACAAAAGAAGAGAAGATTCTCCAACAAGAAGAAGCAAAAGAGAAGAATCACCACCAAGGGAGAGGAGGAGTAGAGATGATCGTTATGAACGAAGACCCTCACGGAGAAGCAAGGATTCGGAAAGGAAGGACAAGTCATCAAGGAGCTACATAAAATGAAGACATCAAGCTCATGTTGGTGAATGGGTATCCGACTCCGACTCCGACAATCACTCTGAGAGAAGCTATCACTCCGACTCCGAATATACTCAAGATGAAGGTGTTGCCAGTGTAGCACTTGTGTCAACCAACTCCTACGACATATTTGATTCACCAAATGAAGGAATTGGAAGATGCTTCATGGCCAAAGGCCCAAAGGTAACACATCCCGAGTATGTTGATTTCAATAGTGATGAAGATGACTTGCTTGTGGATGATGATTTACTTGTTGACAACTCTAGTGATGAATACTATGATGAAACGTCAATTAATCATGCTAATCAAGATAAAACGAATGACAATGATAAGGAGAAGATTGAGCTTCTAACTAAAGAACTAAACACTCTTAAGTTGGCTCATGAAACTATCTTCGAAGATCATCGAGAACTTTTAAGGGCTCATGAGAAGTTACGCTTTGAAAAGCTCAATCTTGAGCAAGAGCATGAGTTCTTAAAGGCAATCAATGATGATCTCCATAAGAAAAGTTCTTCTTACATTGCCAAGCGTTTACTCTTATCTACTTACATGCCTCAAGTCAAGTCTAGTAACAAGTACAAGAAAGATACTTCCTCTAGTAGTAACAATAATAATGTCAAATCCAATATTGTTGCTTCTAGTAGTTCTCTTGATTCCACTAATGATTCTCTTAGCCAAGTTACACTTGAGCAAGAAAATAGCTTATTTAAGGGAATTATAGAGAAAGGTGTTTACAAGAGCCATGCCGGGAGTAAGCAATTCGAGGAAATTATACGCAAGCAAGGAAGGCACCGGAAGAATCAAGGTGTTGGTTTTGAACGAAAGTTCAATGCCAATGGAGTTGAGTGGGAAGAAGATCAATACCCCAAGACAAAGTTTGTTCCTCAACAAGAGAAGTATGATCCTACTTCCTTCAAGGGAACACAAGCACAAGATGATCTTCCACCACAAAACCACAAGAACAAAGGCAAGGACAAGCTTCAAGAAGAGATTGATGCATTTGAAGAAGCACCCAAGGCCTCGCTCAAGTGGGTTCCCAAGACTACGTCAAGTTCTACTTCATCAAGTACAACTACAACTCCAAGGATTCCCATCAAGATGATGTGGATCCCGAAGAATAAGAACTAGAGAATTCTTGAGGGTGACTCCGCCAACATTCTTCACTCATATCATTATGGCAAGAACAAGTGCAATCAACTTACACATCTTACACTAGTTCAAGGAGTCACAAATCCTCATGTTGGTAAGGCAAGGGACAAGGTAACCTAATGATTTCATGGACATCATATTGTGTGTGCATCACTCTATGTCTATGGATATTCTTGTTTGTTCCTTGTGGGACTAACCCATGTAGGTAAGTTGAAAGTGCAACTCACTCCAAAGGATTGCTCCAAATGATCTACATCAACATTGAGCATCCACATCTTCAACACGTGCATGAAGTCATCATTGACAAAACCCAAGGTTAGTTCATCCCTCTAAGGGGGATCTCACATCTAGGGGGAGCTTAACTCTAAGAATTGAGTCAAAGCAACTCTAATGGTGTGAACACATCAATGCATTATGTAAAAGTGGCAACCCCACTTGAGCTTAAACGATGAGTATGACCTATGATCAAATGTTTTTCATTTGACTCCTAAGTCAATATACTCATATATAGATGACCTAGTCATCGCCAATTGTTTGATAGATGATAGAATTGGTTGTGCATGTTTTGCCACATATTTCATTTGCCATCTTATTGTGTGAGCATGTTGGTGCATATTTTACTCATTCAAGGACATCCACTTGTTGTTTTGATTGATTGGCTTCTTTTTCCTTTTGCCAAGTGGATGGACAAGAATTCCTAAGAACCTTGTCTAGCTATCTATGCTTTTCTCATCTCAAACTCTATTCATGCTACATAACAAAATTTGATCAAGTCAGATTCGAACCACTCTGTGTGAGGAGCACTCGGAGTCCCCGATTTGTCATAGGCTTAAACTTCCAAAACTTCTTTGTGATTCTCGGTCTGACCGATTCCTCCATTTCGGTCCTACTGAGATCATTAAGTTGATCTAAGTTTTCCATCTCGGTGCAACTGATTTGAACTTTTCGGTCACACTGAGTTGCTGTAACTGTACACAGTTATGCATCTCGGTGCCACCGAGATGTTCCACTCGGTCACAACGACAGGGTCGGGCTATATATAGTCATGGGAAAAAATTTGGAAATTCCTCCGAACCCCTTCGCCCGCGCAATAGCTCGCTCTGCCTCCAAGGTCTCTGGATCGTCTCCTCATCGCCAGCCGCCCCCTATCGCTGGTCTCCGCCGCCGTCAATGGATTTCAACCCCGCCGTTGCCGCCATAGCGAGTTCATCGCCAAGCTAGGGTATGGACTCGATCACTGTGCTATCCTCATCCGATTCCTAGCACATTGTGTTCTTATTGATTCTTGCCACGATTGAAACACTCCTATCCAGTAAATGCAATCCGTAGAGTAGATGAGATTCAAAATTTTAGGGTTAGGTTTCGGACGAAACCATCTCGGACCTACTGAGTTGAAAAACTCGGTCCCACCGATTTGGCTTATGCCATTGCACTAGTGACTCTCGGTCCGACCGAGAATTTGCTAATCGGTGAGACCGATTTTAGGACTTTGTGAAACTCTAGCAGTCTCGGTGCCACCGAACTGTGACTCAGTCCAACTGAGTTCATCAGTTTAGGTTCGAAAACTGCTTTGGTATCACCGAGTTTGAAAATCGGTTAATCCGAAATGCTTTCTGTGGAAAACTAAATCTGAAATTTTGAATCATTCTTTTGCAAAAAAATCTCTGCATTTTGTGATGCTCATCCACTCTATCTCATCTATAACTCTTCACAGGGTCAGCAGTCAGTTTTTGCAGCATGTCAGACCAGAGTGACAGCCAGAACAAATCAGAAGAGCAGATTGACATGAGTGAGGGCACTAGTCCCTCTAGCACTTCAGATGAAGGAAGCAGAAGCACTCCTAGTAATCTGCCTATGGCTGCTACCAGGCAAAGGAGGAAGAGAACCTCAGACTCTGAAGATGAGGACTATAGAGCTGAAGAGGATGAGGCTACTTCCAAGAAAGTAGTGCTCAAAAAGGAGTATGACTCAGCACATAGCACAAAGCCTGGACTGGACAAGAAGGTTCCTGCCAAGAGGACACCTATGCCCAAGGTCATAAGGTCCACTCAAGTGCCAGAACAATTTGAACTCAAAGAGGCACCTGCTAAGAAAGTCACAGCTTCAAAATCCAAGAAAGTTCCTACTGGAGAAACAATAAAGTTTACCATTGAATCGGAGGATGAAGCTGCTCAGGATAAGAAGAAGAAGAGAGCAAGAACCACAACTGCCCAGGTTCTTGGAAAGCCCTCAATGAGAAGCGATTCTGAAGAGGAAGAAGAGGTTGCTGCACCAGCACCCAAGGCACCAAAGCTTATGGGTGATGCTCTTAAATCAGGGGCTGCAACAACTAAGCCCAAGGAAGCACCCAAAGCTGCCACAAGGCCAAGCTTGCACCAAAGAGGAATACCAGGAGTATTCCAGCTACTGAGAAGAACAAGGCCCCAGTGCCTAATGTTGCTGATGAGGCAGATGAAGAAGGACAGGTCCTAAGGAAGCTCAAGCCCAAGATACCAGACCACAATGATGCCCATCCTGTGGCTGAGGACATGAGGATCAGGAAGGACTCAGGGTTGAGGATATGGAGGATGGAAGATCCATATGCCTCAAGGAGAAGAACTGATGTTGATTACAGGTTCCATACAAAGGAACCACAGGACTTCTATGAGACAATCTTGTTGGATAAGAAGCCCATAGTGTGTGATCAAGCTTTTAAATCTAGGCCGATACGACTGATATATAGGCCGATATATCACTTTTGGGGCTCCACCGATATAAACATAACATATCATTTTGCAAATATCATTTTCCAACATATCATCCGATATGGACCGAAATATCTACCAATATACCCGATATCTAGCCCGATATGTCCACTGATATAGGACGGTACATAGACGACAGCAATTATTTATTAGATAGCAGTGAAATAAGATTATGCATTTACAACTTCATTATATATTATCAACATCATGCACACTATTTCGTACAAATGCATATATATCATACTATTTTTAATCATAGAGTAAGCCTTTTGTGCATCTTTCCTTAATAGTTTCTTAATCAACAAGTTAATAAACTAAGAATCTAAAAGTGACATGTTCAAGCTTTGACACATCATACATTTGGTTTTACTAAAAATAAATGTTTTGAACAAGAATAATGAAAAACCACTGCACATGTTTTCGCCGATATATCTACATATCGTCCGATATATCACCTGATATCTGACATCCGATATGTCAAAGCCAAACCGATATGAACCCGATATCCGATATTTTGAAGCTTGTGTGTGATATGAGGTGGGTCGACTGGACCTACATAAAGGACAATGAAGAGCACTATCCTAGAGTGCAAGACAGTTTTGTTGCTTGTGGAGTTGCTGATTTTGTTGGGCAAAAGCTCACCAACTGGAATGATGAACTTATCATGCAATTCTACTCCACAGCACACTTCTATCCAGATGGGAGGATAGTTTGGATGTTAGAAGGTACAAGGTACCAGTCGACTGTTAAGGAATGGGCAAGTCTGATCAATGCCCCAAAGGAAAATGAAGATGACCTGGATATTTATGCCAAGAAGAAGATGGACCACAATTCCATGGCACACATGTACAAGGAGATCCCAGACAAAGCTGTTGAGACACATAAGTTTGGATCAGTCCACTTCCTTCTGTCACGGCTGCCAACTATCAATTGGATCCTAAGGCACACTCTGTTGCCTAAGTCTGGTGACCACAACATGATCAGAGGGCATGCCATCAACATGTTGCATTTGTTTGATGTGCCACAGAAGTTTAAGGTCATGAGCCTTATGATTGAAACCCTTAAGAGGACTGCAGCAGATCAGAAGAGGATCTGTGGATATGCCCCTCAGATTCAGGTGTTGATTAACTCAAAGATGGGCACAGAGAAATATCTATTGGATAAGGAACATTTTCCACTTTATCCAGACTTTGAGGACAATGAGGTTGTCATGAATGAGAAGGATCCATCATCTGTACATGCTCAAGAGAACAAGGAGAAGGCAAGGAAGGAGAAGGCTGCCAAGATGCCAACTCAAGAGGAGGCATCTGAGTCTTTCTTGAAGAACAAGCATGAGCGGCTTGGTTACTTAATAGCATCAACACTGAGGATTGAGAAAGGATTGGCCACCCTCACTCAGAATCAGGAGAGCTTTGAAAGAATCATGGTACTCAAATTCCATGATCTAGATGTCAAAGTAACTGAGATTCAGTCAGTTGTGGAGCAGTTACAGGATGACATGCAGGAGAGGCAGGGCAAGACTACCACTAATGTGTTTGCCAGAGTGCCTAGAGCTCAGAGGTGAGCTACAGTGCCTGTGACAGACACCAGAGTAACATCTTCTGCACCAGCTAAAGCCCCTACTGCTCCAGTGCAACCAGCTCCAGCATCAACTCCAGCACCCTCTACTTCAACTGAAGCCTTCGTCCTTGGAGTTATTCCCACACCACCACCTGAAGATCAAGCCTGAGAGTCGATCTAGCACTATGCATTTTCTATGAACTTTTTGGTAACTTGTTGCCAAAGAGGGAGAAAAATGAATAGATCATAGGCTTCGAGAGAGAGAGAGAGAGTGTTGCTTTTATTCTCTCTTGATTTGGTGGTTAAACTTGTTTGCTTTTGATTGCTTGAGATACTATGCTGTGAGACATTGATGATCATGTGTTTGATCATAAGCTACACTTATGCATGTTTGATGATATTATCTTATCTATCCTATGTGATCATTCACTTTGCTTGGTGATGAGTGCATGTATTCAATCTTTATTATTTTGAGCGCTCCACCAAGATGTATGTGACATGGAAGAGTAACCCATGAGCCTAATTCCTTGTGCATTTGCAGTCCAAAGCAAATCTTAAACTATGCACAAATTTAGGGGGAGCTCTTGCTTATCACATACTTCTCAAAGCGACGATGTTTTTCAATCTTATTATCATTTGTCGAAGCTTTGATCTATATGTTGTCATCAATTACCAAAAAGGGGGAGAATTAAAGTGCAACTATATCTAGGTGGTTTTGGTAATTCATAACAACATATAGCTCATTGAGCTAATGCTATTCCAAGACTATTATTTCAGGAAAGCTCAATGAATGTCATGGCATGGATGATGAAAGTGGATCCCTCAAATACTAAGGACAAAGGATTGGCTCAAGCTCAAAAGCTCAAAACTCTTCATTTTATATTTTAGTGATCCAAGATCACATTGTGTCTATAGGAAAAGCAAATACTATCAAGGAGGGATGAGGTGTTTCTTAGTGAGACTCTTGCTTCATGTGCTTAGTGATATGCTCCAAAACCCTCAACTACTTTCTCACATCCACAAATGACCTAAACCTAAAGCCAAAATCGATTACACCGATTCTTCCTATCCGGCGCCACCGATTCCAAAAGTCATAGCCACTGCCACAAACCCTAAGCAAATCGGTTCAACCAAAGTGAGCGATCGGTCCCACCGAGATTGCAATGTAAACTCACTGTTTCGCTTTTGTAACATTTCGGTCTCACCGAAAAGAGCAAATCGGTCCCACCGAGTTTACCTGACCAACTCTCTAGTTAGCTTATTACGAAAATTGGTCTCACCGAGTTTGTGTAATCGGTCTTACCGAGATTACATTATGCCCTAACCCTAACCGAATCGGTCTCACCAAGTTGCATGTCAGTCCCACCGAAAATCACTAACGGTCACTAGGTTTACTAAATCGGTCCGACCGAGTCTGTTGAATCGGTCCCACCGAGTTTGGTAAATTGTGTGTAACGGTTAGATTTTGTGTGGAGGCTATATATACCCCTCCACCTCCTCTTCATTCGTACAGAGAGCCATCAGACTAAACCTACACTTCCAACTTACCATTTCTGAGAGAGAACCACCTACTCATGTGTTGAGGCCAAGATATTCCATTCCTACCATATGAATCTTGATCTCTAGCCTTCCCCAAGTTGCTTTCCACTCAAATCTTCTTTCCACCAGATCCAAATCCTATGAGAGAGAGTTGAGTGTTGGGGAGACTATCATTTGAAGCACAAGAGCAAGGAGTTCATCATCAACGCACCATTTGTTACTTCTTGGAGAGTGGTGTCTCCTAGATTGGCTAGGTGTCACTTGGGAGCCTCCGACAAGATTGTGGAGTTAAACCAAGGAGTTTGTAAGGGCAAGGAGATCGCCTACTTCGTGAAGATCTACCGCTAGTGAGGCAAGTCCTTCGTGGGCGACGGCCATGGTGGGATAGACAAGGTTGCTTCTTCGTGGACCCTTCGTGGGTGGAGCCCTCCGTGGACTCGCGCAACCGTTACCCATCGTGGGTTGAAGTCTCCATCAACGTGGATGTATGATAGCACCACCTATCGGAACCACGCCAAAAACATCCGTGTCTCCAATTGAGTTTGAATCCTCCAAACCCTTCTGAGGGAGTCCTGGACTAGGGGGTATCCGGATAGCCGAACTATCATCATTGGCCGGACTCCAAGACTATGAAGATACAAGATTGAAGACTTCGTCCCATGTCAGGATGGGACTTTCCTTGGCATAGAAGGCAAGCTTGGCGATACAGATATGTAGATCTCCTACCATTGTAACCGACTCCGTGTAACCCTAGCCCTCTCCAGTGTCTATATAAACCGGAGGGCTTTAGTCCATAGGACGAACAACAATCATACCATAGGCTGGCTTTTAGGGTTTAGCCTCCTTGATCTCGTGGTAGATCCACTCTTGTACTACCATATCATCAATATGAATCAAGCAGGAGTAGGGTTTTACCTCCATCGAGAGGGCCCGAACCTGGGTAAAAACATCGTGTCCCTTGTCTCCTGTTACCATCCGCCTAGACGCATAATTCGGGACCCCCTACCCGAGATCCGCCGGTTTTGACACCGACATTGGTGCTTTCATTGAGAGTTCCTCTGTGTCGTTGCTCGTAGGCCCGATGGCTCCTTCGATCATCAACAACGACGCGGTCCAGGGTGAGATTTTTCTCCCCGGACAAATCTTCGTATTCGGCGGCTTTGCACTACGGGCCAATTCGCTTGGCCATCTGGAGCAGATCGAAAGCTACGCCCCTGGCCATCAGGTCAGATTTGGAAGTTTGAACTTCACGGCCGACATCCGTGGAGACTTGATCTTCGACGGATTCGAGCCACAGCCGAGTGCGTCGCACTGTCACGATGGGCATGATTTAGCTCTGCTACCGGACAGTGCCCTGGAGGCCGCACAAGAGTCCGCTCTGACCCTTAACTTGGAGCCGACTATGCCGATCGAGGATGGATGGCTAGACACCGCCTCGGGGGCTGCTACCTCTACGACGACGAAGCCGAATACTGACCCTGTCCCTTGTGAAGCTCGTGACTCCGAGGTGCCGGATTCCTTGCCGGACTCCGAACCTCCCGTGCCCCTACCGATCGAATCCGATTGGGTGCCGATCATGGAGTGCACTGCTGCGGACATCTTTCAGCACTCGCCTTTCAGCGACATCCTGAATTCGCTAAAGAGCCTCTCTCTATCAGGAGAGATTTGGCCGGACTATGGCCAGGATGGTTGGGATGCGGACGACGAAGAAATTCAAAACCCACCCACCACCCACTTTGTAGCCACTGTCGATGACTTAACCGACATGTTAGATCTCGACTCCGAAGATATCGATGGTATGGACGACAATGCCGGAGACGACCAAGAACCAGCGCCCACAGGGCACTGGAAAGCCACCTCATCTCACGATGTATACATGGTGGATACACCAAAAGGAAGCGATAACGAGGAACAACGGGACGCTGCGAAGGATAATTCCCCCGAAAAACAGCCAAAACAGCGATGCAAGCGCTGCCCGAAGTCCCGCCTCGACAACAACAGCACCCATATAGACCCAGCCATAGAGCAGGGCGAACCAGTGGACGACGAACACGTCACCAAGCAACCATCCGAACAAGATGAATTGGATAAGCAGTCCATCCCCGGCGAAGACAACAGTCCGGAGGATCTCACGCCGGACACATCGTTAGAACAGAAAAACCTTCACAAAAGGCTCATCACCACTGCACGAAGTCTGAAGAAGAAGAAGCGGAAGCTCAAAACAGCAGAAGACATACTCAGAATGAGATGGAGCAAGGTACTAAAGAACGCTGACAAGTACGGCGATAGCCGCCAAACAAAGAGCTACCCGAAGCGCAAACTATTGCCCGAATTCGACGAAGAGGCCATAGAGCCCCCACAATCAAAAAACAAAGGGGATGCCCGGTCGGATAGACGACCACACGAAAACAAAGAGAGGCAAGCGGCGCCGCACACAAGCCGACACACGATCCACATAAGGATCCTCACAAAAAGGATAGTCCGGTCAGGTCCATCTAAGGGCCAAGAAGGAAGGCTCCTGGGAGCAAAACAACACGTCGAGTGTTCGAAAATAATGGCACACCCAAATACGGGGGCGCCGCACACCCCCTATGTTTCATAGATGAGGTACTGGATCATGAATTTCCAGCAGGATTCAAGCCCGTAAACATAGAGGCATACGACAGAACAACAGACCCCGGAGTCTGGATTGAGGATTACATCCTACACATACATATGGCTAGAGGAGATGATCTCCACGCCATAAAATACCTACCCCTCAAGCTCAAAGGGCCAGCCCGGCATTGGCTCAAAAGCCTCCCAGAAAATACCATTCGAAGTTGGGAAGAGCTCGAGGATGCGTTTCGGGCAAATTTCTAGGGGACTTATGTCCACCCTCCGGATGCAGATGATTTAAGTCACATAACTCAACAGCCCGGAGAGTCAGCCCGCAAATTCTAGAACAGGTTCCTTACCAAAAAGAACCAAATAGTCGACTGTCCGGACGCTGAAGCCTTAGCAGCCTTCAAACATAACGTCCAAGACGAATGGCTCGCCAGACACCTCGGCCAGGAAAAGCCAAGGACAATGGCCGCACTAACAAGCCTCATGACCCGCTTTTGCGCGGGAGAAGATAGCTGGCTGGCAAGATGCAGCACCAGCGACCCGAGTACATCCGAGGTCAGGGATGGAAATGGGAAACCACGACGCAGAAAAGACCAGCGCCGGACTAAGGAAAATAGCCCAAAGAGCACGGCAGTCAACGCCGGGTTCAAAATCTCTCGGCCGAACAACAAAACACTGCCTCTTAAGGACAACAGTGACGAGTTATCCAACCTAAACAAAATATTGGACAGGATATGTCAAATCCACAGTACCCCCGGGAAGCCTGCAAACCATACCCACAGAGATTGTTGGGTCTTCAAGCAGTCCGGCCGACTTAACGCCGAACACAAGGGGCTCGACACACCAGGTGAGGACAATTACGAACCCCACAAGCAGAGCGCCGTGAAACAAAAGACTTTCCCACAAGAAGTCAAAACAGTGAATTGACTTCAAGTGATAACAAGGAAAAATAGGTCGGCACCTACTAAAGTACGCGCCGCATGGTCCACCCCAGCGGAGTCACGAAACTGGATGTCAAAACCAATTACTTTCGACCATCAGGATTACTCCAGAGGTATTCGAAACACAGGATGGACTGCTTTGATATTGGATCCTATAATCGATGGGCTACAGTTTACACAAGTCCTAATGGATGGCGGCAGCGATCTAAACCTGCTATACTAGGACACAATCCGCAGAATGGGGATAGACCCTTCCAAAATTCGCCATAGCAACACTTCCTTTAAAGGAGTAACGCCAGGCCCTTATCCCAATTGTACGGGCTCCTTACTACTAGAAGTCGTGTTCGGTTCATCCGACAACTTCCGTCGCGAAAAGCTAATCTTCCATATCGCCCCATTCAAAAGTAGCCATCAAGCACTATTGGGACGCAAAGCTTTCGCTCGGTTTAATGCAGTACCGCATTACGCGTCTCTTACACTTAAAATGCTCGGCCCACGCGGTATCATCTCATTAAAAGGTAACTTCGAGTGTCCCTCGGCCGCAGAAGAACGTGAGACTACCTTGACGGCCACGCACTAATCCGCCTTTGCTGATCAAAGCCCCCAAAACAGGTCGTTCAGACCTCGGACACGGGTGGGCGAGTCTGGTATAAATAAACAAGGGGCTCACTCTCCGCGTACCCCCTTACAAGGGGCCACACGCATGAACAATGAGAACCAATAAAGCTCAATTTTATTCATTTAAAAAAAATCATACTCTGTTTTAAATACATTTTTGGCACGCTCTTTTTTCAAACTAAGTTCTTCTCTTTTTACAGATGAACAACGTGCTACACCCGTCCAGGATACAACACAATGGAGACACAGGCACAGACGTGCAGCAGGGACCCGTCACAAGGATTCTTTTTAGATTAAGACCCTGCGTAAACATTTTTTACTGTCTCTTGTTGATACACATCCCCCGGTTTCTGACCATCACTGAGGAGGAGGCTGGCATTTTGGCATCGGCCGCGTCAGAAGTTTTCGCGCGTACCTGGACACTAGGGGCTTAGGGCATTGTTCTGCCCGTTATCATAAAGACCGAATACCTTAGGGAGTGTTCGGCGTCTCGAGTTAGGCCTTATATGCATCAGCTCCGAATCATGTCTTTGGTCAAATGTTGGGTTTGCCCGGCTCCTGTGTTTTGTTGCCTTACGTTCCGCTCTATCGGCTAACACGGCACCAGGAGAACTACTGCGATTGTGCCCCGATTCGGCCGGGCGAGCACCTCAGTAGAGAAAGCCGAAAACTGACTGTCATGATATAGCGAGAGACTGGTCAACCACTCGATCGACTACCAGAATGTTTAGAATTCCTCCGCTTTGACGAAGGACCGTTTCCCGGTCAGGCACACACGCGCCCCGAGTTCGGAGAGCGCGGTGTCACTAGGGGCTATATAGTAGCCCCACCATCGAACTCCTATGGTTAAGTGAAAGTGATAAAGCTTTATAGTCCGGTTGCCTAGTTTGCTACGCTATCACCTCCTTTACAGGACCAAGACGTTGGATTAAGTGTGAAAATGCGCTTTTTTGCAAACACCCCCGCACCATGCGCGTGGGGGCTGAAGCCGAAGACTGCCATCTTTCAGGTTATATATACATATACATTAACGGCCGCACAGGAGATATTTCAATACTTGAACGCACAAGTATAAAAAGACCTTATATTATAAATATGGTTTTACAAATCATACATGTCATTTGAACATAACGTTTTTCGAGCACTGCGACTCTATTACACGAGCGCCCCGCAGGACTTCCTCAAAATAGTGCTCGGCGGGTAATCGGCCTCTGTCCGAATCCCGGGATGCAACATCGGTGGCATCCATCTCTGCCCAGTATGTTTTGACACGGGCGAGAGCCATCCGTGCACCCTCTATGCATGCCGACCGCTTCATCGCCTTGATACGCGGCACCGCATCAAGGAGCTGCTGCACCAAGCCAAAATAACTCTTCGGCTTGGGCCTGTCCGGCCACAGAAGTGCCACGACATCCTTCATGGCAAGTTCGGACAACCTGTTCAGCTCAGCCCACTTAGCCAATCGATCGGTTAACGGAAGTGGACGCTCCGGACTATGGATTTGAGATCAAAAAAGCTCTTCCATCCCGTGATCCTTTTGGCTTCGGAAATGTACGACTGCGTCCGCCGCACTCGCTGCCAAATCCAGATAAGCATCCTCCGCACCCCACAACTGGCCCAACTGAGTTCGGGTCCGTGAACTTTCTATGCAGCAGAAAGGGCTTTCCAGCCGCAATATCCCCGGCCTGACGCAGCTCCTCTTTTATAGCCCTCATCGCGGAGCGGGCATCCTTGGCTTCGGTAGTGGCCTTTTTCAGGTCCTCCCGCTTCGCTCGGCGTTCTCTTTCAAGCAATTCACAGCGGTCGGTAGCATCCTTCAGCTTCACGCCCATTTCGGCCATTTCCTCCTTGCTTCGGCCGTGAGCAGCCTGTTCGGCTTTTAGCTCTTTGGCCGCCTTTAAGGCGGCCGCATTACTTTTTATGGCTTGCTCCTTGGCTCGGGCAAGCTCTGCACGAAGGTCCTCCATAGCAGCGGCATCATCTGCATTAGGCATACATATAGTAAGGCATGGGCGTCCAGCTCCCTTACCAGGTGTTCATGGAGAAGCCACATACCTTGCAACTCGTCAAGTCGCTTATTGACCAGCGCGATGTCTGCATCCGCAACGTCCAGTTGCCACTTCAGTTCGGCAACTCTACAGTCCAGCTGGCCACCGAACGCTCCACCCCCTGAATAGGAATGGCGACATCTTAACACTGAGATTATGATCCTCGGCACGCCGTCACTTTTGACAACGTACCGAGTCTCAGGGGCTACTATCTATACAGGGCGCACTCTATGTGCAAAACTGTCAAAAGGTATGTCATTTTTACGTACCTCAAACCCCTTCAGTAAACTTCTGACGGCCTCATGCAAACCACTCTCAGCGGATGAAATCCTTTCAATCACCATACTCATTAATGTACGGTGATCTTCTGAGATAGACGCCCTCCCGAGCAGATCCTTCAGCTCCCCCGGCCGTACACCAGTTGGTGCCGAACTCTCCGGTCCCGCCGGACTCGGGGAGACCCTCCGTGACAACACCTCAGGGTCGTCCGCCCCGCCTGACGGTGCGGCAGATGGAGGCGTCTCGCTCTCCATCATCTCCGGACGAAGATCCCCCAAAGATGAGCTCTGCTGAGAAGGGCTGAGATCCGAACTACAAGGTAAGAACTTCGGTTATCCTCAGAAATAAAAACAAGGATGTCCCTTATTACAAACCTCCCCTTTTTCTACTTACGGCTCGCTGGAGGGCTGATTCCCTTGGGGAAATAGTGCGGCCGGGGCTTCTCCTGGCGCAGGACCCTCCGGTGAAGATTTCTTCCCCTGCTTCGAGGCCTTGGCCTCCGGATCTTTGGGAGCGGTCCTCTTCTCTCCTTGGAGGGAGGGATTCTCTATCCCCCCTTTCTTGAGAGCCTCCTTAGCGGAGGCGGTAGATTTCCTGTTTTCCCCTTCGCCCTCTTCTGAAGGCGCAACCTCCAGCATCTTGACTAACACGGGATCCGGCGTGGTCTCAGGGAGGGGGGCCGGACACCGTATCAGTTTTGCTTTTGCTATCCACTCCTGTTCAAGGGATAGCTGGTTAAAGGGCAAATCTATGATAAATAAACAGACGGTATGTCCGGACACAGGACTACTTACTTGAGTATCCGGGCGATTGCAGCTTAGGCCGGCGTCCTCGGTCAAGTCCGGACACATCTCTTGTGATCCGAAGAACAGTTTATACATCTCCATGGGTGTCGTACCCATGAAGTGTTGAAGAGCTCGCGGTCCCTCCGGATTGAATTCCCACAGGCGGAGGGGGCGACGTTTGCAGGCAGAAGGCATCGAATTAGCATAACCTGCGCCACTACGATCAGATTGATCTCCTTGTCTTGGAGGTCTCGAATGCGGCCCTGCAAAAGCGGCACGTCCTTGGACGGCCCCCAGTCAAGCCCTTTGTTGACCCGTGACGCCAGCCATTGTGGAGGGCCCGAGCGAAAGACGGGTGGCGCCACCTGCCTGGTGCTCCTGGGAGAGGTGAGGTAGAACCACTCCTGCTGCCACAAACCAAGCTCCTCTTGGAAAGAGCCCTTGGGCCATGGAGCATCGGCCCTCTTGCTTATAACTGCCCCTCTGCACTCTGTCTGTCACCCCTCGATCATCTTCGGCTCCACGTCGAAGGTCTTGAGCCACAATCCGAAGTGAGGGGTAGTGCGGAGGAAGGCTTCGCAGACAACAATGAACGATGAGATGTGGAGGATGGACTCCGGAGCCAAGTCATGGAATTCCAGCCCATAGTAAAACATGAGCCCTCTCACGAAGGGATCCATCGGGAAGCCTAAAACCCGACGGAAGTGAGACAGGAACACCACGCTCTCGCCAGGCTCGGGGGTGGGAATGACTTGCCCTTGGGCGGGAAGCCTATGCGAAATCTCGCAAGTTAGATACCCGGCGTCTCTCAGCTTCAGCACAACCTCTTCCGTGACGGAGGAGGGCATCCACCGGCCCTGTAGGCCAGACCCGGACATTGTCGAAGGTCTAAAGCGCCCGAATCTGGAGCCTTGGGTGTTGGAACTCGGGGCGAGGGGCGGATTCGATTGAGGATCAAAGGAAAGGGACAGGCCTTGGTCTCATTATAAAGGGGTAGAATACCAAGAGCCGTCCCCGTGACCGTTTGGAACTCGCCTTCGATGGAGGGGGGCGTGGCAATGGGCGCGGTTGGGTTACCCACGTCCGTATTAATGAGAATCCTGGAATAAGGGTACACGATCTCTGCTTCGACAAGACGTGCCAAGGAAACCACTTCGCTAAACGCGCTGAGGTGGAATAATAAAAATGATTCAAGTAAAGGCTTGGCCGTGGTGTGAAGTCACGCCCGAAATGCGTCAGCAGATTGAACTTGTGTAAAAATTATTCTCTCTACGGAGATATGTGGAATTTATTTTGCAGAGCCGGACACTATCCTGGTGTTCACAATCTTCTACGAAATATTCGGAGGAGGAACCCGCCTTGCAATGCCGAAGACAATATGCGCGCCGGACTCGTTGTCATTGAATCCTGGTTCAGGGGCTACTCAGGGAGTCCTGGACTAGGGGGTGTCCGGATAGCCGAACTATCATCATTGGCCGGACTCCAAGACTATGAAGATACAAGATTGAAGACTTCGTCCCGTGTCCGGATGCGACTTTCCTTGGCGTAGAAGGCAAGCTTGGTGATACGGATATGTAGATCTCCTACCATTGTAACCGACTCTGTGTAACCCTAGCCCTCTCCGGTGTCTATATAAACCGAAGGGCTTTAGTCCATAGGACGAACAACAATCATACCATAGACTAGCTTTTAGGGTTTAGCCTCCTTAATCTCGTGGTAGATCCACTCTTATACTACCCATATCATCAATATCAATCAAGCAGGAGTAGGGTTTTACCTCCATCGAGAGGGCTCGAACCTGGGTAAAAACATCGTGTCCCTTGTCTCCTGTTACCATCTGCCTAGACGCACAGTTCGGGACCCCCTACCCGAGATCCGCCGGTTTTGACACCGACACCTTCCCTTTACTTTCTTGCAAGTTGCATGCTTTAATTTCCGCTGCCTATATACTCTTTGCATGCTTGCTTGAATTGTGTGATGATTGCTTGACTTGTCCAAAGATAGCTAAAATCTGCCAAACTCTAAAATTGGGAAAAGGTTAAGTTTTTAATTGGTCAAGTAGTCTAATCACCCCCCTCTAGACATACTTCAAGGTCCTACAAGTTGAAGATATTGCAACAGTAGCAGCAGTTGAACATTCAGCAACAAAGACAGCATTGTCACGCTCAATACATTTTAGACATGGTGGTTCAAATCCTTCTTGAGCGGAACTGATCTGTTGAGAGCGTAGTGACTCGTTTTCCTTTTGAAGATCTATATGAGCCGATCTCAATTTCTCAAGTTCATGCTTCCTTTGAAGATAATCGTAGGAAAGCTTTTCATGAGAGGTTGAGAGCGATTCATGACGACTTTCAAGTTCCTCATACTTAACATGAAGATTTTTAATGTCTTCAATTAAGGACTAAGATTCGGTCATTTCTGCGTCCAACAGGTCATTGCTTTTGTCTAACAATTTTTAAATATGTTCCATGGCATTCTGTTGTTCAGTTGCAATTTTAGCAAGTGTTTTGTAGCTAGGTTTAGATTCACATTCAGAGTCACCTTCACTTGATGTTTGAAAGTAAGCATCGCGTGAGTTTACCTTGGCACCACGTGCCATGAAGCAGTAGGTGGGAGCAGAGTCATCCTCATCCTTGGCATCAGTGTTGGTGACGATGCCATTGTCTTCATTGTTGAAGATGGACTTGGTGATGTATGCAGAATCTAGAGCCAGGCTTGCTACTCCAGAATTAGATTCCTTTTCGGACTCCACCTCTGCCTCCTCAGATGCAGACTCCTCCTCTGAATCCATCTCCTTGCCAACAAAAGCATGAGCCTTGCTAGATGAGCTCTTCTTGTGTGATGAAGACTTCGATGAAGACTTGGAAGAAGACTTTGAGGATTTCTTCTTCTTCTTGTCATTAGAATCATATTCCTTGCTCTTCTTATTCTTCATCGTCTCATTGTCCCACTATGGACACTCAAAGATGTAGTGACCAGGTTTCTTGCACTTGTGATAGGTTCTCTTCTTGTGATCACGAGAGGAAGCTTCATCGTTTCTTGAGCTGGATCTTGAATACTTTCTGAAGTCTTTCTTCTTGGTGAACTTCTAGAACTTCTTCACAAGCATAGCGAGCTCCTTTCCAATGTCTTAAGGATCACCAGAACTGCAGTCAGATTCTTCTTCAGACGAGGAGACGACCTTTGCCTTCAAAGCGCGAGTACAGCCATAGTTGGGACCATAGATATCTCTTTTCTCAGATAGCTGGAACTCATGTGGGTTGATCCGCTCAAGTATGTCAGACGGATCGAGAGTCTTCAAGTCAGGGCGCTCTTGAATCATCAGGGCCAGGGTGTCAAATGAGCTGTCAAGAGATCTTAGAAGTGTCTTGACGATTTAGTGCTTCGTGATCTCAGTGGCGCCGAGTGCATGAAGCTCATTGGTGATATCAGTGAGGCGGTCAAATGTGAGATGGACATTCTCATTATCATTTCTCTTGAAGCGGTTGAAGAGATTGCGAAGAACACTGATCCTTGAATCTCTCTGTGTTGAGACGCCTTCATTGACATTGTAGAGCCAGTCCCAGACTAGCTTCGCAGTTTCCAGAGCACTCACATGACCATACTGTCCCTTGGTCAGATGACAATAGATAATGTTCTTGGCGGTTGAGTCCAGTTGTATGAACTTCTTGACATCAGCAGGAGTGACATCTTCACCAGTCTTGGGAAAGCCGTTCTTGACGACATACCAGAGATCAACGTAAATGGCTTCAAGATGCATACACATCTTATTCTTCTAGTAGGGGTAATCAGTGCCATCGAAGACAGGGCACACAGTGGAGACTTTGATTATCCCTACAGTCGACATAGCTAAACTCAAGGTGATTAAACTGAATCACACAGAACAAGGGAGCACCTTGCTCTGATACCAATTGAAAGTGCTAGTATTCGACTAGGGGGGTGAATAGGCGATTTTTATGGAAGTCTTCAAAATAGGGGTGTTTCAAAGACAAACAATAGAAATGAACCTATTGATATGCAGTGGAAGGTAGACTACACTAAACAAGCCATAGTCATGTAAGCAATGTAGTGAAAGCACGAAGACTATGAGCAGCTAGGTAATATGGATTAGGATGGAAGAAGGTATGAAGCCAAACAGACAGCAGTCTTCACACAGTGCAGTCAATCAGATCAGGCAAGTAGGCAAAGACTTCACGAAGACAAACTATAAGTAAGGTGAGAGAGGTAGGATAGAACCAGTTGCTGGGAGAGGACAAGGGGTTTGTTGGACCAGTTCCAGTTGCTGTGACAACTGTATGTATGGTTAGGGAGGTTGAGATTCAACTCAGAAGACCGTGTCTTCACCTTATTCTCGTTGACCTAAGAACACTTACTCCTCGCCCAATCACTCTGGTAAGTCTTCAAGGGAGACTTCCAAACCATCACAGACTTCCTTCACTGGCAATCCACAATGACTCTTGGATGCTTAGAACGCGACGCCTAACCGGCTGGAGGATTCACAGTCCTCAAGTGTAATAAGTCTTCAGATCACGCAAACAGAAAGACTTCAGTGATGCCTAACACTCTTTGGCTCTGGGTGTTTTGGGCTTTGTCCTCGCAAGGATTCTCTCTCAAAGGCTTCAGAGGTGGGTTGCTCTCAAACGACAAAAGTCGTGAACTAACTCTAAGCAGCCACCAATTTATGGTGTAGGGGGTGGGATATTTATAGCCAGGAAGCAAACCGACCTAATTTGTCCAAAATAACCCTGGTTCACTAAGGAACTGACATGTGTCCAATGGTCAGATTTCAAACACACGCGGCAGCTTAGCTTGGGCTACAAGCCAAGCTGACTTATCCAGCTCTGGATAAGATTTGCTCTCATTGTCTTCGCTTGAAGACATAGGATTTGGTTGAGCATCACATCGGTCACTCTGACTTTGTTCACTTGGACCCCACTTAACAGTACGGTGGTTCCTATGACTCAACAAAGAAGAAAAGGAAACTACGAAACAACTATGTCTTCGCACTCCATAGTCTTCACGCGATGTCTTATCCTATCATAGTCTTCAATGTGAATGTCTTCACTGACCACCATTGTCTTCAATGTCTTCACACATTTTTAGGGGTCACCTCTGGTAGGTAAACCGAATCAATATGGGACTACTACCTGTGTTATCCTGCAATTCTCACAAACACATTAGTCCCTCAACCAAGTTTGTCGTCAATACTCCAAAAAGAACTAGGGGTGGCACTAGATGCACTTATAATTTCCTCCGTTTTGCGGCACGCCAGACCCCTCCGGGTGAACAGGATCTTGTTTCGACCATAGGCGGTCGAACAGAAGGCCGTTTCCTCTGTTCTGCGGTACGCCAGGCCTCTTTTCGGCTGTTCCGTCAAAGCCGGTTGGCTCCCAATGAACAGGACGCATTTCATTGCCTCCCGATGAACACGACGAGGTTCTCCGTTTTGACCCAGCCGGTTGGCTGCCGATGAACAGGACGCCATCGCTGCTCTCCGCTGCCTCTCCATGTACACGAGCCCTGGCCATACGAATGTGTGAGTAGGTGTTGGAGACCCCGCCCATATGTACGTACATAGCCGTATTTACTTTCTTGCACCCTGGCTATATGTGCATGTACACGACATAGATGGGATTGCGTGACATGCTATGTCCGTGCCACTACTATGACACGCCCTTCCTTACTCGGCCACGGTTCATCGCTGCAGCCTGCAGACAGACTGATCGACCAGTATGTACGTACACATTCACGACCAGACAGACAACCCTATGTACGGTTCGACCGGGTGGGTCCCAGCTATCAGGAAGGTAAGGAGGCACTTCCTTGCATGCGAAGATATAGCTGGTGGGTCCCAGTTGTCAGGGGGAGAATCATATTTTTCCAGTAATATGGACGCACTTCCTTGCGTGCAAAGATGTAGCTGGTGGGTCGTAGCAGTCAGGGGGAAACATTTTTTTTGCAAAATACAATGGCCCATCCAGTGAGTCCCTGCTGTCAGGTGGAGGAATCATTATTTTGTGCGTAATAAGGAGGGAGTTCCTTGCTGCGGCCGTGGACCCAGCTGTCAGCCTCTCCACATAATGTACTCTTCCGATGGAAGTCATTCCTTGACCAGATTGACCATGCCACGCTGAGAGCAGCAAGGCGGTGGACGATGGCGAGGTCTAGGAAGGGAACGACGCGGAGCCGAGGAAGACGCGACAGTGGATGCCCATGCGTTGAGGAGTACGAAGGTTGGCTGGTTCGACTGTGGAGTGAGGCTGCCGTCGCCACAGAATAACAGGGGCTGTGGGTGAGTAGAGGGATGGCCTTGCCAGAGGTTGGATTAGGGTGGGGCGGTCACGCCTGCGCGGCAATAGAGTCGGCCACGGGAGGCAGGAGCAAGCAGCAGGACCGGTGCTGGTTTGTGCAGCTGGAGCAAGAAGACCAGAGGTTGAAGAAGCACTACAGCCATTGGATGGACATCGTACGGTCACTTGAGCTAGAATCGTTCATATTGACTAAGTTGACTAAGCCCTCCGTCCGCATCAGTAGGCCCATAAGTCAGTCTCCAACTATGGTGGGTCCCAGATAGCAGGGGGAGTATTCATTTTTTTGTCCGTGATAAGGAGGCACTTCCTTCCATGCAAAGATATAGCTGGTGGGTCCAAGCTGTCAGCGGGAGGAACATTCTTTTCACGAAATATAGAGGCCCTTCCGATGGGTCCCTTCTGTCAGGTGGAGGAATCATTATTTTGCGCTTAATAAGGAGGCACTTCCTTGCATGCGTCCGTGGACCCAGCTGTCAGAATCTCCGCATACAGTCCTCTTTTGGTGGATGTCATTCATTGACCACGTTGACCATGCTGCACCGAGAGCATGGGCGGTGGACGATGGCGAGGCCTAGGAAGGGAACGACTCGGAGCCAGGGAAGATTCTGCAGTGGTTGCACATGCGGTTGGGAGTATGAGGGATTGCTGGTTCGGCTGCGGTAGCTGGAAAATAACATGAGGTGTGAGTGAGTAGAGGAATGGCCTGGCCAGCGATGGAGTAGGGTGGGGCAGTGCGGCCTCTGCGGCAGCACAGCCGACCATGGGAGGCAGGAGCAGGCAGTCCCACTAGCGCTGGTGTCGGATATCGGGTTGTGGCAAAACCCTTAAGGCTTGAACACTGGGGTGCGCACAAAGATTTCTCCCTACCGAAACACGCCCTCAGCCTCGCCCGATCTCTAAGCTAGCATGATGAACTCGTAGCACAAGAGACACATGATTTATACAAGTTTGGGCTACCATTGTGGTGTAATACCCTACTCCTGTGCGTGGTGGTGGATTGCATCTTGGGCTGATGATGAACAGTACAGGGAGAGAATAGCCTCGTGAGGAGATGTGTTCTTGAGCTGGTGTGGTGTTCTGCTTGGGAAGGATTCGATCCCCTTCTACTGTGGTAGCTAGCTCTATTTATAGAGGCCCTGGTCCTCTTCCCAAATATTGAGCGGAAAGGGATCCAACAACGGCCATTTTGAAAGGGGACAGCTAGTACAAGCTATCCTGACTAAAGGTGGCCTTCGACTGCCAAAGGTGCTGGTGATGACGGCGTCTTGGGCTCCACGGTGACCTCCATCCTGCCACTCTGCTAGTCTTGTTCTTGTTGCACCGATATGGAAACCTTTAGTCAGGATAGCTTGTACTAGCTGCCCCCTTTCAAAATGGCCGTTGTTGGATCCTTCCCGCTCAATATTTTGGGAAGAGGACCAGGGCCTCTCTATATATAGGGCCAGCCACCACAGTAGGAAAGGGAGGCGAAGTTCATCCGGACACCACCACAAGAACACCTCTCCTCGCGAGGCTGTTCTTCCTCTGTACTATTCATCTTCAGCCCAAGAGGCAATCCACCACACCACACATTGGATTAGGGTATTACACCACAACGGTGGCTCGAACCAGTATAAACCTTGTGTCTCTTGTGTTTGTCATCGATCTAGTTTAGGGATCGCGGTGAGGCTGAGGGCGTGTTTCGTTAGGGAGAAGATCTTCGTGCGCACCCCAGAGTTTGAACCTTAAGGGTTTTGCTGGAACCCGATATCTGACATTTGGCGCGCCAGGTAGGCGTGCGCCGGAGCTCTTCCTTCCGTCGGCCCGCTCTCCACCAACACCGCGCTTTGCCCTCATGGCGGACAACGTGCCTCCCGCTCCGGCAGCCGGCACCAGCGCTGGGGCCAGGGGGCTCCGAGCCTTGGCCCGCGCCTTACGGTAGGTGCAATGGCCGCACAAGTTGAAGCCAGAGATGCCGCCGCGCTATGACAACGTGGCGGACCCGCTGGCTTTTCTACTGGCGTACGAGGAGGCCGTCCTCAAGGCCGGAGGCGGCGGCAAGGTCATGGACAACTGGTTTCCCATGGCCCTCACTGGCGTCCCGCGCGTATGGCTGCTCAACCTGCCGGCATCTTCTGTGGCCTCCTGGGAGGAGCTGCGCGACCTCTTCCTCGCCCACTATTGGGCGCCAGCACCCCCGGTCGTCGCAGACCTCCTTGGCGGCTCGCAGGCGCCACCCTCAGACCGCCACGCCAAGCCGTTTTATCACCAGATCGGCGCTGCCCTCACGCGGCAAGGAGCTCCTCCGGGTTGGGCGGCACTGATACGTCTCCGTCGTATCTATAATTTTTTATTGTTCCATGCCAATATTCTACAACTTTCATATTCTTTTGGCAACTTTTTATACTATTTTTTGGGACTAACATATTGATCCAGTGCCCAGTGCCAGTTCCTGTCTGTTGCATGTTTTATGTTTCGCAGAAACCCCATATCAAACAGAGTCCAAATGGGATAAAAACGGACGGAGAATTATTTTGGAATATTTGTGATTTTTGGGAGGAAGAATCAATGCGAGACCATGCCCGAGGTGGCCACGAGATAGGGGCCCATGCCAACTCAAAGTGGGCGCGCCCCCCACCCTCATGGGCCACCCTTAAGGCAGTTGATGCCCTTCTTTGGCCGCAAGAAAGCTAATTTTTGGAAAACGAGCTAGGAGAAGGTTTCAATCCAATCGGAGTTACAGATCTCCAGATATAAAGGAAACGGTGCCAGGGCAGAATTCCAGAACGCAGAAACAGAGAGATAGATCCAATTTCGGAGGGGCTCTCGCCCCTCCCACGCCATGGGAGCGAAGGACCAAAGGGGAAACCCTTCTCCAGTCTAGGGAGGAGGTCAAGGAAGAAGAAGAAGAAGGGGGGCTCTCTCCCCCTTGCTTCCGGTGGCGCCGGAAAGCCGCCGAGGGCCGTCATCATCACGGCGATCTTCACCAACACCTCCATAATCTTCACCAACATCTCCATCACCTTCCCCCTTCTATCTACAGCGGTCCACTCTCCCGCAACCCACTGTACCCTCTACTTGAACATGGTGCTTTATGCTTCATATTATTATCGAATGATGTGTTGCCATCCTATGATGTCTGAGTAGATTTCCTTTGTCCTATCGGTGATTGATGAATTGCTATGATTGGTTTGAGTTGCATGTTATATTATTGGTGTTGTCCTATGGTTCCCTCCATGTCGCGCAAGCGTGAGGGATTCCCGCTGTAGGGTGTTGCAATGCGTTCATGATTCGCTTATAGTGGGTTGTGTGAGTGACTGAAACACAAACCCGAGTAAGGGGATTGTTGCGTATGGGATAAAGGGGACTTGATACTTTAATGCTATGGTTGGGTTTTACCTTAATGAATCTTTAGTAGTTGCGGATGCTTGGTAGAGTTCCAATCATAAGTGCATATGATCCAAGTAGAGAAAGTATGTTAGCTTATGCCTCTCCCTCAAATAGAATTGTGATAGTGATTACAGTCTAGTAACGTAGTCAATTGCTTACGGATAATTTCACAACTCCTACCACCACTTTTCCACACTCGCTATATTTACTTTATTGCATCTTTATCTAAACAGCCCCTACTTTTTATTTACGTGTTCTTATTATCTTGCAAACTTATCCTATCACTACTACAAAGTACTTCTAGTTTCATACTTGTTCTAGGTAATGCGAACATCAAGCGAGCGTAGAGTCGTATCAGTGGCCGATAGGACTTGAGAGAGTATTTGTTCTACCTTTAGCTCCTCGTTGGGTTCGACACTCTTACTTATCGAAAGAGGCTACAACTATCTCATATACTTGCGGGTTATCAAGACCTTTTTCTGGCAGCGTTGCCTGGGAGTCATAGCGTGGGGTGAATATTCTCATGTGCGCTTGTTTGCTTTATCACTAAGTAATTTTTATTTGCTGTTCTTAGTTGTTTTCTATCTTTAGTTATGGGTAGGAAATGCAAAATACCAAAAAAATTAGTTGTACCTACTGAACCAACGGTTGAAGAACCGCTCAAAATCTGTCACACTCCTGAAGCTTTTTACTTGGATCATCTTCGATCCATTTGTGCTCATGCTAAAACCCCAACTAGCTTAGTTGAGGGCAAATCTTTAGATGAGCATGCTTGTTATGTGCGACACCGTATATCTGAAAAAGGGAAACTTTTACTGGATCAAATTCATTGTTTGCAATGCTATGCTTGGAATTTTTGTGAAATATATGATATTACTTGTTGTTCTGAAAACCCTAAGAAACACCTTCCCTACCAATGTGAGTTTATTGATAATGGAATCGTATCTTCATATGCTAAGGGTGTTTATAATTACTATGATGTTCAACAAATTGAAGAATTTGTTGCTTTTAAGGGTGCTTATGAAATTGCTTCTTTGATTGAAAAGTATGATGCTACTCTCTACAAATCTGAAAATTTTGCCATACTTGAATATTGTTATGATAATTATGCTTCTAATGCCTATGTTAAACTATATATTGAGGAATTCTCCGCTGTCCAAGAAGAGACTAATATTTTGCAGGAGTCTATGGAAGAAGAAATTGATGAAACTGTGAGCTCATTGGATGAAAAAGATGATGAGGAGAGCGAAGAACAAAAGGAGGAAGAGCGGATTGATCACCTGTTCCCACCTTCTAATGAGAGTAACTCTTCAACTCATACATTGTTTAATTCCCCTTCGTGCTTACCGAAGGATGATTGCTATGATCCCGTTGATTCTCTTGAAATATCCCTTTTTGATGATGCTTGCTATGCTCGTGGCCAAGATGCCAATATGACTTATGCTTATGGAGATGAACTTGCTATAGTTCCTTATGTTAAACATGAAATTTTTGCTATTGCACCCATGCATGATAGTCCTATTATCTTTTTGAATTCTCCCGACTACACTATATCGGAGAAGTTTGTGCTTATTAACGATTATATTGATGGGTTGCCTTTTACCATTGCACATGATGATTTTGATGAATGTAATATGCATGTGATTGCTGCTCCTACTTGAAATTATTATGAGAGAGGAACTACATCTCCGCCTCTTTATGTTTCCAACACGATAGAATTGCAAGAAACTGCTTATACTATGCATTGGCCTTTACTATGTGTGCATGAATTGTTCTTTTATGACATGCCGATGCATAGAAAGAGAGTTATACTTTGTTGTTGCTTGATATATGTTACTTTGTGCTCACTACTAAATGACAAATCATTGTTATCTAAAATTGGCTTTGATATACCTTGGGATCCGGGTGGATTCATTACTTGAGCACTAAATGCCTAGCTTAATGGCTTTAAACAAAGCGCTGCCAGGGAGACAACCCGGAAGTTTTAGAGAGTCATTTATTTCTGTTGAGTGCTTTTATATAGTTTAAAAACAAAAAAAATAAAAAGGGGAACCTAAAAACTTTTCAAAAAGGAAAGTGAAAGTGAGAAAGACAAGCATTGTTGAAGTGGGAGAGCTCCTTGAACTTTGTTCATGCTGACGGAAACTTTGTGAATCTTGATTACAGAAACTTTTCATCAAAAATAATTATCCCCTTGTACAATTCCATTGTATTATAAAAATAATGTGCCAAGGTTTGCCTTTGGGATGTTTACGATGCTTGTTGGTTTGTATGGTGCAGGACAGAAACTTTGGCTGTAGTGCGAGATTTTACGTTTTTAACTGGAACGTCAATTGGTTCTGATTCCTTTTGCACTTTATTGCTTTACAACTTTTTATTTTTCCTAATTTTGGTAGAATTTTTGGTGTAACAGAAGTATGGTGAATATTCAGATTGCTACAGACTGTTCTGTTTTTGACAGATTCTGTTTTTGATGCATAGTTTGCTTGTTTTGATGAATCTATCAATTTATATCAGTGGATTAAGCCATGGAAAAGCTATATTACAGTAGACACAATGAAAAAACAAAATATGAATTGGTTTGCAACAGTACTTAGAGTGGTGATTTGAATTATTATACTAATGGATCTTATCGAGTTTTCTGTTGAAGTTTTGTGTGGATGAAGTGTCTAATCGAGGAGGTCTTGATATGAGGAAAAGGAAGGGAGGCAAGAGCTCAAGCTTGGGGATGCCCGAGGCACCCCAAGTAAATATTCAAGGAGACTCAAGTGTCGAAGCTTGGGGATGCCCCGGAAGGCATCCCCTCTTTCTTCAACAAGTATCGGTATGTTTTCGTATTCGTTTCGTTCATGCATTACGTGCAAGTCTTGGAGTGTCTTTTGCATTTAGTTTTCACTTTTCTTTTATTCACCATGCTGGTATGAGATAGTCCTTGGTTGACTTATAGAATTCTCATTGCACTTCACTTAAATCTTTTGAGTATGGCTTTATAGAATTCTTCATGTGCTTCACTTATATCATTTGAAGTTTGGATTGCCTGTTTCTCTTCACATAGAAAACCGCCATTTGTAGAATGCTCTTTTGCTTCACTTATAATTGTTAGAGCGTGGGCATATATTTTGTATAAAGAATTAAACTCTCTTGCTTCAGTTATATCAATTTAGAGAGATGACAGGAATTGGTCATTAACATGGTTAGTCATAAAATCCTACATAAAACTTGTAGATCGCTAAATATGATATGTTTGATTCCTTGCAATAGTTTTGCGATATAAAGATGGTGATATTAGAGTCATGCTAGTGGGTGGTTGTGGATTGTAGAGACACTTGTGTTGAGGTTTGCAAGTCCCGTAGCATGCACGCATGGTAACCGTTGTGTGACAAATTTCAAGCATGGGGTGTTGCTTTGATTGTCTTCCTTATGAGTGGCGGTCGGGGACAAGCGATGGTCTTTTCCTACAAATCTATCCCCCTAGGGGCATGCGTAGTAGTACTTTGCTTCGAGGGCTAATAAACTTTTGCAATAAGTATATGAGTTCTTTATGACTAATGTGAGTCCATGGATTATACACACTTTAACCTTTCCATCATTGCTAGCCTCTTCGGTACCGCGCATTGCCCTTTCTCACCTTGAGAGTTGGTGCAAACTTCGTCGGTGCATCCAAACCCCGTGATACGATACGCTCTATCTGTCACACCCTAGCTAGTTCATGCATCATGTCTACTTTTCTCAATAGAAACTTGAAATGGGGATGACAGAACCCCCAGCCCCCTCTGAAACCAACTAGGGTTTACTAAAAATATTTTCAATGAACCTGAAATGCCCTTCTAAAATGTCCATCATTTTTGCCTTGGTTCAGAACCTCTGCCAAAAGTGGTGCACAATTTTCTAGGTCATCTTAAGGTCTTTGAATTAAATCATAAGTATTTGAGTTTGGGCATTTAAATTATATAAATTATTTTAAAAGCTCAAATAATTCCAAACTAACATGTTCCATGCTGGATATATTCCAGCTAATGGCCATGAGCAGTTTGGTGAATTTTGGAGTTGTTTAGGTATTTTTAGTAAGTCCACAAAGTTACAGAATAAATAAAAAGATAAATAAAGAGAGAGAGAGGGAACTAACCTGGCAGCCCAACTAGCCAGCCCACCTAGCCGGCCTAGCCTAGCAGCCGCTCCAACGAGCTGCTTGCCTTCGCCAGGCAGGCAGGCAGGTGCTCGACGGCGGCACCAGCGTGCGCCACGCAGCTGCCCGTCGCCCTGCTTCCTCCCCTCGCCTCTCTGCTGGCCTGGACGACCTCCACATCGCGCCCCGGACCCCGTGGACACATCCATTCTCCCCCTGCCTCTCTCCCTCGCTCTCCCGCACCATGGCCGACGCCACCGTAGCCGCACCGTCGCCGTAGTCGCGCTCTCCGTCGTCCTTGCGCCGTGCTATCGTGTCCAGGAGCTCCACCGCCCTCCTCTTCGTCGAGCTAGCCGAGCCCCGAGCGCTCGCTTGCCCCGAGGCCTCTGCACCGACCTCGCCCGACTCCGCCATCGCCGGAGATCCCCTTCGCTGTCGCCGCCGCACCAGCTCGTCCCCGACCGCGCCGTCTGCTCCCTCGAGACCGCCGTGAGCCCAGCTACCTCTCCCCTTTCCTTTCTCGCTCTCGAGCCCCGTAGCGACTGCACGTAGCTCACCCGCACGTGCCGCCGCGGAGCTCGTCGCCGATGTGACTCCGGCCACCCACTGGCCACACCACCATGTCCAACGCACTCACCGCACTCGTAGGAACCCGTAGCACCTCACCACGAGCCTCGTCGTGCTCCGTAGCCTCGGGTTCATCATCACCCGAACTACGGCGACCGCCAAGGTCGTCGCCGGCGCCGTTTCCGGCCACCCCGAGCTCAACCACCACCACCAAGAGCTGCGGCTTGCTCCCAGCTACACGTAGATGCCCTCCGCGGCTCTTTTGGTCGCCGGAATGCACAAAACCACTCTCGCCGCTGCGTTCGGCCTCGCCAACGGCTAAACGCTGGTGAGTTGACCCTGTTGACCCCTCGTTTGACTACGGTGGGCCCAGTTTGAACCCCCTGGGTCAATGACAGGTGGGGCCCAGTCCTGTTAACTAATCAGGATTAGTTTTAATTAATATTTAGTTAAACTAATTACACTGACACACGGGACCCACTAGTCAGGGTTGACTTGGACTGTTCCGTTGACCGCTGACATCATTCTGATGTAATGCTGACGCAGTAATTTATTTACTGGAATTATTTTTATACGGGAAATTCCAGTAAATACCACAAACTTCAAAAAATCATAGAAATTAATCTGTAACTCCAAATGCAAAGTTTTATATATGAAAAATGATCAGAAAAATCCAATATATCCATCTGTACTGGTTTCATGCATGTCTAAACAATGTAACCTGCTGTTTAGTACAGAACAAGATAAAGCACTTATAAGGGCCATTTATGAGTTTGAAACTTGAATCTTTGATTCAAAATGGTTCAAACCCATCTGGTCTTAGTTGCAGTAGCCCAATACATTCATTTTGCCATGTTTCATGCATGCATCATTTTGTTGCATATTGTTTGGTGATGTTTGTGTATCAGTGCTCTATGCGGCAGGTTCTGCCCCCGAGGAGTACCACGATTACCCTAACGAAGAACAATACCAGTGCACCAACCATCAGGCAAGCAATCAACCATTTGATCATATCGATACAATCCAATGTTCTTGCTTCTGCTCTCTTTTACTGCATTAAGACAACGCGTTTCAAACTGCTGTGTGCTATGGTAGTTGAACCCATTTCCTCTGCATGACCTGTCATTGCCACAGTAACTAGATGAAACCCACTAGCATGTGTAGGAGTTGATTGAGCCATATGTATGTGTTGTTCCTACCTTGCTATGCCTGCTATGCTTAGAGTCGTGTCAGGTCTGGTTCATCTGGGTGATGGGCTAGAGTGAAATGATCATGTCGGTAATGAGAGTGATGCGTTGAACACAATTTGGTAATGGTATCGATGAGAGGCCATGTAGGAGTACATGGTGGGTTGTTTCATTGAAGCCGACCTTAAGCACTGAGATCTGTATGTGTGATTTAAGATTTAGCTACTACCATGCATTGGGCCCTGAAATATGACCCCGCTCGACTTCTTATTCACCCTAGTCCTCTGTCCAGGAGTTGCAAGTAGTTTCTGGTGTTATATAGCTTACTGGAGGCCGTGAACAGCGCTGACCGTGGGTTGGGGGCTATTATGCGGTAGGTACGTGGGACGGTGTACCGGATACCCGTTAGGTATCTTGGGAACCCTGCACACATCGTTCGGGGCCGTATGTGGAAACCTCGGCCGGACTCCCTGCGGATGGAACCTGGATAGGCGATATACCTGGACTAGAGACTTAGGTGTTTAGGTAGGTCATGGTCTACACCCACGTCGGCTTTCGCTTGAAGTCTGCCGAGCACGTGTTGTGTGCAGACGCTAAGTGGTGGAAACATGTATGAAGAAGTACACCCCTGCAGGGTTAATATTATCTATTCGATAGACGCGTCTGCGGTAAAGGACTACTTGGTTGCCTATACAGTTCATAGACAAGTAAATGGATACTACTAAAAATCTCAAGATAAGCGTGAGTGCCGAGGATGGCTCTTCCGTAGGAGGACGGAGGTGGATCCTCGGTAGTGTATTGAAGTGGTGAGTAGTGGATTCGAGTGCGCAAAACCATTTCAAGTTGGTGTCTCATAGGATAGCTTACCCAAGAGTCAAAGCTGGCTTGCTGCAATAACCCCACCAACCCTTGTTGATAATGTGCATGTATGTAGGATCTAATGTAAGTCTTGCTGAGTACCTTTGTACTCATGTTGCTTTAATTTACATTTTCCAGAAGACGCCGCAACCCCTTCTGATGGGTTCTTCGTAGACGTTGACATCGATGAGTAGACTGAGGCCCAGGTGGTGATCCTGAGCTTGTGAAGGACCATGTAGTATAGCCAGGCTTCCCCAAGCCTCTTTTATTTTACTAGTTGTCTGTACTCAGACAAGTTACTTCCGTTGTTGGCTTGTATGTCTGTATGACTTGAATGTTGGGTCGTGTGACCCGTACTTGTGTGTATGCTATGTATGGCTCTCTGAGCCTTTAAATAAAGTACTTGTGTCGTAGAGTCATGTTGTGATGCCTTGTTGTATTTGCACATATCAAGCATATTGTGTGTATGATTGAAATGCTTGGTATGTGTGGGATCTGACTATCTAGTTGTTTATCCTTAGTAGCCTCTCTTACTGGGAAATGTCTCCTAGTGTTTCCACTGAGCCTTGGTAGCTTGCTACTGCTCCGGAACACTTAGGCTGGCCGGCATGTGTCCTTCTTCGTTCCTGTGTCTGTCCCTTCGGGGAAATGTCACGCGATGGATACCGAAGTCCTGTTAGTCCGCTACAGCCCGGTTTACCGGAGTCCTGCTAGCCCAGTGCTACAGCCCGGATTCACTTGCTGATGACCAACACGTTTGATGCTGCGTCATGGATGCCTGTCCCTGTAAGTTTGTGCCACTTTGGGTTTACGACTAGCCATGTCAGCCCGGGCTCCTTACCATATGGATGCTAGCGACACTATCATATACGTGTGCCAAAAGGCGCAAACGGTCCCGGGAAAAGGTAAGGCGACACCCGGGAGAATACCGTGCGTGAGGCCGCAAAGTGATATGGGGTGTTACATGCTAGATCGATGTGGCATTGAGTCGGGGTCCTGACAGCGTTGGCATCAGAGCCGGACTGCATGTAGGTTCTCCAAGCCAAACTGGTCGATGTTGAGTATAGAAATGCTTTAGTTATATGTAGGGGAATTTATTGTGGGATGGAACGTAGGGCTCTTTTTACTCCTTTAACTCATGGCATTCTGATCTGAGTCAGTCTATTCTTCCACCGGGGGTTAAGGAATTAGGATCTCTTCTCTCTATCAGGTTCATGTGTTACTAATCAGTAGTACCTTATAGGTTTGATGGATACAAGCCTAGTTCAGTTCTACTACCCCATTATGTTGCTAAGATGGAACCAAAACCTTGATATGATGTTGTTGAGTGTCTATGCGATTCTTTGCAAAATGCCTCAAAATCCTTTTGAGCATTTACAGCCGTTATGCTGTCCAATTTCTGCTAGGAATTCTAATGTCTTGTGTTTATCATGTTCCAGATGGCTTCCCGTCCTCAGAATCAAGTGGTTCGTTTGACTCGACGCCTAGATGTACGCGGCCATACTGCCATGTTGGTCAGGGTAATGACTGAGGCAGGATACTGTTGGTATCCTGAGTACACGGTCGAAGAGCAATTCCGAGACTTTAATCAAAGTCAATAATTTTGCACTGTCAGGATATTTCCATCCTATCCTGGATCTACCGAGCCCCTCCACTGCTCCTATGGACTCGGGTTTACTATTGAGATGGCTGTGCAGGATGCTGCCTACTCTATGATGACCATCATGCGAGTCAGGACTGGCCTATTTCGGGACTCCGACTTCCGATATATGCCAGCTTCACTCCCGGGAGCACAAGGGTATCTCCAGGCTATCTAGTCTGACTCCACTCAGGAGGACTCACTAACCCGCACCACTGCACAGTTGCTTGAAGACAAGGACCGTGAAAATCGGGCCTTGAGACTGGAGCTTTTCAATACCCGTGCTGTGTTGGGGAACGTAGTAATTTCAAAAAAATTCCTATGTACACGCAAGAACATGGTGATGACATAGCAATGAGAGGGCAGAGTGCTGTCCACGTACCCTCGTAGACCGTAAGCGGAAGCGTTATGACAACGCAGTTGATGTAGTCGTACGTCTTCACGATCCGACCGATGCAAGCACTGAACGTACGACACCTCCGAGTTCAGCACACGTTCAGCTCGATGACGATCCCCGGGCTCCGATCCAGCAAAGCTTCGGGGATGAGTTTCGTTAGCACGACGGCGTGGTGACGATGATGATGTTCTACGGGCGCAGGGCTTCGCCTAAACTCCGCGACGATATGACCGAGGTGGAATATGGTGGAGGGGGGCATCGCACACGGCTAAGGAACGATCCGTAGATCAACTTGTGTGTCCTGGGGTGCCCCCCTGCCCCCATATATAAAGGAGGGAGGGGGGAGGCCGGCCGGCCCTTGTGGGCGCGCCAAGGAGGAGCAGTCCTCCTCCTAGTAGGAGTAGGACTCCCCCTTTACTACTCCTACTAGGAGGGGGAAGGAAGGGGAAGAGGGGGGAAGGAAAGAGGGGGGCGCCGCCCCCCCTCCTTGTCCAATTCGGACCAGAGGGAGAGGGGGCGCGCGGCCCACCCTGGTCGCCCCTCTCTCTTTCCACCAAGGCCCATGTGGCCCATTATCTCTCCCCGGGGGGTTCCGGTAACCCTCCGACACTCCGGTTTTCTCCGACAACATCCGGAACACTTCCGGTGTCTGAATATAGTCGTCCAATATATCAATCTTTATGTCTCGACTATTTCGAGACTCCTCGTCATGTTCGTGATCACATCCGGGACTCCGAACAAACTTCGGTACATCAAAACTTGTAAACTCATAATAAAACTGTCATCGTAACGTTAAGCGTGCGGACCCTACGGGTTCGAGAACTATGTAGGACCTAGAACTATTCTCGGTCAATAACCAATAGCGGAACCTGGATGCCCATATTGGTTCCTACATATTCTACGAAGATCTTTATCGGTCAAACCGCATAACAACATACATTGTCCCCTTTGTCATCGGTATGTTACTTGCCCGAGATTTGATCGTCGGTATCCAATACCTAGTTCAATCTCATTACCGGCAAGTCTCTTTACTCGTTACGTAATGCATCATCCCGTAACCAACTCATTGGTCACATTGCTTGCAAGGCTTATAGTGATGTGCATTACCGAGAGGGCCCAGAGATACCTCTCCGACAATCGGAGTGACAAAACCTAATCTCGAAATACGCCAACTCAACATGTACCTTCGGAGACACCTGTAGTACTCCTTTATAATCACCCAGTTACGTTGTGACGTTTGGTAGTACCCAAAGTGTTCCTCCGGTAAACGGGAGTTGCATAATCTCATAGTTACAGGAACATGTATAAGTCATGAAGAAAGCAATAGCAATATACTAAACGATCAAGTGCTAGGCTAACGGAATGGGTCATGTCAATCACATTATTCTCCTAATGATGTGATCCCATTAATCAAATGACAACACATGTCTATGGTTAGGAAACATAACCATCTTTGATTAATGAGCTAGTCAAGTAGAGGCATACTAGTGACTATATGTTTGTCTATGTATTCACACATGTATCATGTTTCCGGTTAATACAATTCTAGCATGAATAATAAACATTTATCATGATATGAGGAAATAAATAATAACTTTATTATTTCCTCTAGGGCATATTTCCTTCAGTCTCCCACTTGCACTAGAGTCAATAATCTAGATTACATAGTAATGATTCTAACACCCATGGAGTCTTGGTGCTGATCATGTTTTGCTCGTAAGAGAGGCTTAGTCAATGGGTCTGCAATATTCAGATCCGTATGTATCTTGAAAATTTCTATGTCTCCCACTTGGACTTGGTCCCGGATGGAATTGAAGCGTCTCTTGATGTGCTTGGTCCGCTTGTGAAATCTGGATTCCTTTGCCAAAGCAATTGCACCAGTATTGTCACAGAAGATCTTCATTGATCCCGAAGAACTAGGTATGACACCTAGATCGGTAATGAACTCCTTCATCCAAACTCCTTCATTTGCTGCTTCCGAAGCAGCTATGTACTCAGCTTCACATGTAGATCCCGCCACGACGCTTTGTTTAGAACTGCACCAACTTACAGCTCCACCGTTTAATAAAAACACGTATCCGGTTTGCGATTTAGAATCGTCCGGATCAGTGTCAAAGCTTGCATCGACGTAACCATTTACGACTAGCTCTTTGTCACCTCCATATACGAGAAACATATCCTTAGTCCTTTTCAGGTATTTCAGGATGTTCTTGACCGCTGTCCAGTGATCCACTCCTGGATTACTTTGGTACCTCCCTGCCAAACTTATTGCTAAGCATACGTCAGGTCTGGTACACAACATTGCATACATGATAGAGCCTATGGCTGAAGCATAGGGAACATCTTTCATTTTCTCTCTATCTTCTGCTGTGGTCGGGCATTGAGTTTGACTCAACTTCACACCTTGAAGCACGGGCAAGAACCCTTTCTTTGCCTGATCCATTTTGAACTTTTCAAAATTTTATCAAGGTATGTGCTTTGTGAAAGTCCTATTAAGCGTCTTGATCTATCTCTATAGATCTTGATGCCCAATATGTAAGCAGCTTCACCTAGATCTTTCATTGAAAAACTTTTATTCAAGTATCCCTTTATGCTATCCAGAAATTCTATATCATTTCCAATTAATAATATGTCATCTACATATAATATCAGAAATGCTACAGAGCTCCCACTCACTTTCTTGTAAATACAGGCTTCTCCAAAAGTCTGTATAAAACCATATGCTTTGATCACACTATCAAAGCGTTTATTCCAACTCCGAGATGCTTGCACCAGTCCATAAATGGATCGCTGGAGCTTGCATACTTTGTTAGCACCTTTTGGATCAACAAAACCTTCTGGCTGCATCATATACAACTCTTCTTCCAGAAATCCATTCAAGAATGCAGTTTTGACATCCATTTGCCAGATTTCATAATCATGAAATGCAGCAATGGCTAACATGATTCGGACAGACTTAAGCATCGCTACGGGTGAGAAAGTCTCATCGTAGTCAACCCCTTGAACTTGTCGAAAACCTTTTGCGACAAGTCGAGCTTTATAGACAGTTACATTACCATCAGCGTCAGTCTTCTTCTTAAAGATCCATTTGTTCTCAATGGCCTGCCGATCATCGGGCAAGTCAACCAAAGTCCATACTTTGTTCTCATACATGGATCCCATCTCAGATTTCATGGCCTCTAGCCATTTTGCGGAATCTGGGCTCATCATCGCTTCCTCATAGTTCATAGGTTCGTCATGGTCAAGTAACATGATTTGCAAAATAGGATTACCATACCACTCTGGTGCGGATCTTACTCTGGTAGACCTTCGAAGTTCAGTAGAAACTTGATCTGAAGTTTCATGATCAATATCATTAGCTTCCTCACTAATTGGTGTAGGTGTCACAGGAACCGATTCATGTGATGAACTACTTTCCAATAAGGGAGCAGGTACAGTTACCTCATCAAGTTCTACTTTCCTCCCACTCACTTCTTTCGAGAGAAACTCCTTCTCTAGAAAGGATCCATTCTTAGCAATGAATGTCTTGCCTTCGGATCTGTGATAGAAGGTATACCCAACTATTTCTTTTGGGTATCCTATGAAGAAACATTTCTCCGATTTAGGTTCGAGCTTATCTGGTTGAAGTTTCTTCACATAAGCATCGCAGCCCCAAACTTTAAGAAACGACAACTTTGGTTTCTTGCCAAACCATAGTTCATAAGGCGTCGTCTCAACGGATTTTGATGGTGCCCTATTTAACGTGAATGCGGCCGTCTCTAAAGCATAACCCCAGAACGATAGCGGTAAATCAGTAAGAGACATCATAGATCGCACCATATCTAGTAAAGTACGATTACGACATTCAGACACACCATTTCATTGTGGTGTTCCGGGTGGCGTGATCTGCGAAACTATTCCGCATTGTTTCAAATGTAAACCAAACTCGTAACTCAAATATTCTTCTCCACGATCAGATCGTAGGAGTTTTTTTCTTGTTACGATGATTTTCCACTTCACTCTGAAATTCTTTGAACTTTTCAAATGTTTCAGACTTGTGTTTCATTAAGTAGATATACCCATATGTGCTTAAATCATCTGTGAAGGTGAGAAAATAACGATATCCGCCACGAGCTTCAACATTCATCGGACCGCATACATCTGTATGTATGATTTCCAACAAATCTGTTGCTCTCTCCATAGTACCGGAGAACGGTGTTTTAGTCATCTTGCCCATGAGGCACGGTTCGCAAGTACCAAGTGATTCATAATCAAGTGATTCCAAAATTCCATCAGTATGGAGTTTCTTCATGCGCTTTACACCGATATGACCTAAACGGCAGTGCCACAAATAAGTTGCACTATCATTATTAACTCTGCATCTTTTGGCTTCGACATTATGAATATGTTGTGTATCACTACTATCAAGATTCAACAAAAATAGACCACTCTTCAAGGGTGCATGACCATAAAAGATATTACTCATATAAATAGAACAACCATTATTCTCTGATTTAAATGAATAACCGTCTCGCATCAAACAAGATCCAGATATAATGTTCATGCTCAACGCTGGCACCAAATAACAATTATTCAGGTCTAAAACTAATCCCGAAGGTAGATGTAGAGGTAGCGTGCCGACCGCGATCACATCGACTTTGGAACCGTTTCCCACGCGCATCGTCACCTCATCCTTGGCCAGTGCTCGCTTATTCCGTAGTCCCTGTTTCGAGTTGCAAATGTTAGCAACAGAACCAGTATCAAATACCCAGGTGCTACTGCGAGCTCTAGTAAGGTACACATCAATAACATGTATATCACATATACCTTTGTTCACCTTGCCATCCTTCTTATCCGCCAAATACTTGGGGCAGTTCCACTTCCAGTGTCCAGTCTGCTTGTAGTAGAAGCACTCAGTTTCAGGCTTAGGTCCAGACTTGGGTTTCTTCTCTTGAGCAGCAACTTGCTTGCTGTTCTTCTTGAAGTTCCCCTTCTTCTTCCCTTTGCCCTTTTTCTTGAAACTAGTGGTCTTGTTAACCATCAACACTTGATGCTCCTTCTTGATTTCTACTTCCACAGCTTTTAGCATTGTGAAGAGCTCGGGAATTGTCTTGTTCATCCCTTGCATATTATAGTTCATCACGAAGCTCTTGTAGCTTGGTGGCAGTGATTGGAGAATTCTGTCAATGACACTATCATCAGGAAGATTAACTCCCAGTTGAATCAAGTGATTATTATACCCAGACATTTTGAGTATGTGTTGACTGATAGAACTATTCTCCTCCATCTTGCAGCTATAGAACTTATTGGAGACTTCATATCTCTCAATCCGGGCATTTGCTTGAAATATTAACTTCAACTCCTGGAACATCTCATATGCTCCATGACGTTCAAAACGTCGTTGAAGACCCGGTTCTAAGCCGTAAAGCATGGCACACTGAACTATCGAGTAGTCATCAGCTTTGCTCTGCCAGACGTTCTTAACGTCGTCAGTTGCATCAGCAGCAGGCCTGGCACCCAGCGGTGCTTCCAGGACGTAATTCTTCTATGCACCAATGAGGATAATCCTCAAGTTACGGACCCAGTCCGTGTAATTGCTACCATCATCTTTCAACTTTGCTTTCTCAAGGAACGCATTAAAATTCAACGGGACAACACCACGAGCCATCTATCTACAACAAACATAGATAAGCAAAATACTATCAGGTACTAAGTTCATGATAAATTTAAGTTCAATTAATCATATTACTTAAGAACTCCCACTTAGACAGATATCTCTCTAGTCATCTAAGTGATCACGTGATCCAAATCAACTAAACCATAACCGATCATCACGTGAGATGGAGTAGTTTTCAATGCTGAACATCACTATGTTGATCATATCTACTATATGATTCACGCTCGACCTTTCGGTCTCCATGTTCGAAGGCCATATCTGCATATGCTAGGCTCGTCAAGTTTAACCTGAGTATTCTGCGTGTGCAAAACTGGCTTGCACCCGTTGTAGATGGACGTAGAGCTTATCACACCCGATCATCATGTGGTGTTTGGGCACGACGAACTTTGGCAATGGTGCATACTCAGGGAGAACACTTCTTGATAATTTTAGTGAGAGATCATCTTAAAATGCTACCGTCAATCAAAGCAAGATAAGATGCATAAAGGATAAACATCACATGCAATCAATATAAGTGATATGATATGGCCATCATCATCTTGTGCTTGTGATCTCCATCTCCGAAGCACCGTCGTGATCACCATCGTCACCGGCGCAACACCTTGATCTTCATCGTAGCATCGTTGTCGTTTACGCCATCTATTGCTTCTACGACTATCGCTACCGCTTAGTGATAAAGTAAAGCAATTACAGGGCGTTTGCATTTCATACAATAAAGCGACAGCCATATGGCTCCTGCCAGTTGCCGATAACTCCGGTTACAAAACATGATCATCTCATACAATAAAATATAGCATCACGTCTTGACCATATCACATCACAACATGCCCTGCAAAAATAAGTTAGACGTCCTCTACTTTGTTGTTGCAAGTTTTACGTGGCTGCTACGGGCTTAGCAAGAACCGTTCTCACCTACGCATCAAAATCACAACGATAGTTCGTCAAGTTAGTGCTGTTTTAACCTTCGCAAGGACCGGGCGTAGCCACACTCGATTCAGCTAAAGTGAGAGAGACAGTCACCCGCCAGTCACCGTTAAGCACGAGTGCTCGTAACGGTGAAACCAGTCTCGCGTAAGCGTACGTGTAATGTTGGTCCGGGCCGCTTCATCTCACAATACCGCCAAACCAAAGTATGACATGCTGGTAAGCAGTATGACTTGTATCGCCCACAACTCACTTGTGTTCCGCTCGTGCATATGACATCTATGCATAAAACCTGGCTCGGATGCCACTGTTGGGGAACGTAGTAATTTCAAAAAAATTCCTATGTACACGCAAGAACATGGTGATGACATAGCAACGAGAGGGGAGAGTGTTGTCCACGTACCCTCGTAGACCGTAAGCGGAAGCGTTATGACAACGCGGTTGATGTAGTCGTACGTCTTCACGATCCGACCGATCCAAGCACCGAACATACGGCACCTCTGAGTTCAGCACACGTTCAGCTCGATGACGATCCCCGGGCTCCGATCCAGCAAAGCTTCGGGGATGAGTTCCGTCAGCACGAGGGCGTGGTGACGATGATGATGTTCTACCGGCGCAGGGCTTCGCCTAAACTCCGCGACGATATGACCGAGGTGGAATATGGTGGAGGGGGGCACCGCACGCGGCTAAGGAACGATCCGTAGATTAACTTGTGTGTCCTGGGGTGCCCCCCTGCCCCCGTATATAAAGGAGGGAGGGGGGAGGCGAGCCGGCCTTTGTGGGCGCGCCAAGGAGGAGGAGTCCTCCTCCTTGTAGGAGTAGGACTCCCCCTTTCCTACTCCTACTAGGAGGGGGAAGGAAGGGGAAGAGGGGGGAAGGAAAGAGGGGGGCGCCGCCCCCCCCCCCTCCTTGTCCAATTCGGACCAGAGGGAGAGGGGGCGTGCGGTCCACCCTGGCCGCCCCTCTCTCTTTCCACCAAGGCCCATGTGGCCCATTATCTCTCCCCGGGGGGTTCCGGTAACCCTCCGGCACTCCGGTTTTCTCCGACAACATCCGGAACACTTCCGGTGTCCGAATATAGTCGTCCAATATATCAATCTTTATGTATCGACCATTTCGAGACTCCTCGTCATGTCCGTGATCACATCCGGGACTCCGAACAAACTTTGGTACATCAAAACTTATAAACTCATAATAAAACTGTCATCGTAACGTTAAGCGTGCGGACCCTACGGGTTCGAGAACTATGTAGACATGACCTAGAACTATTCTCGGTCAATAACCAATAGCAGAACCTGGATGCCCATATTGGTTCCTACATATTCTACAAAGATCTTTATCGGTCAAACCGCATAATAACATACGTTGTTCCCTTTGTCATCGGTATGTTACTTGCCCGAGATTTGATCGTCGGTATCCAATACCTAGTTCAATCTCGTTACTGGCAAGTCTCTTTACTCGTTACGTAATGCATCATCCCGTAACCAACTCATTGGTCACATTGCTTGCAAGGCTTATAGTGATGTGCATTACCGAGAGGGCCCAGAGATACCTCTCCGACAATCGGAGTGACAAAACCTAATCTCGAAATACGCCCACTCAACATGTACCTTCGGAGACACCTGTAGTACTCCTATATAATCACCCAGTTACGTTGTGACGTTTGGTAGTACCCAAAGTGTTCCTCCGGTAAACGGGAGTTGCATAATCTCATAGTTACAAGAACATGTATAAGTCATGAAGAAAGCAATAGCAATATACTGAACGATCAAGTGCTAGGCTAACGGAATGGGTCATGTCAATCACATCATTCTCCTAATGATGTGATCCCATTAATCAAATGACAACACATGTCTATGGTTAGGAAACATAACCATCTTTGATTAATGAGCTAGTCAAGTAGAGGCATACTAGTGACTATATGTTTGTCTATGTATTCACACATGTATCATGTTTTCGGTTAAAACAATTCTAGCATGAATAATAAACATTTATCATGATATGAGGAAATAAATAATAGCTTTATTATTGCCTCTAGGGCATATTTCCTTCATGCTGATCATTGGGCCACTTTGACTCGGTTTGCACCGGCTGTGCAAGCTGAATATGCGAGATCTCTATCCTGTCAGATCTGCTCTACCAGACATGATGGATTGGCGTGATGTAGGAGGCATCACCCCACCTCGTGGTCCCCGCAGGCCACCATTTGTTGGTCCAAGACCTCATCCTAGCCCCTATGGTCCACAAGCTCCACGGGACCGACTGTTTCCGGATGATCACGTTGAGCTTCCAGGCTATGGTGGTGACTTCTATGAGGACTACTACGGAGCTGTCTGAGTTAGTAGTAGTATCACTAGTAATGTAATAGTTGTATTTCCACCGTCCTGCGTGACTCGTGGGATATGACTTAGCTTGTACCACCTTCTGGAGGTGTAGAAAAATAATGTATAGGAGCTTGGAATGCCTCCGATGAGATGTAATCTTCCTTTCACCATAGTAGTACATTGTTTGGTTTTGTACTAAACCTTGTATGGTGTGTATGACGATGGAATAAAAGAAGCAGTTTCTGTATCTACCATGTCATATGGATGATCATCTTACATTCCAAGTTATCCATTACATTCTACATTTCTATGTCAGAATCTTATCATCCTGGACTAAACCATTGTCTTGTTTTCCCTAGGATGGTCAACACCCGCAACAACCCTGCTCTCCCAGAGCAGGCCGAACGCAGCAGAGTTGTGGAAACAAACCTGCCTCACCCTCCTTCTCTGGCCGAGGTTATGCTGGAGGCTGAGAGAAACAAGCGGGAGACCAACCGTTTGTTGGAGCGCATCGAGCAAAACACAGCACATCATCATAGGAATAACTTGGTGTCACTTAGTGACTTCATCAAGTTACATCCACCCACTTTCCACCACTCCGTCGAGCCCCTCGGCGCTGATGACTAGCTTCGCAGTATTACTCACAAGCTACGCTCTACACTCGTAGCTGAGGCTGACAAGGTCACATTTGCTGCATATCATCTTGAAGGCCCCGCTAGTCTCTGGTGGGAGAACTATGGAGCCATGCGCCCAGTGGGCCAGCTCACTACTTGGGCTGAATTGAGCGAGGCTTTTCGTGAACACCACATTCCGGAGGGTCTTATGGACCGTAAACGTGAGGAGTTCTGCAGTTTCACTCAAGGTCGACTCTCTGTGGATGCATACAGCAGGGAGTTCGGTAACCTAGCACGGTATGCAACTGAGGAAGTTTCCACTGATGCCAAGAAGCAAGCAAGGTTCCGCAAGGGACTTAGCCCTGAGCTTCGCCGTGACCTCCGTCTGCATGAGTGCACATCTTTTCAGAAGCTTGTAAACAAAGCCATCAGTGCTGAGTCTGGTCAGACTGATTATGAAGCAACACGCAAGCATGGCCGTGACATGGGTTCCTCATCCGGTGCTGGTCCTCAGAAGCGCCGGGTGTGGGTGCCTAACACTGCCCTGCCACCCAGGTTCACACCGAGGCCATCCTATTAGGCGCCTCGTCCAGCTCAACAGTATGCACCAGCCAAGCCCTATGGTGGGCCAACCAACAATGCTCCTCCATGCACCAGCTCCGTGACATGCTTCAAGTGTGGGGAGTCGGGCCACTACCTGCCCGAGTGTCCCCAGACCAACCCCAACCAGTCTGGAAAAGCTGTTGGCCATGGCAAGCCGACAGGGAAAGTGTTCTATGCCAAGCCGGCCACCACTGCACGTGGCCATGTCAACTGTATCTCCGCTGAAGAAGCTCAAGAGGATCCAAACGTCGTTCTTGGTACGCTCCTTGTTAACTGCCACCCAGCATCTGTTCTTTTCGATACTGGAGCATCTCATTCATTTATATCCGAGAGCTATGCTCGACTGCATAACACCACATTCTGTGAGATGCCCACCTCTATGGTAATTCAAACCCCGGGATCCAAATGGCAAACTTCTAGAGTAAGCCATGGGAATGAAATTCAAGTCGACAGACTTGTTTTTCTCGCATCTTTGATAGCTCTCAAATCTTTGGATATTAATATCATCTTGGGTATGGACTGGATGTCAGCCCATCATGCCAAGATTGATTGCTTCTCTAGGACTGTTGAACTCACACATCCTTCGGGAAAGATAGTCAATGTCTTGGCCCGAGTAGCCAAGCGATAGCTATATTCTCATAACACCAGTCTATTGCTAGACCTTGAAGACGTTCCGGTAGTCCGTGACTTTCCGGATGTCTTTCCAGAGGAATTTCCAGGTGTTCCACCTGACAGAGATGTCAAGTTCGTAATAGATCTCATTCCAGGAAATATCCCAATTTCTAGAAGACCCTATAAAATGGCACCACTAGAACTAGCAGAGCTTAAGAAACAACTCGATGAGTCCTTGAAAAAGGGTTTCATCCGTCCTAGTTCGTCTCCATGGGCTTGTCTTGTTCTCTTTGTCAAGAAGAAGGATGGTACGGATCGGATGGTTGTAGATTATCGACCAGTCAACCTGGTCACAATCAAGAACAAGTATCCGCTCCCCAAGATCAACGATCTGTATGATCAGCTCGCTGGATCCTCAATCTTCTCCAAAATGGATTTGAGGTTGGGCTACCATCAAATCAAAATCAGGAACGGGGACATTCCTAAAACGGCCTTTGTTACTTATTATGGCCAATACGAGTACACCGTCATGTCCTTCGGTTTAACCAATGCTCCCGCCACTTTCTCTCGGTTAATGAACTCAATCTTCATGGAGTATTTGGATAAGTTCGTCGTGGTTTACCTCGATGATATACTCATCTACTCCAAGAACGAGGAAGAACATGTGAGCATCTAAGGCTAGTGTTGATGAAACTTCGAGAGCATCGCCTTTATGCCAAGTTCTCTAAATGCGAATTTTGGTTGCCAGAAGTGACCTATCTAGGACATGTAATTTCTGGTAAGGGTATTGCTGTCAATCCCGAGTGAGTTCAAGCCGTCCTTAATTGGACTCCACCTGAATCGGTCAAGCAAGTTCGGAGTTTCCTTGGCTTAGCGAGCTATTGTCGCCGCTTTGTCGAGAACTTCTCCAAGGTTGCTAAACCTCTAACTAAACTCCTCAAGAAAGATAAAAAGTTCGAGTGGACTCCACAATGTGAGCACAGCTTTCAGGAACTGCAAAGACGCCTGACATCTGCTCCCGTACCGGTACCACCAGATTTCTCTAAGGACTTTGTTATCTATTCCGACGCCTCGCGACAAGGACTAGGTTGCATTCTTATGCAAGATCGTCACGTAATTGCTTATGCTTCACGGCAATTGCACCCACATGAGGAGAATTATCCTACTCATGATCTAGAGCTTGCAGCTGTAGTCCATGCACTCAAAACCTGGCGACATTACCTCCTCGGTAATCGTTGTGAAATCTTCACTGATCACCAAAGTCTGAAGTACATATTCACCCAACCGGATTTGAATCTCAGGCAAAGACGTTGGGTCGAGTTGATCACAGATTTCGACTTAGGAATAACTTACACCCCAGGAAAAGCCAATGTCATGGCTGATGCACTGAGTCGTAAATCTTATTGTAACAATCTGATGTTACAACAAAGTCAACCGCTTCACCATGAGGAATTTTGGAAGCTTAATCTTCACATCGTTCCTCAAGGATTTCTTTCCACCTTGGTGGAGAAACCTACTCTTACGGATCAAATTATCGCTGCCCAAAAGCGAGATAAAGGATCATGGTGTTGTGTACTTTGAGAACCGTTTAGTGGTTCCCAAGAACCAGCATCTACGGCAGTTGATCCTTAAGGAGGCTCATGAATCTCCTCTCACCATTCATCCCGGTAGTACCAAGATGTATCAGGACCTACGCCAGAGGTTCTGGTGGACTAGGATGAAGAGAGACATTGCTCAGTTTGTTGCTAGTTGCGACGTCTGTTGTTGTGTAAAAGCAGAGCATCAACGGCCTGCTGGCACCCTTCAACCCTTAGCTATTCCTGAATGGAAATGGGATAAAATTCGTACGAATTTCATCACCGGTTTTCCCAGGACCAAGAGAGGGAATAACGCTATCTTCGTCGTTGTCGATCGTCTTTCCAAAGTGGCCCATTTCTTGCCTGTTCGCGAGAGTATAACCGCTAGTCAGCTAGCAGACTTGTATATCTCCCGAATAGTATCCCTCCATGGTGTTCCACTGGAAATTAACTCGGATCGAGGAAGTCACTTCACCTCTCAATTTTGGGAAAGTTTCCAAAATGCTATGGGAACCCGCCTTTCCTTTAGCACTGCTTTTCACCCTCAATCAAGTGGTCAAGTAGAACGTGTCAACCAGATTCTAGAAGACATGCTTCGAGCTTCTGTTATCTCATTCGGAATGGATTGGGAGAAATGCCTTCCATTTGCTGAATTTGCTTATAACAACAGCTATCAATCTAGCTTGGGTAAAGCCCCTTTTGAAGTTCTCTATGGACGAAGGTGTCGAACACCCCCTTAACTGGTCAGAAACCGGGGAAAGACAATTCTTTGGCCCGGATATGATCCAGGAACCAGAAGAGCAAGTTCGCATTGTTCGTGAAAAGTTGAAAATAGCCCAATCTCGTCAAAAGAGTCAATATGACCGAAAACATAAGGCTATGACTTTTGAGGTTGACGAGAAGGCTTACCTTCGGGTTACTCCTCTGAAGGGAACCCATCGTTTCGGTATCAAAGGCAAAATGGCTCCTCGCTACATTGGACCCTTTCGCATTCTCTCTAAACGAGGAGAAGTTGCCTACCAATTGGAACTACCTCCGCATCTCTCCAGAGTCCATGATGTCTTCCACGTTTCTCAACTCAGGCGTTGCTTCTCGGATCCTATCCGTGGAGTGGACCATGAAACGCTTGATCTTCAAGATAACCTCACGTATCGAGAGTACCCCGTTCGTATCCTCGATCAAGCCGAGCGTACCACTCGACGTCATAATATCAAGTTTCTCAAGGTTCAATGGTCGCACCATTCTGAGAAGGAAGCAACCTGGGAAAGGGAGGATCGTCTTCGACTTGAGTACCCCGCTTTCTTTCCGGAGGAACCTAAATCTCGGGACGAGATTCTTTTGAGTGGGGGTGAGTTGTCACACCCTAGCTAGTTCATGCATTAGAGTGTTAAATCATGTCTACTTTTCTCAACAGAAACTTGAAATGGGGATGACAGAACCCCCAGCCCCCTCTGAAACCAACTAGGGTTTACTAAAAATATTTTCAATGAACCTAAAATGCCCTTCTAAAATGTCCATCATTTTTGCCTTGGTTCAGAACTCTGCCAAAAGTGGTGCACAATTTTCTAGGTCATCTTAAGGTCTTTGAATTAAATCATAAGTATTTGAGTTTGGGCATTTAAATTATATAAATTATTTTAAATGCTCAAATAATCCCAAACTAAAATGTTCCATGCTGGATATATTCCAGTTAATGGCCATGAGCAGTTTGGTGAATTTTAGAGTTGTTTAGGTATTTTTAGTAAGTCCACAAAGTTACAGAATAAATAAAAAAGATAAATAAAGAGAGAGAGAGGGAACTAACCTGGCAGCCCAACTAGCCAGCCCACCTAGCCGGCCCAGCCTAGCAGCCGCTCCAGCGAGCTGCTTGCCTTCGCTAGGCAGGCAGGTAGGTGCTCGACGGCGGCACCAGCGCGCGCCACGCAACTGCCCGTCGCCCTACTTCCTCCCCTCGTGTAACGCCCCGGATTCGATGCGCCAGTTGTCTGCCAATTATTCGCCGTTGTTGCCATGTCATTTTCTTGCGTGTTGCATTTTGCCATGTCATCATATGCATTTCATCTGCATGTTTTTCAAAACTTGCATCCGTTTGGGTCCCTCGGTTCTCTCCGTTGTCCGTTCTGAGTCCAACCACACTCGCACGCGCCCGCGGCACCTCCGAAATATTATTTTATAAGTGGCATAAAAATGTTCTCGGATTGGGTTCAAACTTGGCGTGCGGTCTTATTATAGTGTAGACAGAGCGCCTGTCAAGTTTCGTCGCATTCAGAGCTCGTTTGTTAGCCCAACCGTTATTCATATAGCCGCAATATAGCCGGTCTAACGTCGGACGTTTTCGGCCTCCGGAAACTGTTGACGGGCTGCCGTCCTCCCTCTCTTCTCAGCCCACAACCATCTACACAACTCACCTGCAGCCCACCTAGACCTGCCTAACCCCCCTCACGATCAGATCCGTCGGATCGCGATCGGAGATTCCGAAACCCCCTCCTAACCCCTCAAACCCTAGCCCTACCTATAAAGGAAGCCTCCTTTCCATTTTTAGCAGCAGCCAAACCCTCCTCCTCAAAATCCGCGCGCCGCCAGCCTCCTCCCACCTCGAGGGCCGCGCCACCAACCTCCCTCCACCGCGCTGCCACCTTCCCCTCCATATTCGGCCCGCGCCCGCCACTTGGCACGCCCGGAATGGCCAGCAGTCGCTGCGACACCGCCCATGGCCAATGGGAGAGCGCCACGTTGCCCCTGCCTCCCTCCTCCTCCCGCAGGGCCCGCCAGAGCCCATCACAGGCCCGCCCCGGGCCAGATCTGGGCCCGTACGAGCCCGCGCGAAGCCGCCGCCAGTCCGCCACCCTCGCTCCCGTGCTCCGCCGCAGGCGCCCGAGCGGCCGAGCCCCGCGCGTCGCCGTCCGTCTTCCCCGCGCCACCGGCGTGCCTCCCCGTTGCCGGAAGCCCCGCGCCGCGCCGCCCTCCAGGAGCTCTGCCCCGCCGGCCTCCGCCTCCACGCAAGGAATCGCCGCCGTCTTGTCGCGCTGGAGCGCCGCGCCTCTCCCTTCGCCGCGCCGCCGCCTAGCTCGTCGTCCGGCCCCGCCTCCGGCCGGATCCGGGCAGGAGCGCCCGGATCCTTCCATCTCCGTCGCATGCCAGCCCTCTGGTCGCAGGCCCGCTCCTCGCCGGAGCCGGCAACAGCCGTCGACCCTGCTCGGGAGCGAGCAGGAACCGCTCGGCTCCTGATCCGCCCGTCGACCGTGTGGGCCACGGCCCCGTTCCGGCCCAGCCGCGGCCCAACCCAGCTTCCCCGGCCTGCTGCAGCCCCTTCCCCAACTGGGCTGAAGCCCATGGTGAGCAATGCTTAACCGCCGCTCCGGGCGTCAAATAGTCATATAGCGCCCGTCTGTTTTTTTTTCAGAAATCGTCCAAGTCCCTGGTTTTTAACATTATCATGCCATGTTCATCGCATCATATCTCTGCATCTGTAGCTCCGTTTTGTGCGTGTAATATGTCAAATTGTTCGTCTCAACGAGTACTTCATTTCATTCCATTGCATCATGTTCATTTGAGTTCATCTAGATGCCTGAATCATCGTTGCAAGAGTGCATGTTGCTGTTAATCTGCTGAAACTATTATAACATGCTCATTTGTCATTTTTGCCATGTTTGATGTGTGCATCCTATGAGGTTGATGTCTACATATGTTTTGATATATGCCATGCCATCTTTCCAGGAGTGTATGTCATGTATTTTTGTGATCAATGTGGTGACTAGCACAAGCATGTAAACTAGGCTTCGTGATATTGTTGATTTTAGTCCCTGTTCTGCTGTTATTTTGGTGCCATGTAAACATGATGCTACAGAGAGATCCATGCATATTTTGAGATACTTCAGTAAGGATGTTTTGGACATATGGTTTTTATATAGCCATTCATGCCATTGGTTGCAATTATGGAGTAGTGTAGCATGTCATTTTCATGCTCTACTTTTGCTTCAAAATGTTTCCTGGCAGATTGTTTACTTGTTATTCAATTTTGCCAAGGTTGCTATAGTTGATCCTTGCATGCTATGAACTTGTTCTTGACTTGGTTTGTTTTATAAACATGTCTTCTTGTTGATGCTATGCTTATCTTGTCATGCAATGACTTGTGGTGAGTGAATCAAGCTTGTTAAGTAGTGTACTCGCTGTTGCTGATTTGCTAGGCTGAATCTTTTATTTTGTGATGCTATATAAACATGTTGCTACTAATCATTTTATGCATAATCTGGAGATAGTCACTAAATATGTTTTGTTCTACATGTCATGCTTTATCCATCCATGCCCCTGGTTGCATTTATAGCTTGCTGTAGCTTGTTCATATCTTGCTCCAAAGTTGCTTCATAATGTTGCTCTCAGCCTGTTAACATTAAGTTCAGTTGTTGCCATGTGTTTTCCTAGTGTTCCATGCACCCTATGACCTTGCTATTGCCATACTGAACTTCACAAACATGCCTTCTTACTGTTGGTTGCCTTGCCATGCCATGTTTTGCTCTGTAGTGAGTTGCACAAGCTCATTTACATGCCTTCATAATTCTGTTCCTGCCATGTATGAATCTGTATTATAACTTGCTATGTTTACGTGGGTGCCATCATATTTTCTGATCCTTTTTGGCTTATGGTCAGTAAGGGACTTTTGTTTTATGCATTTAGTAGGTTCATGCCATGCCTTTGTTTGCCATGATAAGTTCCTGTAACATGTTGTTTGATAGCTTTGAACATTGCAACCTGATGTTATTTTCTGCAAAGTCTGAATTGTTATTACTTGCAATCTTACCATGTGTGTTTGAGGATGTTCTAGTGATTTCTGGAGATAGCCCAGTGTTCATGTTTTGTTATGCTTTACCTGTACATAATGCCCATGTCTTTTGTTTTCATGTTGAGATGCTGTAGCATGTTGTTTTGGTGCTTGCAATATGCCTAGTTGCTGTTTTGGACAGTTTGTCCTTTAAACTTGTTTTGGGGTGTGTGTTGAACCGTTGCTCCTTTTTGAGTGTGCTCTATATGAAACTTGCTTAATTTTGCATCTAGTTTAATATTATCATGTTGCATCCTTGTTTTGAGGTGTTTGCTTGATGTTTGTATGCATTTTGCATCAATGCCATGTTTAACTTGATTTGCTCATATCTTCTAGGTCGTAGCTCCGAACTTAATGAACTTTATATGTAACTTGACTAGAATCTCATGTAGATCATCTTGGTGCATCTTAACTTGCTGTTTAACAACTTGAACATAAGGTTTGTTCAGATCTGGACCAATTTCGAAATATGCATATGAGGACTTACCGGAATTGTTATATGTTGTTTCTGGCCTCATTTAAACTTTCCTTGATGTGTTGTTCTTGTTTGCATCATCTCTTGCCATGAGTAGCTTCATGTAGTCTTGTCTTGCATCATGCTTGGTTGAGCATCATGTCTTGTTCATGTGTGGTGTGTTTACCTTGTTGTGTGCTTCTTTTCAATAGTTCCTATTTCGTTGTGATCATGAGGATTCGTTCGTCTACGCTTGGTTCGGCTTCATCCGTTCGTCTTCTTCATGGACTCGTTCTTCTTCCTTGCGGGATTTCAGGCAAGATGGCCGCTACCCTGGATCTCACTACTATCATTGCTATGCTAGTTGCTTCGTTCTATCGCTATGCTGTGTTACCTATCTTTTGCTCATCAAGCCTCCCATATTGCCATGAACCTCTAACCTTTGACACCTTTCCTACGCAAACCGTTGCTTGGCTATGTTACCGCTTTTGCTCAGCCCCTCTTATAGCGTTGCTAGTTGCAGGTGAAGTTGAAGATTTCTCCATGGTGGACAGGATTTTGGTTGGGATATCACAATATCTCTTATATTATTAATGCATCTATATACTTGGTAAAGGGTGGAAGACTCGGCCTTTTGCCTGGTGTTTTGTTCCACTCTTGCCGCCCTAGTTTCCATCATACCGGTGTTATGTTCCCGGATTTTGCGTTCCTTACGCGGTTGAGTGATTTATGGGACCCCCTTGATAGTTCGCTTTGAATAAAACTCCTCCAGCAAGGCCCAACCTTGGTTTTACCATTTGCCTCACCTAGCCCTTTTTCCCTTGGGAGTTGCGCTCTCGAGGGTCATCTTTATTTTAGCCCCCCCGGGCCAGTGCTTGTCTAAGTGTTGGTCCGAACCGAGTAGACTGCGGGGCCACCTTGGGGAAACTCGAGGTTTGGTTTTACTCGTAGGATGTCTCATCCGGTGTTGCCCTGAGAACGAGATATGTGCAGCTCCTATCGGGATTGTTGGTGCATCGGGCGGCTTTGCTGGTCTTGTTTTACCATTGTCAAAATGTCTTGTAAACCGGGATTCTGAGTCTGATCGGGTCTTCCTGGGAGAAGGTATATCCTTCGTTGATCGCGATAGCTTATCATGGGCTAAGTTGGGACACCCCTGCAGGGTATAATCTTTCGAAAGCCGTGCCTGTGGTTATAGGCAGATGGGAATTTGTTAATGTCCGGTTGTAGATAACTTGACAAAAGATCCGAATTAAAATGCATCAACCATGTGTGTAGCCGTGATGGTCTCTTTTTGGCGGAGTCCGGGAAGTGAACACGGTTTTGGGTTATGTTTGACGTAAGTAGGAGTTCAGGATCACCTCTTGTTCATTGCTAGCTTCACGACCGTTCCGCTTGCTCTCTTCTCGCTCTTTTTTGCGTTGGTTAGCCACCATATATGCTTAGTCGCTGCTGCAACCTCACCACTTTACCCCTTCCTTTCCTATTAAGCTTTGCTAGTCTTGATACCCATGGTAATGGGATTGCTAAGTGCTCGTGGCTCACAGATTACTACAACAACAGTTGCAGGTACAGGTTGTGCGATGATCATGATGCGAGAGCGATGATTGCTTGTTTTGGAGTTCTTCTTCTGCTTCTTCTTCGATCAGGGGATAGGTTCCAGGTCAGCAGCCTGGGCTAGCAGGGTGGATGTCGTTTGAGTTTCTGTTTGTGTTTCATCCGTAGTCGGATGATCCTCTGATGTATTGTGATGTTGTATTCGTGTGGCATTGTTTGCCTCTTATATGTATCCCCATCTATTATGTAATGTTGATGTAATGATATCCACCTTGCAAAAGCGTTTCAATATGCGGGTCTATCCTTGGTGGGACCTTCGAGTTCCTTTTGGATAGGGTCGCATATTGGGCGTGACACCTCGCCTCTCTGCTGGCCTGGACGACCTCCACGTCGTGCCCCGAACCCCGTGGACACATCCATTCTCCCCCTGCCTCTCTCCCTCGCTCTCCCGCGCCATGGCCGACGCCACCGTAGCCGCACCGTCGCCGTAGTCGCGCTCTCCGTCGTCCTTGCGCCATGCCATCGTGTCCAGGAGCTCCGCCGCCCTCCTCTTCGTCGAGCTAGCCGAGCCCCGAGCGCTCGCTTTCCCCGAGGCCTCTGCACTGACCTCACCCGACTCCGCCATCGCCGGAGATCCCCTTCGCCGTCGCCGCCGCACCAGCTCGTCCCCGACCGTGCCGTCTGCTCCCTCGAGACCGCCGTGAGCCTAGCTACCTCTCCCCCCTTTCCTTTCTTGCTCTCGAGCCCCGTAGCGACTGCACATAGCTCACCAGCACGCGCCGCCCCAGAGCTCGTCGCCGACGTGACTCCGGCCACCCACTGGCCACACCACCATGTCCAACGCACTCACCGCACTCGTAAGAACCCGTAGCACTTCACCATGAGCCTCGCCGTGCTCCGTAGCCTCGGGTTCATCATCACCCGAACTCCGGCGACCGCCAAGGTCGTCGCCGGCCGTTTGCGGCCACCCCGAGCTCAACCACCACCACCAAGAGCTGCGGCTTGCTCCCAGCTACACGTAGATGCCCTCCGCGGCTCTTTTGGTCGCCGGAATGCACAAAACCACTCTCGCCGCCGCATTCGGCCTCGCCGGCGGCTAAACGCCGGTGAGTTGACCCCGCTGACCCCTCGTTTGACCATGGTGGGCCCAGTTTGAACCCCCTGGTCAATGACAGGTGGGGCCCAGCCCTGTTAACTAATCAGGATTAGTTTTAATTAATATTTAGTTAAACTAATTACACTGACACACGGGAGCCACTAGTCAGGGTTGACCTGGACTGTTCCCTTGACCGCTGATGTCATTCTGACGTAATGTTGATGCAGTAATTTATTTACTGGAATTATTTTTATACAAGAAATTCCAGTAAATACCACAAACTTCAAAAAATCATAGAAATTAATCTGTAACTCCAAATGCAAAGTTTTATATATGAAAAATGATCAGAAAAATCCAATCTATCCATCTGTACTGGTTTCATGCATGTTTAAACAATTTAACCTGCTGTTTAGTACAGAACAAGATAAAGCACTTATAAGGGCCATTTATGAGTTTGAAACTTGAATCTTTGATTCAAAATGGTTCAAACCCATCTGGTCTTAGTTGCATTAGCCCAATACATTCATTTTGCCATGTTTCATGCATGCATCATTTTGTTGCATATTGTTTGGTGATGTTTGTGTATCGGTGCTCTATGCGGCAGGTTCTGCCCCCGAGGAGTACCACGATTACCCTAACGAAGAACAATACCAGTGCACCAACCCATCAGGCAAGCAACCAACCATTTGATCATATCGATACAATCCCATGTTTCGCTTCTGCTCTCTTTTACTGCATTAAGACAACGCGTTTCAAACTGCTGTGTGCTACAGTAGTTGAACCCATTTCCTCTGCATGACCTGTCATTGCCACAGTAACTAGATGAAACCCACTAGCATGTGTAGGAGTTGATTGAGCCATATGTATGTGTTGTTCCTACCTTGCTATGCCTGCTATGCTTAGAGTCGTGTCAGGTCTGGTTCATCTGGGTGATGGGCTAGAGTGAAATGATCATGTCGGTAATGAGAGTGATGTGTTGAACATGATTTGGTAAAGGTATCGATGAGAGGCCATGTAGGAGTACATGGTGGGTTGTTTCATTGAAGCCGACCTTAAGCACTAAGATCTGTATGTGTGATTTAAGATTCAGCTACTACCATGCATTGGGCCCTGAAATATGACCCCGCTCGACTTCTTATTCACCCTAGTCCTCTGTCCAAGAGTTGCAAGTAGTTTCTGGTGTTTGTAGCTTACTGGAGGCCGTGAACAGCACTGACCGCGGGGTGGGCTGTGATGCGGTAGGTACCTGGCACGGTGTACCAGATACCCGTTAGGTATCTCGGGAACCCTGTACACATCTTCGGGGCCGTATGTGGAAACCTTGGCTGGACTCCCTGCGGATGGAACCTGGATAGGCGATAAACCTGGACTAGAGACTTAGGTGTTTAGGTAGGTCGTGGTCTACACCCACGTCGGCTTTCGCTTGAAGTCTGCTGAGCACATGTCGTGTGCAGACGCTAAGTGGTGGAAACATGTATGAAGGAGTACACCCCTGCAGGGTTAATATTATCTATTCGAATAGCCGCGTCCGCGGTAAAGGACTACTTGGTTGCCTATACAGTTCATAGACAAGTAAATGGATACTACTAAAAATCTCAAGATAACCGTGAGTGTCGAGGATGGCTCTTCCGTAGGAGGACGAAGGTGGATCCTTGGTAGTGTATTGAAGTGGTGAGTAGTGGACTCGAGTGCGCAAAACCATTTCAAGTTGGTGTCTCGTAGGATAGCTTAGCCAAGAGTCAAAGCTGGCTTGCTGCAATAACCCCACCAACCCTTGTTGATAATGTGCATGTATGTAGGATCTGATGTAAGTCTTGCTGAGTACCTTTGTACTCATGTTGCTTTAATTTACATTTTTCAGAAGATGCCGCAACCCCTTCTGATGGGTTCTTCGTAGACGTTGACATCGATGAGTAGACTGAGGCCCAGGTGGTGATCCTGAGCTTGTGAAGGACCATGTAGTATAGCCAGGCTTCCCCAAGCCTCTTTTATTTTACTAGTTGTCTGTACTCAGACAAGTTACTTCTGTTGTTGGCTTGTATGTCTGTATGACTTGAATGCTGGGTCGTGTGACCCATACTTGTGTGTATGCTATGTATGGCTCTCTGAGCCTTTAAATAAAGTACTTGTGTCATAGAGTCATGTTGTGATGCCTTGTTGTATTTGCACATATCGAGCATATTGTGTGTATGATTGAAATGCTTGGTATGTGTGGGATCTGACTATCTAGTTGTTTATCCTTAGTAGCCTCTCCTACCGGGAAATGTCTCCTAGTGTTTCCACTGAGCCTTGGTAGCTTGCTACTGCTTCGGAACACTTAGGCTGGCCAGCATGTGTCCTTCTTCGTTCCTGTGTCTGTCCCTTCGGGGAAATGTCACGCGATGGATACCGGAGTCCTGTTAGCCCCCTACAGCCCGGTTTACCGGAGTCCTGCTAGCCCAGTGCTACAGCCCAGATTCACTTGCTGATGACCGACACGTTCGATGCTGGGTCATGGATGCATGTCCCTGTAAGTTTGTGCCACTTTGTGTTTACGACTAGCCATGTCAGCCCGGGCTCCTTACCATATGGATGCTAGCGACACTATCATATACGTGTGCCAAAAGGCGCAAACGGTCCCGGGCAAAGGTAAGGCGACACCCGTGGGAATACCGTGCGTGAGGCCGCAAAGTGATATGAGGTGTTACATGCTAGATCGATGTGGCATTGAGTCGGGGTCCTAACACTATCACACATAAGCCTCCTTATATCTTCCTTAAAACAGCCACCATACCTACCTATCATGGCATTTCCATAGCCATTCCGAGATATATTTCCATGCAACTTCCATCGTCATCATATACATGACTTGAGCATTCATTGTCATATTGCTTTGCATGATCGTAAGATAGCTAGCATGATGTTTTCATGGCTTGTCCATTTTTTGATGTCATTGCTACGCTAGATCATTGCACATCCCGGTACACCGCCGGCGGCATTCATATAGAGTCATATCTTTGTTCTAGTATCTGTCGGATTTCGGGTTCCGGCAGACCCTTTGAGGTTTGAACACTGGGGTGCGCGCGGAGATTTAACCCTCTGCCTGCCTGTTCCTCGCCGAATCGCTAGGATCTAAACTACCAAACAGAACAACACAAGAGACACAAGATTTATACTGGTTCAGGCCACCATTGTGGTGTAATACCCTACTCTAGTGTGTGGTGTGGTGGATTGCCTCTTGGGCTGATGATGAACAATACAAGGAAGAACAGCCTCGCGAGGGACTTGTTCTTGGCTGGTGCGACGAACTGCTAGGAGGAGTTCAATCGCTCTATCTACTGGTTTCTTGGTGTGGATCCAGATGCTAGATGCCTCTACCCTGGGGGTGGCTAGTCCTATTTATAGGCAAAGGCCCTGGGCCTCTTCCCAAATATTGAGTGGGAAGGGCACCAACAATTGGCCATTTTGAAGGGGAACAACGGGTACACTTATCCTGACTAAAGTTGGTCCTCGCCTGTCAAAGGCTCTGGTGGTGACGCCTGCTTGGGCTCCACAATGACTTCTTCCCTGCCATTGAGCCGGTCGTGGTCTTGTTGCACCAAAACGGATGCCTTTTCTTGATGCTCTCGCCTGCGCTTGCTCCCTTTGCACCAAAGAGGAAAGGAGGACACTGCGCGGGCTGGCGCCCTTGGTCGTCATGGCTTGCGTCATGGGCACCTCGCGAGGTACCCTGCCTTGAACTCTCTGCCTCCTCGCAAGCCCACCTGATGAGGCCGTGCCTGAGGAAGCTTCCTGTTGTCTGCCCCGCGAGGCTTGGCCCCTCGCGAGGGTCTTGAGCTTGTGTTGATGAAGATGGGCTGTGCTGGGCCTCCCTTGAGCCACGCCGCAGGCCGCAGGCAGGCAAGTCTGGGGACCCCCGTTCCCAGAACACCGACAGTAGCCCCCGGGCCCATGGCACGCCCGGACTTGGCCGAGCAGAGAGGCGAAAGGGCAAGTGCGAAGCGTCGTGGGCCCTAATAGCCTGCGGCCTTGGGCGCGCGTGGCGGTTGATTGGACGTGGGCGGTACTGTTCCCCCACGCCCCCTTATTTTATGCCTTGCTAGGTGGGCTCGCTGCCACACATAGCCACTCCCCCTTCCTCTGCTCAAGCGCTTTCTGTCCTTTCTCCTCTCGAACTCCAGTTTCCATATCCAATCCAATCTTGAACCTTCACCCCCCCTTTCTGCCGTTCATGGCTCCGTCGAGGAAGGGAAGAGGGAAGAAGTCCATGCCGCCGCCTCGCCCATCGTCGTCGGCGGCCCCCGGTCGTCGATCGTCCGGTCATAATCAATCAAGAAGGCCTGGGTAAGGTTAGCTCGGCCCTGGCCACCATCTTCAACGAGTGCGGGAGGACGACGGCCTGGCCCGCGTCTCGCTTCTCCATTGACAGGATTCCATCGAGGTCCGGTACTTCGCTGACGCCCTGTGGGCGGGACTGGTTCCCCCCTTTTCTGATTTCTTCAACGCCGTGCTTTCCCATTATCAGATCCATATGATGCATCTGGGTCCTGAATCCATCACTCTTCTCGCGGTTTCCGCTTTCGTTTGTGAGGCAATGATGGGCATCATTCCTTCGGTTGCCTTGCTGCGCCACTTCTTCTCTCTGTGCCTTGCCGACTCCACCCAATGTTCGGGGTGCGTGAGCTTTGTTGCTGCGCCTGAGACAGCGGCTTCAGGGATTGACTTCAGTCTTCCTCTGCCCGCGCCTGGGTTTCACGAGCGGTGGCTGTATGTGGACGTAGGGGTGCCCAGCCCCCTGCTGACGGAGCCATCTTCGCCTGCTGTCCCCAACTCAGGCTGGGGCCAGGAGACGCTCGCGAGCCCCGGGCTCGCCTTTGTCTGGCGTTGCTTCGAGTTCCTGAGGGAGCTTGGCGTGACGGCGCCCAAGGTGGTGAAGGAGTTCTTGCTACGCCGCGTTGCCCCTCTCAAACGCCATTCTCATCGGATGTGGGCTTTCAGCGGCCGTGGGGACCGTATGCGGCTCCAGGAAGAGGACTTGACACCTGAAGCACTGAGGAAGGTGCTTTTGGTCTTGACTGGGGATCCTTCCCCCGGCGGCATCCTTCATGGGGGGCCCTTGCTATACCTCTGCTCGAATAGAGGTGACTTCGTGAATCAGATGCCCATCTTCGATGAATGGGGGCCGTGCCCTGCTGGCCTCCAGGGGCCTCGCGAGAACCCAGTGGTAGTGGTCGCCCTCGCAGCCGGCCAGGGCGACTCTTCCTCAAGTGGCGGAGCAGGGAGGCATGAGCCTCTGGAGGCTGAGGGTGCCCCTGCCGAAGTGACAGCACTGGGCGGCGCTCATGAGGGAGCGGCCCCTGAGGCCCGTGCTGCCGTAGCTGAAGGTGGCGAGCGGCCACCCATAGTGCCTGCAGCTGAGGCCCCCGAGGCCCCAGCTGCTCTTCTTGGTGAGGCGACCGGCGGCGCGCATCAGGCGGACGCCCCCGACGCGGGTCACCTTGGTGCTTCCTCTTCGTCGCAGGCTGACCCCCGTGCTCAACTCTTGGGTCACTTCCACGTGGACTTTGAGGCCCTTCAGAAGAGAAGGGAGGCCTTGGGCGATGATTACCCTTGTCGCCTGCTGAAGCGTAGGATGTACTTCGCCATCGATGAGTAAGCCTTCTCCCTTCCCAGCTGCTGATTCTTCTGTTGCCTTTCCTGATCCTTGCTCCGCAGGGCCCTTCCTTCTGAGCTCATGGAGGTGGATGAGGAGCCATCCGCCTCGCCTCCGCCCTCTCCGCCGTCTTCGATCGTTCCAAGCAGCAGGGCCCTTGTGGTGAGGCCGGTTGGTGAGATGAACCATCCCGAGGCACAGCGCGGCCCTGCGCTCCTCGTGGCCTTCCGTCGCGAGCCTTCTCGTGGCATAGCCAGCCTGCCGTGGGCTTCTCGTCTAGTCGTGGACCGTGATTGGCTGGGGTACTCCCGACGCTCTTCAGTTGGAGATGGACTAGCTCTAGGTCGGGCCCCTGGCAGGGCGTGCCCGGTTATCTCAAGGGCGCCAGCCCCCAGCCTCCTGCCCGGGAGGGGAGTGCTGATCCGTGCCCCACGGCGCTCGCTTGGGGGTGGATGATGGTGTGGAAGATGTACTCGAGCGCGCCCGGGAGCATCACGCTCTTTGCCAAGGGTTCCTTCGGAGGACGGCTGACGCGGTGAGCCTGCTTGGTGAGGAGCTCGCTGATGAAGATGCGCGCCTTGAGGCCGAGGGCCTGCGCCTGGTTGCAGAGAGGCGCGAGCTGGAGGCGGCTGCCGCCCTCGCGCATCGTTGGTGCGATCTCGATGATGACGAGGCCAAGGCGTCGCTGGTGGCCTCTCGGGAGGCCCGTTCCCGGGTTGTCAAAGAAGCCCGGGAAGCTGACCGGCAGCGAGAGGCCACGGAGGAGCGGGCACGGGAACTCCTGGCCCGGTGCCGCTCGCTGGAGGAGCAGGTGGAGCTGCGTGAGGCGGCCCTTGCATCAATGAAGGTGGCCTCCGGCGACCCAGCGGAGCTCCAGAAGCGTGAGGAGGCGCTGACGCTGGAAGCTGCCGAACGCGCACGCGAGTACGAGTGCCTGGAGATAAGGGAGCGCTTGGTGACACGGGCAGAGGACGATGTCGCTGCGCGGGAAGCCCGTGTCTCGGAGGAGGTCGGACGTCGGGTGGCGACGACGCGCCTGAACCTCGAGCGCGAGTTAAAGGAGAGGCTGGAGTTGGTCCGGACCAAGGCCGAAGGTAGGACCAACGTCCTTAGGACCAAGCTGGAGGAAGCAACGCGGCGGGCCGATGCTTTGCGGGTCGCACTTGAGGCGGCGCAGGGGGAGTCAACTACTTCCCATGCCGAGGTGCTTCTTCTTCGCCAACGGGTGGTCTAGGCCGAGGCCGTCGCTCGCCAGAATGCGGACGAGATGCGTCAGCGGCGGCTCTTGGAACATGAGCATGCCCCCATGCTCACCATGCTTCGGGAGAAGGCCAACACGACCTTAGGCAACATTTGCGAGGCGGTCGTCGGTGAGCCGCGTGCCATTAACTACGCCGGCAACCTTCAGTTCTTCACCGACATCGTGACGCAGCTGGAGGCGCGGTCGGTCTGGGCCAACAGGTTGGTGGAGGAGAGGAGCCGTGCCCTGCTCGGGCGCGCCTTTTCCCGTGTCTTCAGCCATCTCCGGAACATGGATCCTCACTTTGACTTTGAAGCTGCCATCGCCCCAGTCCCCCAGGCCGTCCGGGACGACCTGGCGTATTGGGTGGAAGAAAATGTAGACGCCCTTGTCAGGGCCTTCACTTCAGATGACGATGGCGTGATCGTGGCCGCCGACGAGGGCGGCGTGGTGAACGGCCCTGACGCCGCCGGCGACAACGCGGAGGGCGATGGCGAGGCCAGCGACGCCAGCGACAGTTCGGGTGGCATTCCTAGGGATGCATTGGGGGATTTATCTGACTGGCCGCAGATTGTTCCTGTTTCCTTATCCTGCATGAATAGAACTCAGGCTTTTTGTCCCAATGGTTGTAAGAGCATTTTTGGGAGCGGGTGCCCCTCATGTAAAACTTATGTTCAGCGTACTAGTGAATGCTACTTCACTCACATGCCCGCACCAAGTGGTTGGCCATGTGACGAGTCGGCTGGCTAGTTTACCTTTGTCCCGAGCGGGCCTCGAGATAACTTGTCAGAGGCCGTGGCGCTTCGCACGCCTCCTGATTGAATCTGTGGGATCTGAAGTGAAAAACCTCTTGAGGGGGTATGTCGGCGGCAGTCTGGGCTGCACGCAAGCCTGGCCAGACCCGACTCGCGAGGGGAGGCAGCTGGGGCGAGGACGTAACCGAAACGCGAAAGATTGCTCGAACGAGACTAAGCACCCCTTCCCCAAACACACACAAATCTCAAATTCGAGTCCAGCTTAAATCCAGCGGGGGAAAAGGCCGCGTCCGGCACCTAGTCTAGTCTTGGACGTCTTCTCACCAGCGCGGAGCTAAGTGCTGCCACTGGGCGTGGGAGGGAGCCCCAGGGCCTGAGGCCGGCACCCCTGAGACTCCGGGGCATGTATAGCCCCACTCATTATTACGTGAGAGTGTCACGGGGCGGCGAGCTTCACAGGCACTGGGCCTTCTTCACAGGTACTGGCCTTGCTTCATATCGCCTGACGAGGGCCCCGCCTTGTGCCACACTCTAGTCCCATCAACGACGACCGGAAACCAGGACGCTGCCGATGGGGTAGAGCGGTCGCCAGCGGTTCCCCTGACGACCACGGGTCCTACGCCAGGGGCAGGCCCTGAGGCGCCTCCCCAGCGGAGGGCCTACCTGCTGGGAATGCCTTGCTCCGAATGCCGCGGTGGTGATGTCGGATCTCGGCCCCTCTCCTGCAGCCCCCGACGCCCTCCTCCTGAGGGGTAAGAGGGCGCAGGAGCGGGGCAGCTGCTCGCTGTGGCAACCTGCACCTCCTGCGACCCATGATTAATGTATTCCAGCTCCTGAGAGATTAGTGGTACCCGATAATCGTTGCTTCCAGCGTGGCCGGTGGAGCTGTCCCTGGGTTCCTGGAAGATCTCAGCTTCTGGCGCCTCGTCCCCCCAGCTCGGGCTGAGGAGTGAGCCCTGTTCGCCTTCACGCGGGTGCCCTTGATCCATCATGTGGGGCACGTACTCTTCTGGGGCCGTCATCCCGAAGGTCGCGCCATAGGGCTCCACGCGCCATGCAGCTCTGCCTGATGCGCCTACCTGGGGGTGGTAGTGCAGCAGCCCGCTCGGGCCGTGGGTCGTGAAGAGTCCTTCTTCGCTGGCGGGGAGCGTAGTCAGTGCTGCCACTGGTTCAGTGCCAACAGCTTCGCTGGTTTTGGAGTAGCCTTGGAGCCCGCGGGTGCGCGTGGGGCCCTCACGCGGGCCGCCCTGAGCCTGAGGCGGGAGCTGAGTGTAGAAGGGGTGAGCCCCTGAGGCGGCGAAGCCCAGGAGCTCCGCCACCCGCTCTAGCAGCACATCGCGGCCGCCTTCCATCAGCCTGCACTGCAGCAGCTCTCGGGCCACCGTGAGCGCGACCTTTGAGTTCGCCCGCTCCCGGCTGGTGTACGGCGTCATGGCCGCGGCGTGGTTGGAGGCCCTTGCTGCCGACCGCGTCTACCGCAGTGTTAGAGCTGTTGAGGCTTGTCCGCGTCACCCACGGCCCGCAGCGCCCTGCGGACCGCGAGCTGCCTGGGGCATGGGGTCGCCCGGGGCGAGCGGCTTTGCGCGGGCAGGCCAAGCCGCCCAGGGATCAGGGTTTCCCGCCTGGTCGCCGGACATGGTGATGACGATGTGACGGGACGCGAACTAGCGGAAGGTGGATCCCGGCGCACCCCTACCTGGCGCGCCAAATGTCGGATTTCAGGTTCCGGCAGACCCTTCAGGTTCGAACACTGGGGTGTGCGCGGAGATTTAACCCTCTGCCTGCCTGTTCCTCGCCGAATCGCTAGGATCTAAACTACCAAACAGAACAACACAAGATACACAAGATTTATACTGGTTCAGGCCACCATTGTGGTGTAATACCCTACTCCAGTGTGTGGTGTGGTGGATTGCCTCTTGGGCTGATGATGAACAATACAAGGAAGAACAGCCTCGCGAGGGACTTGTTCTTGGCTGGTGCGACGAACTGCTTGGAGGAGTTCAATCACTCTATCTACTGGTTTCTTGGTGTGGATCCAGATGCTAGATGCCTCTACCCTGAGGGTGGCTAGTCCTATTTATAGGCAAAGGCCCTGGGCCTCTTCCCAAATATTGAGCGGGAAGGGCGCCAAAAATGGCTATTTTGAAGGGGAACAGCGGGTACACTTATCCTGACTAAAGTTGGTCCTCGCCTGTCAAAGGCTCTAGTGATGACGCCTGCTTGGGCTCCACAATGACTTCTTCCCTGTCGTTGGCCTGGTCTTGGTCTTGTTGCACCGAAATGGATGCCTTTGCTTGATGCTCTCGCCTGCGCTTGCTCCCTTTGCACCAAAGAGGAAAGGAGGACACTGCGCGGGCTGGCGCCCGACTGGCGCCCTTGGTCGTCATGGCTTGCATCATGGGCACCTCGCGAGGTACCCTGCCTTGAACTCTCCGCCTCCTCACGATCCCACCTAATGAGGCCGTGCCTGAGGAAGCTTCCTGTCGTCTGCCCTGCGAGGCTTGGCCCCTCGCGAGGGTCTTGAGCTTGTGTTGATGAAGATGGGCTGTGCTGGGCTCCCTTGAGCCACGCCACAGGCCGCAGGAAGGCAAGTCTGGGGACCGATGTTCCCAGAACGCCGACAGTATCAAGTTGTAATATTGGGTTGTAATTAATAAAAGTGTGATGATAATCATTTTATAGCATTGCCCCATGAAAAAAAGGAAAAAAAGAAAAAAAAAAGAAAAAAAAAGGAAAGGCCAAAGAAGCCTAAATAAAAAAGGGGCCAAAGAAGCCCCCCAAAAAGAAAAGAAAAAGAGAAAAAAAGAAAAAAAGGAAAAGAAAAGGGGCAATGTTACTATCCTTTTACCACACTTGTGCTCCAGAGTAGCACCATGATCTTCATATAGAGAGTCTCCTATATTGTCATTTTCATATACTAGTGGGAATTTTCATTATAGAACTTGGCTTGTATATTCCAACGATGGGCTTCCTCAAATGCCCCAGGTCTTCATGAGCAAGAAAGTTGGATGCACACCCACTTAGTTTCTTTTGTTGGGCTTTCATACACTTATAGCTCTTAGTGCATCCGTTGCATGGCAATCCCTACTCCTCGCTTTGACATCAATTGATTGGCATCTCCATAGTCCGTTGATTAGCCGCATCAATGTGAGACTTTCTCCTTTTTTGTCTTCTCCACATAACCCCTCCCAGTCCATGCCCCTCGGGCATCACGAAACAAAGCACCGGACCATGGCCGGCAACCCTCGCAACCAAGGTTCGAAAATGACTCTCCCAACAGATTTTTTGCAGCTTTTACGGCGCCTGGCGAGGCCTCAAGCAGGAAGCTTGCAAGGCGGAAACTACTGCAAACATCCCGAGCTAAGTTGTTCCTACGCACAGACACATAACGATGACACCATAACACAACACTGGAACAATAAATGCAGTACGATAATCAGGGGATCATAGTCTGTTGCACGCCCCCACGGGGCCCTATACTTCTCTCTCTCGATGAAGGAAAAGGAGGAAAACAAAATAAAAGCAGCGCGCGCCTTGCAACAGCTCACGAGGAGGGATCTGCGTCGTCCTCCCGAGCTCAATCATACTCCGCCTCGCGCGCTTCACTGGAGCGCGGCGATGGGGTGACCCGCTACCGCCCTCGAAGCGGGTGCGGTGGCGTGGTGGCTGATCGTGGCCACCGCTGGAGGAGCTGTCACTAGAGGAGGAGCCGCTGAAGCTCGACAAGCTGCGGTCGCCACCGGGAGCGGGTTCGCCTTCGCCCTCGTCACGGCCGTCGCCAAGGCCGAGCACCTCGTCGCCATCATCGTCTTCAGGGCAGCACCCAACACTGGAGCCATCTTCTCCGAACACCCTCATCTAGAGGGTCGCGTCACCATCATACTTGAAGTGGACGGTGCACCGCCTGCCCAGGCCACGCGCGCGGGCAAACGTCTGCCAGCCATTGCCGGCGACGGAGATCTCCACCGAGACCTAGGAGGCCCTGCTGCAGCAGCCGTCCGCCTGCAACCAAAGCCCGCAGCAAGGGAGCTGGAGCCAATTGCCAGCCGGGTTGTCCGACCACACAACGAACTCCAGCAACACCTCTTCCGAATGGAAGCGCGGCCAGGGAGGCCGCGCAACCATGGCACGCCTTCCCCAACCAACTGGGCTGCCTCGACATGGGAGGCCACCACCGCGTGAAGGTCCAGCGCCATGACCACGGGAAGCCACGGCAGGGGTCGCGAGATGCTTGTGAGGACGACCACGGCTGCGCTTGAGGGAGGAGAGCTAGGCCCTTCCCGGCGAGCCTTCCCCTTCTCCGCGGCCGAGAACCTCTTCACAGGCACCATGGGGCGCTGCAAGCAACAGGAGCAAGGAGGGAGAAGAAGCAAGGGAGCAAGAGGAGATGGGCAATAGGGGCTTTCGCCCCTCCCCATTTATAGTCCAAGGGAGGCCAGCCGTCGACCTCCACGATCATAGGTAATGATGACTCTTTTTGCATGCACCAGGGACTCGTCAAATCGGGCAGTTGCCGAGGTAGCGTGGGGAAGCGGAGACGCCCACGTCCAATCAGTCGCCACGCGTCAACCAAGGCCGCAGGCTGTTGGGGCCGGCCGCACTCCGCACTTGCCCTTTGGCTTCGCTGCTAAGCCATGTCCGAGCACGCCTTGGGCCCGGGGGCTACTGTCGGCGTTCTGGGAATGGGGTCCCCAGACTTGCCTTCCTGCGGCCTGCTGCATGGCTCAGCCAGTGGCCCAGTACTATCCATCTTCATCAACCCAACACTCAAGACCCTCGCGAGGGGTCAAGCCTCGTGGGGCGGACAACACAAGGCCTCCTCATGAGTGGCCTCACCAGGCAGGCTCGCGAGGAGGCGGAGAGATCAAGGCAAGGGGTACCTCGCGAGGTGCTCATGATGCAAGCCATGATGATCAAGACCAGGAGGGTGCTAGCCTGCGCAGTGTCCTCGTTTCCTCTTTGGTGCAAAGGGGGGCAAGCATAGGTGCAGAGTACCGAGGCATCAGGCAAAGGTTTCCATATTGGTGCAACGAGACCAAGACCAGCAGAGCGGCAAGATGGAGGTCACCGTGGAGCCCAAGACGGTGTCATCACCAGCACCTTTGGTAGTTGAAGACCACCTTTAGTCAGGATAGCTTGTACTAGCTGTCCCCTTTCGAAATGGTCGTTGTTGGATCCCTTCCCGCTCAATATTTGGGAAGAGGACCAGGGCCTCTCAATATATAGGGCTAGCCATCACAATAGAAAAGGCAGGCGAAGTTCATTCGGACACCACCACAAGAACACCTCTCCTCATGAGGCTGTTCTTCCTCTGTACTATTCATCATTAGCCCAAGAGGCAATCCACCACACCACACACTGGATTAGGGTATTACACCACAACGGTGGCCCGAACCAGTATAAACCTTGTGTCTCTTGTGTTTATCATCGATCTAGTTTAGGGATCACGTCGAGGCGGAGGGCGTGTTTCGGTTGGGAGAAGATCTTCATGCGCACCCCAGAGTTTGAACCTTAAGGGTTTTACCGGAACCCGATATCCGACAACCCCCTTGCCTTGATCTCTCTGCCGCCCTCGTGAGCCTGCCTGGTGAGGCCGCTCCTTAGGAGGCCTCGTGTCATCCGCCCCGCGAGGCTTGGCCCCTCGCAAGGGTCTTGAGTGTTGGTTCATGAAGATGGGCCATACTTGGCCACTGGTGGAGCCACGCCGCAGGCCGCAGGCAAGCAAGTCTGGGGACCCCCATTCCCAAAACGCCGACAGTAGCCACCGGGCCCAAGGCGCGCTCGGACTTGGCTTAGCAGCGAAGCCAAAGGGCAAGCGCAGAGCGCCGCGGGCCCCAATGGCCTGCCGCCTTGGTTGACGCGTGGTAACTGATTGGACGTGGGCGTCTCCGCTTCCCCACGCTGCCTCGGCAACTGCCCGACTGACAAAAGGCTGGCGCGGGCAAGGCTTGCCTTCATTGTTGTCCTTCGTCTTGCTCCAGATCCCCTTCCGCGCTCCTTGCTTCTGAAATCTCCAGATCCACTCTCCAGATCCGCTTCGATCCCTTCCCTTTCAGCGAGCAATGGCGCCCCGCAAGGCCAAGGCTGATGCGCAGCCAGCTTGGTACGCGCCGGCCCTGGACGCCCCCAATGTGTCGGAGAAGAATCTCGCCGCAACGCGCCTGATGACAACGGTGGAGGGAAACGAGAAGGGGGAGACCAAACTCCGTGCTGTCTCCGCCATGCCAAAGGCTAAGGGGAGCACTTTCTACCCCTTCTTCATGAACGCCATCGTAGCTGGCCTGGTTCCTCCCTTCTCTGACTTCTTCTACGCCGTCCTGCGCCATTACAGGTTGTAGGCCCTTCATCTCCATCCCAACTCAATTCTCCTCTTGTCGATTTTCGCCTACTACTGCGAGGCGCATGTTGGGGTGATGCCGTCCGTGGCTCTGCTACGCCACTTCTTCCTTCTCCGAACCAACAGCGGCCACACCTTGGCGTGCACCAACTTTGTCGCGTACGACAAGGCCAACGCAATGTCGAAGGCCGGGAAAAGGGCTGACAACTTCCGGAGCAAGTGGGTCATGATGGATGCCAAGTGTGTCCACCCCCGGTTGACACTGCCAATGGGGGTGCCTAAGCCTGACGAAGGGTGTTCTCGCGTGAAGCTCACTGATGATCGGGCGAAGTTAGTGCTGGAGAAGATGAACGCCGACCTGAAGCCTGGCAACGTGAAGGCGGCAAAGCTGACGGGGGCCGCGCTCCTGAGGGAGTTCTTGACGCAGCGGGTGGCTCCGCTTCAGGCGTGCTCGCGCCCCCTATGGATGCTTGATGGTGCAGCCTGAATCCGGTGGCTCTAGCTGATGATGAAATGGCCTCAGCTCTCCGCCTCTTGGTCGGAGATGACCAGGAGTGTCCGGAGGGTGCCTGTCGGTGTCAAAACTGGCAGTTCTCGGGTATGGGGTCCCGATCTGTGCGTCTAAGGCTAATGGTAACAGGAGGCAAGGGACACGATGTTTTACCCAGGTTTGGGCCCTCTCGATGGAGGTAAAACCCTACTTCCTGCTTGATTGCTCTTGATGATATGAGTATTACAAGAGTAGATCTACCACGAGATCGTAGAGGCTAAACCCTAGAAGCTAGCCTATGATGATTATGATTGTTCTTGTCCTACGGACTAAACCCTCCGGTTTATATAGACACCAGAGAAGGCTAGGGTTACATAGAGTTGGTTACAAAGGATATCTAATATTCAAATTGCCAAGCTTGTCTTCCACGCAAAGGAGAGTCCCATCCGGACACGGGACGAAGTCTTGAGTCTTGTATCTTCACGGTCCAACAATCCGGCCAATGCATATAGTCCGGCTCTCTGGATACCCCCTTATCCAGGACTCCCTCAGTAGCCCCTAAACCAGGCTTCAATGACGATGAGTCCGGCGCGCAGTTTGTCTTTGGCATTGCAAGGCGGGTTCCATCTCCGAATACTCCAAAGCAGATTAAGGATTGTGTCCGGCTCTATGGGATAATTTCCGCACACCACCGTAGAGGGCATTACACTTAACAAATCTGATCTGCTGACGATTTATTTCACGATGTGCCCTTACACCGTGGCCTGGCTCAATACGAACCGGTCTTTCTCGGCCTGCCTCGACACGTGTTGCGAGGCGGTTTTATTGGCATGCCTTTGTCGAAGCAGAGATCGTGTTCCTCTTATCGCGGGATCCGCCATCAATACGGGCGCGTGCAACCCCACGACGCATGTTGGTATGACTCCATGTTTTTAGGTAAGTCCCAAGTGGTTACGCCGAGGACGCTTGATATTCACCCCCTTTATAGAGGGGCCAAGGCCTATCCCTCTTTCTTACCACGCTTGTGCCTTTCCGCATCTCGAGTTCCAACACCCGAAGCCCAAGCTTAGGCACTCTAGATCTTCAATCATGTCCGGATCCAGCCTTCAAGGCCGGTGGATGGCCTCCTCCGTCATAGAGGAGGACATTGCGAAGCTTAGGTAGGTCAGATATCTGACCGCCGACATCGAGCACAGGCTTCCTTCTCTAGGGCAGGTCATCCGTGATGAAGTCATGTACCTGGGGTAGGGTCATGGACCTATCTAAGATACCCTACCCAAGGACATCCTTAGAAGAAGCTACCTTCCAGTTGACCAAGAGGGACTCCACACGACGAACTCAAGGACACTCGACGATGAAGACAGCCACTCGACCATGAAGCTAATCACTCGACTACCAGGAGACCTAAAGTCACTCAGCACGCAACGGCCTGACATTAAGTAGCTTTAATAGTCTTCAAGGTCCTTTATGTGGGTGTTACCAATAACTCCCCATCTTTATGTACTTTAAACCCTGCATAACTAAGGGCCGGAGGGGTCAGACAGACACTATATAAGACACCCCCCTCCTCGGTGTAAAGGGTTCGCACCCCTGTAACTCATACGCACATAATCCAGTCGACCGCCTCCGGGCTCCGAGACGTAGGGTTGTTACTTCCTCTGAGAAGGGCCTGAACTCGTAAATCCCTTGCGTATACAACTACTCCATAGCTAGGATCTTGCCTCTCCATACCTACCCCCCATTCTACTGTCAGACTTAGAACCACGACAGTTGGCGCCCACCGTGGGGTAGGTGTCTTAGCGACTTTTTGGAGAAGTTGCAATTTGACCGATCGCCTTCATCATGGTTTCTGGCGGAGTTCTAGTCGAGGGCCGCGAGATCTGTCTCGGTGTGCTCGCTTTCATCGCCGACGACTCCGCATGGCTCCAGGCGGCACCACTCGACATCGACGCGCTCCCCGTCCGTGGTGCGACGCACTTTCGGGCGTGTGTCCGCGGCGTCCTGCTGCGGCAGCCGTCGACCCCATACCGGTCCACTCCTGTGCCGTCCTCCCTCCCTGTCTCCCGCCAGCGCAAGCGCTCCGGTCGGTCGAGGCTCCAGCGATGGGTGAGACACGCAGTGGCTCGCCAATCGGCCACCACCCAAGTCGCGGAAATTGAGCCCGACGAATCTCTCCATGGCCTGTTCGATCTGTCGACTGGCTCCGTAGAGACTGCAACCGAGTGCGACAGCAGTGATCCAGCGGCGGAGATCCTGATGGTCAATGGACCTCCTAGCCCTCCCGCCTTCCCCTGCATCGACAGGATGGACGATGGAGGCGACCCCGCTCAGGCTCATGAAGAATATCAACCCGAGCCACTCACTTCTCAGCAAAGAGAAGATCTTCGCCGCCGGAACATGGATGCCCTACATACTCCTATCGCAGGAGAAACTCCCAAGGCTCGTGCCTTGGAAGAGGCGCGTTTGGCCAACTTGGATGAACGCAGTCGACTGGAGAACCTCCAGCGAGCACTCGACGAGCGTGCGTGGCAACGAGTACCCGACTCCAGCCGACGTCAGCTCTTTCCGCAACCCACTCAGGTATATCGGACCCTGATTCAGAATTTAGCAGCTGCAGCCCGTATAGCGGAGTCAATTCAGCCCTCTCAGTTGGAGGCTCGAAGAGGCTTGATGCAGATCAGGGATTTGCTCTGGGCAGCAGGAGATCAGAATTCAGTTGTGTTGCAGTCGTGCAACAGGATCCACAGTCGATCCGTTGCTGCGAATACTGTTCAGTTGGCTCACAGCCCAATATCACCTCCGAGGCGCGTGGGACGTGAAGGCCGGCGGGACCACTATGATGACCGATTTGATCGTGATGATAGGAATCGAGTGCCCACTCCTCCCCAGAGAGGTGGGTCTAACGCCCATCGGCAGCAAGATGATAGGCGCTAGCTCAGTGTTGGGCGGAGAGCTCCGGTCGACCCCAGAGAACCAGGCTTTGACGCGAGATCCATCATCGTGCAAGGTTTGGTCAATCGGAACAGAGCTCATAGAGGTGGCCATGACAGAGATGTGCCCACTAGCAGCCGATTCCATGTTTCAGGTCCAGAATGCTTTGGCAGAGCCATCAGAGCCGCAGTGATACCCCCGTACTTCAGGTTGGCGACTGGGGTAAGTAAGTTCACCGGAGAATCCAAGCCTGAAACTTGGCTTGAAGACTACCGAGTGGCGGTACAGATTGGTGGCGGAAATGATGAGGTGGCCATGAAGCATTTGCCACTCATGCTAGAGGGTTCGGCTAGGGCGTGGTTGAATCAGTTAGCTCCTAGCAACATTTACACTTGGGAAGATCTTTCCCGAGTGTTCGTCAGGATGTTCGAGGGAACTTGCAAGCGACCGGCCGGATTGACGGAGCTGCAAGTCTGCGTACAAAAGTCGAGTGAAACATTGAGAGATTACATCCAGAGATGGATCACTTTGCAACATACCGTGGAGAAAGTGTCGGACCATCAAGCGGTTTGCGCCTTCAAGGATGGTGTCAAGAACAGAGAGTTGAGCCTGAAGTTTGGTCGAACCGGAGATATGACCCTGAGTCGAATGATGGAGATTGCCACCAAATACGCTAACGGTGAAGAAGAGGACAGGCTCCGGAGTGGCAAGTATAAGCCGAGTCAATCAGAAAAAGGAAACTCCAGTCGGAAGCAGAAGCAGAAGGCCGAGCCAGCTGCTCCTGAAGAGGCTCTGGCCATGACTTAGGGAAAATTCAAAGGGAAGCCCAAAGGATCTTGGAACCCCAAGAAGGTAAAGGATAAAGAAGGAAATGACGTGATGGATCTACCGTGTCACATCCACATGAAGAAAGACGAAGAGCGTAACTTCATCTACCCGAAACATACCACTCGCCAGTGCCGGCTCTTAATCCAGCAGTTTCAAGGAAAACAGCCCAAGGACAAAGAGAAGGAGTCGGACAAGGCCGAGGACAAGGAGGACAGTGATGGAGGGTACCCTCATGTCAATTCCACCCTGATGATTTTTGCTGATGTAGAGAGGAAAAGTCGACTGAAAGTGATCAACCGTGAGGTAAATATGGTCACCCCGGCGACACCAAGCTATCTGAGATGGTCGCAAACTCCCATTACGTTTGACCAGTCTGATCACCCTACTCACATTTCCACCCCTGGGAGGCAAGCGCTGGTGGTCGACCCAGTCATCGAAGGCACTCGACTGACGAAGGTATTGATGGATGGTGGCAGTGGGTTGAATATACTGTATGCAGAGACGCTCAAGGGAATGGGCATTCTGATGTCCAGGCTCAGCTCCAGCAACATGAGTTTTCATGGAGTCATTCCTGGAAAGAAGGCTGAGTCACTCGGCCAAATAGCTCTGGATGTAGTGTTTGGCGACTCGAAGCATTTCCGCAAAGAGAAGCTGACATTTGAAGTCGTGGATTTCCAGAGCGCTTACCACGCTATTTTGGGAAGACCAGCCTATGCCCGCTTCATGGCTCGACCATGTTATGTGTACCTCAAATTAAAGATGCCTGTCCCCAATCGTGTGATCACTATCACTGGCAGCCGGAAGAAGGCAGAAGAGTGTTTCCAGAAAGGCTCGAAGATTGCGGATGCCCAGATAACAGTGGTAGAGCTGGAAGGATACAAGAAAAATGCAGATCCGAGTGATTTGTTGCGGGCTAAGAAGCCCGCCACAGAGTCAGCGTTCCACTCGTCTGGGGAGACGAAGCCAGTTCATATCCACCCAACTGACCCCAATGCAGCTCCGACCCATATTTCCACAACACTCGACTCTAAATAGGAAGAAGCGCTCATCCAGTTCCTTCGTGAGAACTGGGACATCTTTGCATGGAAGCCAGCTGACATGCCGGGTGTTCCCAGGGGGCTGGCTGAGCATCGCCTTAGAGTCGACTCAAAAGCGAAACATGTTAAAGAACATCTTTGACGGTCCGCCGTTTAGAAGAAAAAAGCCATTGGCGAGGAGGTGGCTCGACTCCTTGCAGCAGAGTTTATGCGAGAGATATACCACTCTGAGTGGCTCGCCAATGTCGTCATGGTTCCCAAGAAGGATAACTCATTTCGCATGTGCATTGACTTCAAACACATCAATCGGGCCTGCCCAAAAGATCATTTTCCTCTCCCTCGCATCGACCAAATTGTCGACTCGACTGCGGGATGCGAGAGATTGTCTTTTTTAGATGCCTATTCCCGGTATCACCAGATCCGTCTGTATGGACCTGACGAAATCAAAACAGCTTTCATCACTCCATTCAGGTGCTTCTGCTATATCACCATGCCATTCTGTCTCAAGAATGCCGGAGCCACGTTCATGAGAATGATTCAAAAGTGTTTACTCACTCAAATCAGTCGGAACGTGGAAGCGTACATGGATGATATCGTGGTCAAGTCATGAAAGGGTTCCAACCTGTTGACTGACCTAGCTGAAACAGTTACCAATCTCAGGAGATATGATATCAAGCTTAATCCATCAAAGTGCACATTCGGAGTACCTGGCGGAAAGTTACTCGGTTTTCTCATTTCAGAATGAGGAATCGATGCTAACCAAGAAAAAGTTGGCACCATACTCCGAATGAAACGACCTGTGCGTGTGCACGATGTCCAGAAGCTTACTGGATGCTTGGCCGTGTTAAGTCGATTCATCTCTTGCCTCGGTGAAAAGGCGTTACCTTTTACCGACTGATGAAGAAGGCAGACAAGTTCGAGTGGACTCCAGAAGCTGATGCAGCGTTTGCCGAGCTAAAAGCTCTGCTCTCCACCCATCCGGTGCTGGCTGCTCCAATCAGTAAAGAGCCTCTGTTGCTTTACATTGCAGCCACAGGATAGGTTGTCAGTACAATACTTACGGTCGAGCGGGAAGAGGAAGGTAAAACCTTCAAAGTTCAGCGCCCAGTGTATTATCTCTCTGAAGTTTTGACTCCATCGAAGCAAAGATATCCTCATTATCAGAAGCTCGTATATGGGATCTAAATGACCATGAAGAAGGTTGCTCATTATTTCTTTGATCATGACATTACAGTCGTCAGCGACGCACCATTGTCAGAGATTCTGCACAACAGAGATGCAACTGGTCGAGTGGCTAAATGGGCAATTGAACTCCTTCCCCTGGATATCAAATTTGAGGCAAAGAAAGCCATTAAGTCCCAGGCTGTAGCAGATTTCCTTGCCGAGTGGATTGAACAACAGCAGTCGACTCAAGTTCACTCGGAGCATTGGACTATGTTCTTTGATGGCTCTAAGATGTTAAACGGTTCTGGTGATGGGGTAGTTTTGGTTTCCCCCCGAGGAGATAAGCTCAGATATGTGCTCCAGATCCACTTTGATTCCTCCAACAATGAAGCAGAATATGAAGCACTTTTGTATGGGTTGCGCATGGCCATTTCACTCGGCGTCCGTCGCCTTATGGTTTATGGCGACTCAGATTTGGTGGTCAATCAGGTGATGAAGGAGTGGGACGTTAGAAGCCCAGCCATGACTGGATACTGCAATGCAGTGAGGAAGCTCGAAAAGAAACTCGAAGGGTTAGAGCTCCACCATATACCCCGACTGAAAAATCAAGCGGCTGATGATTTGGCGAAGATAGGATCCAAGAGAGAAGCCATCCCCAGTGATGTGTTCTTGGAGCATATCCATACTCCATCAGTCATAGAAGATCCTTTTACCTAAGAAGCTCCGCAACCTAAGAGTGTTGCGGATCCGACTGAAGTTGAAATTCCAGCGGTGGTCGACCTGATCATGGAAGCATTGGTGATCACTCCTGATTGGACAGTGCCATATATCGCGTATATCATAAGGAAAGAGCTCCCAGAGGACGAAGAAGAGGCTCGACAGATCGTCCGCCGATCTAAGGCCTTTACCGTGATAAGGGGACAACTATACAGAGAAAGCGCGACTGGAGTTGGTCAGAAATGCATAACGCCAGAAGAAGGTCGAATAATCCTGGACGACATCCACTCGGGGATCTGTGACCATCATGCGTCTTCTCGGACCATCGTGGCCAAAGCATACCGAGCCGGATTTTACTGGCCGAGAGCGAATGAAATGGCAAAGGAGATAGTCGATAAGTGTGAAGGATGTCAATTTTACTCCAATATGTCACACAAGCCCGCCTCAGCTTTAAAGACCATACCACTCATTTGGACCTTTGCAGTATGGGGGTTGGATATGGTCGGCCCTTTGAGAACAGGCAGAAGCGGTTTCACACATGTGCTGGTAGCAGTCGACAAGTTCACCAAGTGGATTGAGGCCAAACCCATCAAGAACCTCGATGTCGGTACTGCTGTCAGCTTTATCAGAGAATTGATATTCAGATATGGAGTCCCGCACAGCATCATCACTGACAACGGGTCAAACTTCGACTCCGAAGAATTCAGAGCTTTCTGCACGTCTCAAGGCACACGAGTCGACTATGCTTCAGTCGCCCATCCACAGTCGAATGGACAGGCAGAACGAGCCAACGGCTTGATTCTCAAAGGGTTGAAACCCCGTTTGATGCGTGATCTCAAGCATGCGCTTCCGTCTGTGCTTTGGGGGTTAAGGACCACGCCTAATCGGTCGACTGGGAGAACTCCGTTCTTCTTGGTTTACGGAGCTGAAGCGGTCTTGCCAAGCGACCTACTTCACAACGCTCCTCGAGTCGAGCTTTACACCGAGTCTGAAGCAGAACAAGCCCAGCAGGATGCGGTCGACCTTCTGGAGGAAGAAAGGGAGATGGCTTTGATCTGATCGACCATTTACCAACAGGACCTGCGTCGCTTCCACGCCAAAAATGTAAGGAGTCGAACCTTCCAGGAAGGAGATCTGGTTCTCCGAGTGGATCAGCAGAAACCACACAAGATTGCTCCTTCTTGGGAAGGCCCCTTCATCGTCACCAAGGTTCTCCACAATGGAGCATACCGTCTTTACAATGTCGAGCATCAGATCGACAAGCCCCGAGCTTGGAACGCGGACCTTCTCCGCCCGTTTTACACTTAAGTATTCACTCGGATGAGTTGTAATAAAAGTACTTCTGTAGTTTATTTATCAAAGACAAGAGCTTTATAATTTTCCCAATAATTGTTATTACTTTTGTCCACATAAAGCAATCCCCCAGTGGGTGGCTTGGCTGCGAATCTGATTCGCCTAAGTCTGTAAAAAAATCCTAACCGAGTAGTGAGCCAGCCTCCCACTCGAAGGCTTAGCTGCGAAATCTGTTTCGCCTAAGTTAAACAAAATCCTACCGAGTGGTAAGCCAGCCTTCCACTTGGAGGCTTAGCTACAGTCCAAGTCTCGCCTAAGTTTTTGAAAATCCTACCGAGTGGTAAGCCAGCCTTCCACTCGGAGGCTTAGCTGCAGTCCAAGTACTCGCCTAAGTTAAACAAAATCCTATCGAGTGGTAAGCCAGCCTTCCACTCAGAGGCTTAGCTGCAGTCCAAGTACTCGCCTAAGTTAAACAAAATCCTACCGAGTGGTAAGCCAGCCTTCCACTCGGAGGCTTAGCTGCAGTCCAAGTACTCGCCTAAGTTAAACAAAATCCTACCGAGTGGTAAGCCAGCCTTCCATTCGGAGGCTTAGCTGCAGCATTGCGCTCGCCTAAGTTCAAATACAATGTGCGCTCTGCAAAGAGGACGAGGTGCAGGTCGACTGCTACCCTCTCCTTCCGAGCTACACCACAAATACAACGTGCGCTCTGCAAGGAGGATGAGGTGTAGGTCAACTGCTACCCTCTCCTTCCGAGCTACGCCACAAATACAACGTGCGCTCTGCAAGGAGGACGAGGTGCAGGTCGACTGCTACCCTCTCCTTCCGAGCTACGCCACAAATACAACATGCGCTCTGCAAGGAGGACAAGGTGCAGGTCGACTGCTACCCTCTCCTTCCGAGCTACGCCACAAATACAACGTGCGCTCTGCAAGGAGGACGAGGTGCAGGTCGACTGCTAC
>NC_041383.1:429958035-430063394 GCF_002162155.2 Triticum dicoccoides | reverse complement strand
AATACAACGTGCGCTCTGCAAGGAGGATGAGGTGTAGGTCAACTGCTACCCTCTCCTTCCGAGCTACGCCACAAATACAACGTGCGCTCTGCAAGGAGGACGAGGTGCAGGTCGACTGCTACCCTCTCCTTCCGAGCTACGCCACAAATACAACGTGCGCTCTACAAGGAGGATGAGGTGCAGGTCGACTGTTACCTCCTTCTCCAGAGGTACACCTTGAAAATCCTACCGAGTGAAGAGCAGACCTCCCACTCGGGGGCTTAGCTGCAGCCCAGTGCTCGCCTAAGTTTTTGAAAATCCTACCGAGTGGAGAGCAAACCTCCCACTCGGGGCTTAGTTGCAACCCAGTGCTCGCCTAAGTTTTTGAAAATCCTACCGAGTGGAGAGCAAACCTCCCACTCGGAGGCTTAGCTGCAGCCCAGTGCTTGCCTAAGTTTTTGAAAATCCTACCGAGTGGAGAGAAAACCTCCCACTCGGGGGCTTAGCTGCAGCCCAGTGCTCGCCTAAGTTTTTGAAAATCCTACCAAGCGGAGAGCAAACCTCCCACTCGGGGGCTTAGCTACAGCCCAGTGCTCGCCTAAGTGTGTTGAGGAACATGTCGATTGCAACAAGCGCTTCACCCTAGCCTGCAAAGACACCTCAAACCAAATGCAAACGTATTCAACGTCGAATCCAAGTTCAGGTAACATCCAATGGAACCAAAAGTGCTCAGGCGCTAAGCCCGTTAAGGTTTATTGGTTACAAAATTCACTCGGCATACCGAGGCAAATTTAAAGTATCAAAGCATAGAAGTTTTTTACCCCTCCTGCGGAGGGCTGGAAGGCGCAACAAATTCGTCCAGGTCGATTCCGTCTGTAATCCGAGTGGCAGCGGCGATGAAGGTCTCCATGAAAGATCGGAAGTCATACTTCCTGGTATTAGCCACCTTGAGGGCTGCTAGCTTGTCCTCTCGCGCATCTTTGCAATGAACACGTACCAGAGATAGAGCGACATCCATTCTTGCACTCGACTTGGAACCTCGTTCAGTCGAGTCATCAGAGACTCAAGGTCATTCTGGAGTGTCTCTCTTGGCCAGAGTGTTGTGTCGATGCGGGAAGTTGCGACCTTCAGCCTTGCAAGATAGTCCACTATGGCAGCAATGCGAGATTCAAGTCGAAACACATTCATGGCGACTTCATCCTTCACAGGAGAATTGACGGGATCCAGGTTTGTTTCCAGTCGACCAGTTTCCTCTTCAAAGTTCTGGCAGAACTCTGCAAAAACATCCCCAGAGTCAAGACCACAGTCGGATGGAGAGATCATAGTTAAAGTGCATGTTCGATACCAAAACATTACCTTCAAGCATGAGGAATAGCTTTTTGGCGAGTCCTCCCAGATAAGCCTCTAGATCATTCTTTTTTCCCGTCAACTCGCTGACCTTGTCACTCAAGGCAATCTTGTCACTCTTCAGTCGACTGACCTCCTTGTTGGCCGCATCAAGTGCAACTTTTAGATTGGTATTTTCTTCTTCAAGCTTGGTGATCGAAGCCAGCTGCTCATCTGCGAGCCTGGTCTTCTCTAAAGCCGATTTCTGCATCTCAGCCAAGTCAAGGTCTTTCTTCTTCAAAGCATCCATCAGTTTGTCTGCAAAGCCACAGCGAGATCAGAATTTGAAACAGACAAGAGGCCAAAAGCAGTCGTAGAGGTTCTCACCAAACATACCTTTTGCTTCCTCCTTCAACTTCGTGAAGTTCTCCTGGACTAGTTTTAGATCAAGCTCAAGCTGGATTTGTTTTTTCTCCAACTCAGTGTAACGAGCCGCAAGCTCGCAAGATTTCTGCAAAGAAACAATCGACAAATGTCAAAGACAGTTCACTTCCGAGTGACGAAGGAAAATCATATCATTTCTCTGACTACAGCCGAATATAAACATTCGACTATAGTCTCGGGGACTACACCCAGTGGGTGCACTCAGCGTGCCCCCACTGGTTCTACCAGTTAGAGTCGATCAGTCGACCAACAAGTAGCAAAAAAAAGGGAGAGGTTATCTTCAAACTGTCGTCGACTGCCAGCAGTCGACCACAGTCTCGGGGACTACACCCAGTGGGTGCACTCAGCGTGCCCCTAGTGATTTCTCAATCCGTTCGACCTGATCGAATAAAGGGAAAACTTAAGACATAAAGACTATGGCCGACTGCCAGCAGTCGACCATAGCCTTGGGGACTACACCCAGTGGGTGCACTCAGCGTGCCCCCACTAATCCGGAATGTCAGTCAACACACCTAGTGGGTGTACCACGAATACTGAAATTTTCAGAAAGAAGGATTTTAAGATATCATATCCTAACAGAACAGGTGGTGATCGACTGACCTGAACGTTGCTCTGAAGAGCTGAACTGGCGTCATAGGCCGCCTGACTGGCGTCTCGGATTGCCTTCACTTGCTCCATCATGATCCCTACTTGGCGTATTGCTTCTTTAGCAGCACTAGCTTGGTCTTCTGGAACATGGTGGGTCGAGAAAAGTGAGGGCTGAGCAACACTCGACGATGGAGGACGAGCACTCGTCAACGACACCGCAAAAGATACGGTAGGCCGAGTGACGTTGTCCCCTTCTACGACCAACGTCTCGGGTGCTGGCACGTCCCGAGTCTCCTTGCCAGCAGAAGCTTTCCTGTTCCTCCTCTGCCTCAGTGGTTCCTCGTCATCGTTGTCGGGAAGGTCAATAACGACGTTAGATTGGGCTGCAGAAAAAAGTCAAAATTAAAGACAAAGAGCCAACCGACTGAAGACAGAACTACAAAAGTCATACCAGGTCTTGAAGTGACGGCATATTCCATCTCGTGATCCTCAGACCTGGACGAGGTATCAGAAGTAGTAGCCCTACAGTTCCAGAAGTCAATCGGTCAGCTCATGAATCAGCCAAGAATAAATTCATGTGAAACAAAGAAACTCAAGCTACACTATTACCCGGAGATAGTAGGGATCGCCATCTTCATCTTCGGTAAGACCTTCGTCGACTTCGATGGCGCCACTCGAGATTGCTTCGGAGCTTTTTCAGTCGGCATCGGAGAAGTCGTCCGATGACGCTTGGTCGACTGCGCGACGGACACAACCCCCTTACCACGCTCAGTTGCTGGGTCATGGACAAGCTTCGAGCGTCTTTCCGAATGAGGAGGTGCAACTTCGTCCTCCTCCTCCTCCACCTCTTCCTCCTCATCAGAGTCACCATCTTCATCAACGTCATCGGCATCCGAATCCCACTCCTCTGGGCTTTCGCCACCACTTCCCTCCTCCTCTTCAGTCAGCGCTTGCGCTCCATTGGGCATCGAGTACAACTCAGTGGTGGCCTGACAGACAACAGAACAAGACAAAGGTCAATCGACCAATTTGCAGTGAAGCGGAATGAATAAAGCAAGATTACAACCGAAGATAAGTGGTCATACCGTGTCCGGCGTGTAGGTATGGTCGAGTGGTGGAATCCTCCTCGCCCCTCGAGGGATATCCTTATTCCCTGTGATGGCTGCCATCCACATCTCCAGCATGGTGTCGTCGACTGCCTCTGGATGGACCCGAGTGGTATCTTCGGTGCCACAGTATAGACACATCGGGTGGCCTCGGTATTGGAGTGGCTGAATACGCCGTCGAAGGAAAACCTCCAGAAGGTCCATGCCAGTCACTCCGTCCCGAATGAGCTGGACTATGCGCTCCATCAACATTTTTACCCGAGCCTTCTCCTCTAGAAGCACCTTCAGAGAAGACGGCTTGTCCACTCGGTCCATGGAGAACGGAGGGAGACCAGTCGACTGCCCCGGCATCGACTCGTCTTGGCAGTAGAACCAAGTTGACTGCCACCCTCTAACCGACTCGGGAAGAGTCATGGCCGGAAAAGCGCTCTTACTCCTCATTTGGATTCCAAGACTCCCGCACATCTGGATTACCTTAGTCTTATCGTCATCCAGACTCACCTTTTTCACCGTCTGAGAGCGACAAGTGAATATGTGCTTCAAAAGACCCCAGTGCGGTCAACAACCCAAGAAGTTTTCGCACAGAGATACAAAGGCAGCAAGGTAGGCGATAGAATTGGGAGTAAAATGGTGGAGTTGCGCCCCAAAGAAGTTCAGAAACCCTCGGAAGAAAAGACTCGGCGGCAAAGAGAATCCACGATCTACATGAGTTGCTAGGAGGACGCACTCATCCTCCAGTGGCTGCGGTTGCCATTCGGTCCCTGGAAGCCTTGCGGACCCGTGAGGGATTAGCCCCTCATTGGCTAGGTCATTGAGATCCGCCTGGGTGATGGTCGAGCGGATCCAGTCCCCTTGGACCCAACCTTGCGGCAGGCGAGACCTCAACGAAGATCCACCCCGACTGGTGGCTCTTCCCTTTGCTTTGCCGTCGCCGTCGCCTTCTTCGCGCGCTCCAAGGCCGCCGTCTTCTCCTTCACCATCGTCGCCGGTGAAGCGCGCGAGGAGTGGATGGGCAGAGGCAAAAGCGGGCGTGATAGGCGGAGATGGAGGAGGCGGAAAGTAGAATGGCGAGGCACTGTTCAAAAACACTCGCCCGCCGCATTATATAGGGTCGCTTCCGAGTGGATGACAAGTAGGCCTGGGCGGACCTGTCAAATCCCGAAACAAGATAGGTGGCGAAAAAGGCGGCACGGAAATCGAGGCGTCTACGCCTTATCTCATCCGAGTACCGCGGTCCGCCCCGCTTCACGCGCTTCCCAAAATTTGGGTCCCACAAAATCCGCTAACAGCAGATCAACCTGTCAGACGAAAGATTTCCTGCGATCCGTCGCTCAGAAGTTCACCATGTTCAAAAGTTCACTCGACAGAGGAAAAGAATGGATCAAGGCGACTGAAAGAAAAGTTAATGCCAACGCTAAAAAAGAAAAATCACTGATCCAGGATACGACATACTCAGAGCACGGGAAATAGGTCGGAGAAAATTATCAACTCCTTCGTCACTCGAACCTTGATCCATTCGGGGGCTAATGATGAAGTCATGTACCTGGGGTAGGGTCATGGACCTATCTAAGATACCCTACCCAAGGACATCCTTAGAAGAAGCTACCTTCCAGTCGACCAAGAGGGACTCCACTCGACGAACTCAAGGACACTCGACGATGAAGACAGCCACTCGACCATGAAGCTAATCACTCGACTACCAGGAGACCTAAAGTCACTCAGCACGCAACGACCTGACATTAAGTAGCTTTAATAGTCTTCAAGGTCTTTTATGTGGGCGTTACCAATAACTCCCCATCTTTATGTACTTTAAACCCTGCATAACTGAGGGCCGGAGGGGTCAGGCAGACACTATATAAGCCACCCCCCTCCTCGGTGTAAAGGGTTCGCACCCCTGTAACTCATACGCACATAATCCAGTCGACCGCCTCCGGGCTCCGAGACGTAAGCCTGTTACTTCCTCCGAGAAGGGCCTGAACTTGTAAATCCCTTGCATATACAACTACTCCATAGCTAGGATCTTGCCTCTCCATACCTACCCCCCATTCTACTGTCAGACTTAGAACCACGACAATCCCTACTCCCGAGCCCAAAGAGAGCGGCGTATTTGTTTCTCACTTCCTCCGCAGCTTAGGCTTCACCCTTGATCCTTTGTGAGAGGGCTCATGTTCTATTACGGGCTAGATTTTCATGATCTAGCTCCGGACTCCATCCTTCACATCTCGTGGTTCATCGTTGTGTGCGAAGCCTTCCTCCACATCACCCCGCACTTCGGCTTATGGCTTAAGACCTTCAATGTGAAGCCGAAGATGATTGAGGGGCGACACGCGGAGTGTGGAGGTGCTGCAATAAGCAGGAACGCCGACGCCCCATGGCCAGAGGGCTTCTTCCCGGAGGTGTCCGATCTATGGCAGCGGAGGTGGTTTTACGTCACGGCTCCCAGAGGCACAAAGTGGGTGGCTGCCCCTTCTGTTCGGGCCCCCCGCCTCAACTGGCGTCATGGGCCAATGTGGGACTGGATTGTGGGCCTGCTAATGATGTTCCAACATTGCAGAGCCTCATTCGGGAGCTTCTTGAGAGGGACATTAGTCTTGTTAGTGTAATTCAGGTAATGCTAGTCCGACGGATCTTGCCATGCCAATGTCGGCCTCTCCGGATGTGGGAGTTCAACCCAGAAGGTCCGCGGACTATTCTGCACTTCTTCGGCATGATGCTCAAAGGGATGTGTAAGCTATTCTTCAGACCACAAGTAAAGTGTCCGGACACCACCGAGGATGCGGGCCTGAGATGCAACCGCCCAGATACCCAAGTAAGTAACCCAGAAACCGAACACTTCATTTATATTTATCATAACATTGTTCTAAAAACCATCCATGGCCAGGAATGGCTTAGCAAGGCGGAGAGAATCAGGTGTCCGGCACCGCTTCCCGAAGGCTCGCCTAGTCCTACCATAGCCAGGATGCTTAGTCGTGTGCTAAGTCAAGTGCCCTCGGGGAAAGACGAAGGGAAGAACAGAGAAGCAGGGCTTCACACATTGCACATCCAAATCGGGGGAATTACTACCTCCATGAAGGAGGATAGTCGGGGAGGGGAATCCACAGTCTCCTCCCCCCGCGGGAAGAAGAGGGCCACCTTCGAAGACTTGGAGACAGAGGTGCCTAGACAAGGGAAGAAAACTTCACCAGGGGTCCCTGCCCCGAAGGATGTCCTCACCGTGCCATGCCCGCAAACGGACCAGCCCTCAGCAGAGTTGTAAGTTAATTGTAAATACAAAGCTACTGCTTCCTCCTCCGAGAACAATAACCAGGATCCATTCTTTGCAGTCCGTCTAGTAGCTCTTCTAGAAAGAGTTCGTCTTCGGGGGATATTCTTTCGGAGATGATGGAGAGTGAAACCCCACCAGCCTCTCCGCCTCATGGGGCGGGCGACCCTGAGGTGTCGTCACCGTGGAGTCCAGATTTGCCGAGGATAGAAGCTAATACTTCGGCCGCCCTGAGCCCGGAGCATTCGGCTCCCATGGGGGGCAATAAGAAGAGTCCAGCACAGTTCGCCGACCGGCAGGACACACTGATGGGCCTTCTGGAGCAAGCTACTCTCTTGGAGGATCTCCGTTCATTAATGAGCATGGTGCTTGAGAAGATTTCATCCGCCACAAGCGGGTTGAATGAAGCTTTTACGAGCCTGCTCAAAGGCTTTGATTGTGGCACAAGCGCTAGGTGTGCTCTGTATAGATAGTAGCCCCCGGGACTCTGGTTGCCAGCCCTAGGCGGCAAACGGAGGATCACATTGTTAAGTAACTGTATTCATGCGCAAGTGCCTAAGGGTCCAGCGGCCAACCGGTCCGTTGAAGTCACCGAACTGAGGCGAGAGATTGAAGTTGTGGATGCCAACATCACACTTGTGAACGAGCGGCTTGACGAGTCACAAAGTATGTGCTCTGCTTTCCTTATTTTTATAGGAAGTATGTAAGAGGAGAATAATGTTAATGATATGCTTCGACTGTAGGCGGAGCTGCTGCCGTGGAGGCCCTAAGGGCGGAGCTTGCCCTAACCAAGGAGCAAGCCCGGGCTAGCAATGCGGCTTCCCTAAAGGCGGCCAAAGAGTTGAGAGCCGAACAGGCTGCTCATCGTCGAAGCGAAGATGAAATAGCTGAGATGGCTATTGAGCTGAAAAACGCCGCTGACCGGTATGAGATCCTTGAGAATGAGAATCAGAAAAAGTCGGCTGACCTGAAGAAGGCCCTTGATGGGGCCAAGGAGACGCGTTCCGGAATTAGGGATGCGCGGGAGGAGCTTTGACAGGCCGGAGAAATCGCAACTAGAAGCCCCTATTTGTTGTGGATGAAGTTCTTAGATCCAATGTACGCTCCTCTGGATCGGCGCTGGAGCCCTGCAGACGCGTACGCGGATCTGGCAAAGAGTACGGCTGATGTGGCCAAGTTTTTCAAGGATCAAAAAGATAATGAAGTGGAAAGGCTGTTCTGGTCGCAATTCAGTGCTCCAACACGCCCGTTGCCATTGAGTGAAAGGATGGCCGCTATAGCCGAGCTCCATAGGTTGTCCGGTCTTGTGATGAGGTCTATCATAGACCATCTATGGCCAAAGGGGCCGAAGCCAGATAGTTATTTTGGTTTAGTGAAACAATTCCTTGGTGCCGTATCATGAATCGATGCCGTGAAGAGGCCGGCGTGCATCAAGGGTGCACGGATGGCCCTTGCCCGTGTTAAAACATATTGGACAGATATGGAGGCCACAAGCATTGCAACCCAGAATCCGGCGGGAAGCCAAGATCCAGCCGAGCACTGCTTGGAGCAGATAACAGGAGGTGCTCGTTTAATAGAGGCTCGGTGCTCGAAGAATGTCATGTTCGAGTGACAAATCGTTTCATTGTAAAAACAATCTTATTTTAATTATGGAGGCTATGTTTATACTTTTCGCCCGAAAGTGTTATTGTGCCTCCTGTGCGGCCGTTTGATGTATATGTAGTCTGAAAGTTAGCAGTTGTTGGCTTCATCCCCCACGCATACAATGCGGGGCTGTTCGCAAATATATGCGTAATCACACTTGATCCAACGTCTTGGTCCATTTAAGGAGGTGATCGCACGTCGAACTAGGCAACCGGACTATATAGCTTTAACACTTTCACTTAGCCATAGGAGTTTGAGGGTGGGGCTACTATGTAGCCCCTGGTACCTTTGCGTGCATCCGGATATGGGTGCGTGTGTACATGATCGAGAAGCGGTCCTTCGTTAATGTGGAGGAATCCTAAAGATTCCGATGAGTCCTCGAGTGGTTGACCAGTCTCTCGCTGTATAATGACAGTCAGTTTTCGGCTTTCTCTACTGAGGTGCTCGTCCAGAATAACCAGGGCACAATCGTAGTAGTTCTCCTTTGGCCGCCTTAGCCGATAAAAATGGAACGTAAGGCGGCAAACCCACGAGCCGGGCAAACCCAACATTTGACCAAAGACATGATTCGGAGCTGATGCATATAAGGCCAAACTCGCGACGCCGAACACTCCCGAAGGTATTCGGACTTTATAACATATACTGGGCTGAGTAATGCCCTTTATTATGAACCCTGTAGTTCCAGGTACGTGCATTAGTCTGTCGTGGCGAAATGCCAATTACGCCAGTATCCACTGTGGGTATAGTACCCATGGGATGTTAAGTAACAAGAGACAATAAAGAAGGTTTACACAGGGGCTTAATCTAAACAGAAACCTTTGAGCGGGGCCCTGCTGCACGTCTGCACCTTTATCTCCGTTGTGCCGTGTCCTGGGAGGGTATCGCATGAATGGTGTATGTAAAAAGGAAAACTCATGTAAAAGAATATGCCGTAAGCATGCGAAGAGTTGGTTATTATCAATGGATAGTAGAAGTGTAAGACATTGGCCTGTTAATAAGGTCAAGCCAAAAGGTGGGCTTTATTGAATATCTGTAGCCCCTGGTGTCCTCTATGGGATTACATGTATAGCACCCAGCTCAGGTTTATCTGGGCTGTTACCGACGGTGGTGTGCCGGACTCGTCTAACCGTGTCCGTGGTCTTAATGACCAATCATGCGTTCTGATATTAGAGGCCGCTTAGTGTCTGGCAACTAGAGCTGCCGCATACTCTTCCGCATGTAAGGAACGCTCTGTATTTCCATTAACGGTGATGACTCCATGTGGACCGGGCATCTTGAGTTTAAGGTAGGTGTAGTGCGGTACTGTGTTGAAGCGGGCGAAGGCCGTTCTCCCGAGCAATGCATGATAACCACTTTGGAGGGGAGCAATGGTGAAGAGTAGTTCTTCGCTTCTAAAGTTGTCTAGAGAACCGAATGTCACCTCTAATACGAGGGAGCCCCTGCAGCGGGCCTCAACGCCTGGTATCACCCCTTCAATGGTGGTGTTACTTTGGCTGATTCTGGATGGGTCTATCCCCATCCTATGGATAGTGTCCTGGTATATTAGATTGAGACTACTGCCGCCGTCCATGAGGACACAAGTGAGATGGTATCCATTGATTATGTGGTCGAGCACCAAGGCAGTCGATGCTTTGTGCCGCATACTAGTCGGGTAGTCCCTGTTATCAAAGGTGATTGGGCAGGCCGACCAGGGGTTAAGTTTCGGGGCGACAGGCTCTACAGCGTATGCATGTTCACTATTTTTATCTCTGGTGGGAATTTTTCTGTTCCCTAGTGTTCGGCTGGCGAGGCTCACCGTCGTCTTCACTTGGTGTTTCCCTTCCCTTGTGTTCATCATTTAACTTGTCGGCCTTCTTAAATACCCAACATTCTCTGTGAGTGTGGTTCGTAGGTTTTTCGGGGGTGCCATGAATTTGGCACAGTCTGTCCAGGACTTTGTTTAAGCTGGACGGTCCCTCTTTGCTGCCTTTAAATGGCTTCTTTTGTTGACCGGGTTGAGAGCCCCTGAATCTGGCGTTGACCATTGTGTTGTTCGGAGTTTCTTCCTTGTTTCGACGCTTGTTTTTATTGCGCCGTGGCTTCCCGTTGCCATCCCTGATTTCGGATGTGCCTGGGTCGCTGGTGCCTCTACGGGCCAACCAGCTATCTTCACCCGCGCAAAAGTGGGTCATAAGGCTTGTTAAGGCTACCATTGTCCTCGGCTTTTCTTGGCCGAGGTGTCTGGCGAGCCACTCATCCCGGATACTGTGCTTGAAGGCCGCTAGGGCTTCGACATCCGGGCAATTGACAATTTGATTCTTCTAAGTGAGGAATCTATTCCAAAGCTTCCGGGCGGACTCTCCGGGCTGTTGAATTATGTGACTTAAATCGTCAGCGTCCGGAGGTCGGACATAGGTTCCTTGAAAATTGGCCCTGAAAGCGTCCTCAAGTTCCTCCCAACTTCCGATTGAATTTTCGGGGAGGCTTTTCAACTAGTGCTGAGCTGGTCCCTTCAATTTGAGGGGAAGGTGTTTTATGGCATGGAGGTCGTCTCCACGAGCCATGTGGATGTGAAGGATAAAATCCTCAATCCAGACCCCGGGGTCCGTCATTCCGTCATATGCCTCTATGTTCATGGGTTTAAAACCCTGTGGAAATTCGTGGTCCAGTACCTCTTCGGTGAGGCACACAGGGTGAGTAGCCCCTCTGTATCTGGACATGTTGTGGCATGCTGTCGACTGTTGTTGTGTCCGGTGTTGATTCCGAACTGGTATTCGATCTGTCTGATTGTTTTGGCGACCATAATCCTACGCCGGAGCGTGTCCTCTAGATCCATAGATGGACCTCGTCGCGCCGGCCTTTTTTCTCCAGGAGCACACGTAAATCGTGTGCGGCATCAGTAGCTGCTCTGTTGCGGTCATGAAGTGGTTGGTACGGCCTACTGGCCGTATTGTTCTTCGGCGGAATGGCCTCATTGTCCAATTTTGGCAGCAGCTTGCGCTTTGGGTAGCTTTTTGTGTGGCGACCGTCGCCGTATTTTTCTTCAGTGTCTAGCAGTTTATTCCATCAGCGGTTGAGTGCGGCCTTAAGTCTTTGCTTCTGCTTCTTTAGACTTCTTGCAGTGGCCATAAGCCTTATGTGGAGGTTATCTCGTTCCAAACATTTTTCCGGAATGATGAATGCATTGTCGTCCGGACTGTGCTCCTCTCCCGGGGCAGGTTGATGAGTTCGTCCCTTTGGATCGCTGTGATTGGGCATCTGCTCCAGGCTGTGTTCATCGTGACCTGGCTCATCCTGCTCCATCGCTGGGTCCATATGGTCGTCGTTGCCTTTGGAGTTGACTGGGGTGTCGATCTTTCTAGCGTTGTTATCGCTGTTTTTACTATGGCTGGACTTAGAGCGGCGTCTGCACCGTTGTTTTGGCTTTTGTCCGGGGGTTTTATCCTCCGTTTTGTCGCCATCGTCCTCCTTAGGCGTGTCCACCATGTATATATCATATGATGAGGTGGCAGTCCAGCGCCCCGTGGGCGATGGTTCGAAATTGTCCCCTGCGCCGACGTCCATACCATCGGTGTCATCGGAGTCGAAGTCAAGCATGTCTGCTATGTCATCGACAGTGGCTATGAAGTGGGTGGTGGGTGGGCAACGAATTTCTTCGTCGCCTTCTTCCCCCTCGAGCCGGACATAGTTCGGCCAAGAGTCTCCTGACAAAGAGAGAGACCTTAATGAATTCAGCATGTCGCCGAAGGGCGAGTGCTGGAAGATACCCGCAGCGGCGAACTCCATTACCGGAGCCCAACCAGATTCGGCGAGCTCGGGGGCGCGCGGTCTAGAACCTACAGCTGGACACAAGTCCGGTGGTCCGGTGACACAGACTTTCTTGGGGGTGGAGTCTGTGTTCGGCTCTACCGCCGATGAGTGTGCGGCCTCCGGGGCAGGGTCCATCCACCCGTCCTCGGACGACTCGATCTGCCCCGGATTTAGGTCTAAGCCGTGCTCGTCGTGACTGTTCGGCGCTCCTGGCGTAGGCCCGAATCCATCGAAGATCAAATCTCTGCGGATATTGGCCGTGTAGTTCAAGTTTCCGAACCTGACCTGATGGCCAGGGGCGTAGCTATCGATTTGCTCCAGATGACCAAGTGAATTGGCCCGCAGTACGAAGCCGCCAAACATGAAGGCCCGTCCGGGGAGAAAAGTCTCACCCTGGACCGTGTTGTTGTTGATGATTGAAGGAGCCATCGAGCCTTGCAGCGACGACACAGAGGAACTCTCAATGAAAGCACCAATGTCGGTGTCAAAACCGGCGGATCTTGGGTAGGGGGTCCCGATCTGTGCGTCTAAGGCTAATGGTAACAGGAGGCAAGGGACACGATGTTTTACCCAGGTTCGGGCCCTCTCGATGGAGGTAAAACCCTACTTCCTGCTTGATTGATCTTGATGATATGAGTATTACAAGAGTAGATCTACCATGAGATCGTAGAGGCTAAACCCTAGAAGCTAGCCTATGATGATTATAATTGTTCTTGTCCTACGGACTAAACCCTCCAGTTTATATAGACACCGGAGGAGGCTAGGGTTACACAGAGTCGGTTACAAAGAAGGAGATCTAATATCCGAATCGCCAAGCTTGTCTTCCACGCAAAGGAGAGTCCATCCGGACACGGAACGAAGTCTTGAGTCTTGTATCTTCACGGTCCAACAGTCCGGCCAATGCATATAGTCCGGCTGTCCGGATACCCCCTTATCCAGGACTCCCTCAGTGCCCCTTGCTCCTTGTTCCTCCGTGAGGATAGGGCACAAGTGGTGGCTGCTATGCCCACCTTTCATGGACGCGGCCTGGTGCCGGCGACGCTCCCTGTGGTCCAAGGGGCAACGGCGCCGGTGGAGGTGTCTTCGGGCCACTCTCGCAGAGGAGGAGAGTAGGAAGACGAGGATCGCAACTCAGAGACGACCCTCGAGGGGACCGGGGAGACCTCCCCCCCATGCAGGGCCGACATCCTCCGCACATTGCTAGACGACGACGAGGTCGAGCCGCCCAAGAAGAGGAGGATCTGCCTGCGATCCCGAAGAGGGACAGGTCGGCGCTGATCTCCCGAGAGGCTGCTTCTGCCCAGGCGCCGCCTAGAGCCGCTTCCAGCCCTTCTATTGGGCCTTCCCTTGCTCCTGAAGCCCTTGAAGCTGCGTCCCGAGCCACGAGGCTCTCGGGCTTCAAGCTCAGCAAGACGAGGGTGAACTACGCCGCCGTAGACCAGTAAGTGTCCGTGCTCCATCTTGTTCTTGATTATGCTGCTGGTGCCTGACGTTCTCCATCGATTGGTTAGGCCGCCGCCTGCGGCGAAGAAGAGGAAGGAGGACACGGTGACTCTGTATGGGGCCGATCCATCAGCCTCGGTCGCTCCTTCATCTGCGGGGAGGGGAGGCGACAGCGTGCGCACCTCCCCTGCCCGGTCATCCTCGCGAGGCCTGGAGGAGCGCCCTGGTGGGGGGCTAGCCCACATGGCCCTGCTGGCTCTGGAGGTGCCAATGTCTGACACTGCTGCTGAGGTAGCCAAGGCTCAGGAGCCCCCAGTCTCTAAGCCGTGTTTACGTGATAACCCACAAGTATAGGGGATCGCAACATTTTTCGAGGGTAGAGTATTCAACCCAAATTTATTGATTCGACACAAGGGGAGCCAAAGAATAGTCTCAAGTATTAGCAGTTGAGTTGTCAAGTCAACCACACCTGGATAACTTAGTATCTGCAGAAAAGTATTTAGTAGCAAAGTAGTATGGAAGTAACGGTAACGGTAGCAAAAGTAACAGTAGGAGTTTTGTAGTAATTGTAATAGTAGCAGCGGTAAAGTGAATAAGCAAAGCACAATATGTGAAAAGCTCGTAGGCATTGGATCAGTGATGGATAATTATGTCGGATGCGGTTCATCATGTAACAGTTATAACATAGGGTCATACAGAACTAGCTCCAGTTCATCAATGTAATGTAGGCATGTATTTTGAATATAGTCATATGTGCTTATGGAAAAGAACTTGCATGACGTCTTTTGTGCTACCCTCCCGTGGCAGCGGGGTCCTAATGGAACCTAAGGGATATTAAGGCCTCCTTTTAATAGAGTACCGGACCAAAGCTTTAACACTTAGTGAATACATGAACTCCTGAAACTACGGTCATCACCGAGAAGTATCTCGATTATTGTCACTTCGGGGTTGTCGAATCATAACACATAATAGATGAATATAGACTTGCAAGATAGGATCAAGAACTCACATATATTCATGAAAACATAATAGGTTCAGATCTAAAATCATGGCACTCGGGCCCTAGTGACAAGCATTAAGCATAGAAAGTCATAGCAACATCAATCTCAGAACATAGTGGATACTAGGGATCAAACCCTAACAAAACTAACTCGACTACATGGTAAATCTCATCCAACCCATCACGGTCCAGCAAGCCTACGATGGAATTACTCACGCAGGGCAGTGAGCATCATGAAATTGGTGATGGAAGATGGTTGATGATGACGACGGCGACGAATCCCCCTCTCTGGAGCCCCGAACGGACTCCATATCAGCCCTCCCGAGAGAGATTAGGGCTTGGCGGTGGCTCCATATCGTAAAACACGATGAAACTTTCTCTCTGATTTTTTTCTCCGCGAAATCAAATATATGGAGTTGGAGTTGAGGTCGGTGGACGTCCAGGGGGCCCACGAAGTAGGGGGGCGCCCCCCACCCTCGTGGACAGGGTGTGGGCCCCCTAACGCTAATTCTTTTGCCAATGTTATTTATTAATTCTGAAAAGTTGCTCTGTGGATTTTCAGGTCATTCCGAGAACTTCTATTTATGCACAAAAATAACACCATGGAATTCTGCTGAAAACAGCGTCAGTCCGTGTTAGTTCCATTCAAATCATGCAAGTTAGAGTCCAAAACAAGGGCAACAGTGTTTGGGAAAGTAGATACGACGGAGACGTATCAACTCCCCAAGCTTAAACCTTAGCTTGTCCTCAAGCAATTCAGTTAACAAACTGAAAGTGATAAAGAAAAACTTTTACAAACTCTGTTTGCTCTTGCAAATATGTAAAGCCAACATTCAAGTTTTCAGCAAAGATTATGAACTAACCATATTCACAATAACACTTAGGTCTCATGTTTACTCATATCAATGGCATAATCAACTAGCGAGCAATAATAATAAATCTCGGATAACAACACTTTCTCAAAACAATCATAATATGATATAACAAGATGGTATCTTGCTAGCCCTTTTTGAGACGGAAAAACATAAATGCAGAGCACCTTTAAAGATCAAGGAATGACTAAACATTGTAATTCATGGTAAAAGTGATCCAGTCATAGTCATACCCAATATAAACTAATAGTAATGCATGCAAATGACAGCGGTGCTCTCCAGCGGGTGCTTTTTGATAAGAGGGTGATGACTCAACATAAAAGTAAATAGATATGCCCTTCGCAGAGGGAAGCAGGGATTTGTATAGGTGCCAGAGCTCGATTTTGAAATAGAGATGAATAACATTTTGAGCGGTATACTTTCACTGTCAACATAACAACTAAGAGATCTTGATATCTTCCATGCTACACACATTATAGGCGGTTCCCAAATAGAATGGTAAAGTTTATACTCCCCCACCACCAATAAGCATCAATCCATGGCTTGCCCGAAACAACGGGTGCCTCCAACTAACAACAATCCTGGGGGAGTTTTGTTTAATTATTTTGATTTGATTTGAGCATGGGACTGGGCATCTTGGTGACCAGCCATTTTATCGTGAATGAGGAGCGGAGTCCACTCCTCTTGAGAATAACCCGCCTAACATGGAAGATACAGATAACCCTATTTGATACATGAGCTTCTCGAGCATACAAAAAAGAATTTCATTTGAAGGTTTAGAGTTTGGCACATACAAATTTACTTGGAACGGCAGGTAAATACCGCATATAGGAAGGTATGGTGGACTCATATGGAATAACTTTGGGGTTTAAGGAGTTTGGATGCACAAGCAGTATTCCCGCTTAGTACAGATGAAGGCTAGAAAGAGACTGGGAAGGGACCAACTGAGAGAGTGACAATAGTCATGAACATGCATTAAAATTAATCAACACTGAGTGCAAGCATGAGTAGGATATAATCCACCATGAACATAAATATTGTGAAGGCTATGTTGATTTTGTTTCAACTACATGCGTGAACATGTGCCAAGTCAAGTCACTCATATCATTCAAAGGAGGATACCACCCTATCATACCACATCACAACCATTTTAATAGCATGTGGGCATGCAAGGTAAACCATTATAAGCTCCTAGCTAATTAAGCATGGCATAAGCAACTATAATCTCTAATTGTCATTGCAAACATGTTTATTTACAATAGGCTGAATCAGGAACGATGAACTGATCATATTTACAAGAACAAGAGAGGTCGAGTTCATACCAGCTTCTCTCATCTCAGCCAGTCCATCATATATCGTCATTATTTCCTTTCACTTGCACGACCGAACGGTGTGGATAATAATAATAGTGCACGTACATTGGACTAAGCTGGAATCTGCAAGCATTCAATTCAAGGGAGAAGACAAGGTAATATGGGCTCTAAGTTAAATCAACAATCATGCATATGAGAGCCACTAAACACTTTCATTATGGTCTTCTCCTCTCGACCCCCAAAGGAAAGAAAAGAAACAAAACTATTTACACGGGAAAGCTCCCAACAAGCAAAAGAAGAACGAGAAATCTTTTTCGGTTTTCTTTTAATTACTACTACAAGCAGGGAAATTAAACTAACTATTTTTTTTGGTTTTTCTTAAGGTTTATCGAACACACAAGAAGAAAGCTAGAAAAAGAAAATAAACTAGCATGGATAGTACAATGAAAAAGTATGAGCACCGACAACTAATATGAGTGTGTGTACATGAATGTAATGTCGGTGAGAAATACATACTCCCCCAAGCTTAGGCTTTTGGCCTAAGTTGGTCTATGGCCATGGGTAGCCTGGCTGATATCCAAAGTTGTAACTGGGGTCGTACTGAGATGTAGCGTCCATTGCCTCCTAAGCTGCAGCGTGGCGGCGAGCTGCCTCCGTCCTCCTCTCGTACTCGGTTGCCTCCTCCCTGGTGATAACATATCTTCCTTTTGCCTGATAATCAAAAAGGGCAGGAGCAGGGAGAGTAATATGGACAGTGCGACGTCTGTCAAAGATTAGTCGATACTGGAGGAATTGTTCATTCCTCTCAAGAAAATGATGATTGACCATGGCATTATAATCTAAATAAGCGGGAGGCAACTCCCTATCATTTTCATGTGCAGGTATACCAAGATAATTAGCCACACGGGTTGCATAAATCCCTCCAAACAAGTCTCCAACTAAACCATTATTATGCAACCTACGTGCAATAATTGCCCCCAAGTTGTATTCTTTATCACCTAATACGGCACTCTTGAGAACACAAAGATCAGAAACACACATGTCACATGCTTCATCCTTACCGTGAATGCATCTACCTATGAAGAGAGCAAAATAATGTATAGCAGGAAAATGAATTCTCCCTATGGTACCTTGTGCTATTTCTCTAGATTCTCCCACAGTGATACTAGCAAGAAAATCTTTATATTCATATTTATGAGGTTCATTAACACTACCCCACTCCGGGAGTTTACAAGCAGTAGTGAAATCTTCTAGGTCCATGGTATATGATTTATCATAAATATCAAACAGGACAGTTGGAGAATTACGCGAAGATGTAAATTTAAACCTTATCACAAATGAATCAGTCAAATAGTAGTACTGAGGACACTTATCTTGCATGAAGTCCTCAAGATCGGCATTACGCAGATATGCATCAAATTCATCCTTGATGCCTGCTTTGACCATAAACTCCTCTAACGGCCATTCACAAGGCCGCACGACAGCTCCCCTTGGTGGTTCATCATCCTACTCACATATTGCGAGCCTGGGTCCTTTCTTCCTTGAAGAACAACCTTGGTAAATTTTCCTGGACATATTTCTTCCTCTGAAAATTTATGAAATTTTTAGTAACTCAAAATAATAGTGAATCAAACTCAATATAATTGATAGCAACTACTCCCACAAGTGCCTAGAGCCTATATCATGCATTAAAATTACTTGGGACCATATAAATTTGACATGCAAGCTCAAGAATAGGGTCACCTAGGTAGCAAAAATTTGCAATGAATAAAGCACTAGAACAAAAACTAATTGGACCATTGGAGGAGTCACATACCAAGGAACAACCTCCCAAAGCAGTTTTGTGAATGGAGCTTTGAGCAAGGAGATCGAAAATTGCAGCAAAATGAGCTAGAACTCGTGCTTGAGCTAGATGGTATTTTTTGGGAGGAAGATGAAGTGTGTGGGTGCAGGAATAAGTGGACGGGGGCCACCATGGGCCCACGAGGCAGGGGGTGTGTCTTGGACCCTCATGGCCAGGTGCTAGCTCCCCCTGCTGTGTTCTCGGTGCCAATTATTCTCAAATATTCCAGAAAAAAACATACTAAATTTGCACGGCATTTGGAGAACTTTTATTTTAGGGGTATTTTTTATTGCATGGATAATTCAGAAAACAGACAGAAAATACTATTTTTATTTTATTTAATCTAAATAACAGAAAGTAAAAGGAGGGTACAGAAGGTTGTCCCTTCTAATTTCATCCATCTCATGATTATCAAAAGGAATCCACTAACAAGGTTGATCAAGTCTTGTTAACAAACTCATTCCGAATAACATGGAACCAGAGAAATTTCGAATAACACTAGGTTACCTCAACGGGGATATGCACATCCCCAATAATAAGAATATCATATATTTTTCTTGACAATAGGAAGAGGAAATTCAAAACCTCCAACAATGATAGTTGGAATTTTTCAAATAGAATTGATGTTATGAACTTGAGGTTGTTTCCTCGGAAAGTGTACCGTATGCTTATTACCATTAACATGAAAAGTGACATTGCCTTTGTTGCAATCAATAACAGCCCCTACAGTATTTAAAAAGGGTCTACCAAGGATAATCGACATACTATCGTCCTCGGGAATATCAAGAATAACAAAGTCCATTAAGATAGTAACATATGCAACCACAACAGGCACATCCTCACAAATACCGACAGTTATAGCAGTTGATTTATCGGCCATTTGTAAAGATATTTCAGTAGGTGTCAACATATTCAATTGAAGTCTACAATATAAAGAGAGAGGCATAACACTAACACCAGCTCCAAGATCACATAAAGCAGTTTTAACATAGTTTCTTTTAATGGAGCATGGTATAGTTGGTACTCCTGGATCTCATAGTTTCTTAGGTATTCCACCCTTAAAAGTATAATTAGCAAGCATGGTGGAAATTTCAGCTTCTGGTATCTTTATTTTATTTGTAATAATATCCTTCATGTAATTAGCATAAGGATTTACTTTAAGCATATCAGTTAAGCGCATACACAAGAAGATAGGTCGAATCATTTCAGCAAAGCACTCAAAATCCTCATCATCCTTTTTCTTGGATGGCCTAGGAGGAAAAGGCATGGGTTTCTGTTGGATTTCGGGTTCCGGCAGACCCTCAAGGTTCGAACTCTAGGGTGCATGCGGAGATCACACCTACTGTCTACCCATGTCTCGTCGCCTCGCAAGGATCTAAAACTACACAAAGAGCAACACAAGGGACACGAGATTTATACTGGTTCAGGCCACCATTGTGGTGTAATACCCTACTCCAGTTTGTGGTGTGTGGATTGCCTCTAGGGCTGATGATGAACAGTACATGGAAGAACAGCCTCGCGAGGGTCTGTTCTTGGCTGGGGCGATGAACTGCTAGGGGGAGTTCAGTCGCCTCTCTCTCTCTCTCTCTCTCTCTCTCTCTCTCTCTCTCTGGAAGCGGATCCTCCTACCCTGTGGGTGGCTAGTCCTATTTATAGGCGGAGGCCCTGGGCCTCTCCCCAAATACTGGGCGGGAAGGGCGCCAACAATTGGCCATTTTGAAGGGGAACATCTAGTACACTTATCCTGACTAAAGTTGGTCCTCGCCTGCCAAAGGCCCTGACGATGACGCCGGCTTGGGCTCCACGATGACCTCCGTTCTGCCGTCTTGCTGGTCTTGGTCTTGTTGCACCAAAATGGTTGCCTTCGCTTGATACTCTTGCCTGCGCTTGCCCCTTTGCACCAAAGAGGAAGCAAGGACTCTGCGCAGGTCGGCGCCCGCCTGGCGCCCGCTTGGCCTTGGTCATCATTGCTTGCGTCATGGCACCTCACAAGGTACCCCGCCTTGATCTCTCCGCCTCCTCGCGAGCCAGCCTGACGAGACCGTGCCCGAGGAAGCCTCCTGTCGTCCGCCCCGCGAGGCTTGGCCCCTTGCGAGTGTCTTGAGCATGTGTTGATGAAGATGGGCCGTACTGGGCCACTCCTTGAGCCATGCCGCAAGCTGCAGGCAGGCAAGTCTGGGTACCCCCATTCCCAGAACGCCGACAGTAGCCCCCGGGCCCAAGGCGCGCCTGGACTTGGCTTAGCGGAGAAGCGAAGGGGCAAGTGCGAAGCGCCGCGGGCCCTAATAGCCTGCAGCCTTGGGTGCCGCGTGGCGGTTGATTGGACGTGGGCCTCCCTGTTCCTCCACGCCTCCTTATTTTGCGCCCAGCTAGGCGGACCCGCGGTTGCACACAGTCTTCCCTCTTCTCGCCGCTCGCGCGCCTCCTGCTCTTCCTTCTCTCGAGCTCCAGCCTCCGCTTCCAATCCAATCTTGCATCCTCCCCCTTCCTGTCTCCATGGCTCCGACGAAGAAAGGGAAAGGGCAAAAGTCTGTGCCCTCGCCCCGCCCGTCGCCGTCGACGGCCCCCGTTGTCGACTGGTCGATCATACTCAACCGGGAAGGCTTGGGCAAGGTCAGCTCTGCTCTCGCCACCATCTTCAACGAGTGCGGGAGGACGACAGTCTGGCCCGCGTCTCACTTCTCTATTGACAGAATAGCCACCGAGGTCCGGTACTTTGCCGGCGCCCTGTGGGCGGGACTGGTTCCCCCCTTTTCTGATTTCTTCAATGCCGTACTTTCCCATTACCAGATCCACATGATGCATTTGGGTCCCGAATCCATTACTCTTCTTACCGTTTTCGCTTTTGTTTGTGAGGCAATGATGGGCATCCCTCCTTCAGTTGCCTTGCTGCGCCACTTCTTCTCTTTGCGCCTCAGCGACCCCACCCAATGCTCGGGGTGCGTGAGTTTCCTTGCCGCACCAGAAACAGCGGCTTTGGGAATTGATTTCAGCCTTCCTCCGCCTGCGACTGGGTTCCGAGAGCGGTGGCTATACGTGGATGTTGGAGTACCCAGCCCCCTGCTCTTGGAGCCCACCTTGCCCGCTATCCCCAATTCTGGCTGGGGCCAGGAGACACTCACGAGCTCCCGGCTCGTCTTCGTCTGGCATCGCTTTGCGAACCTGAGGGCGCTCGGTGTGATGGCACCCAAGGTGGTGAAGGAGTTCCTCCTGTGCTGCATTGCCCCTCTCCAGCGTCATTCCCGCCGGATGTGGGCCTTCGGGGGGCGTGAAGACCGCATGAGGCTCCAAGAGGAAGATCTGACGCCTGAAGTGCTGAGGAAGGTTCTCATGATCCTAGTTGGGGACCCTTCCCCTGGCAGCATCCGGCATGGGGGCGCCCTATTGTACCTTTGCTCAAACAGGGCTGATTTTGTGAAGCAGATGCCCAGCTTCAATGAATGGGGGCTGCGCCCTGCAGGCCTCAGGAGACCTCGCGAGAACCCTGTTGTGGTGGTTGCCCTTCTGGTTGCCCCTGACTGTCCTCCCTCGAGTGGTGGAGCTGGGAGGCAAAGGGCATCGGGGGCTGAGGGGGCCACCATCGGGACGATGACGCCACGCGGTACTCCTGAGGTGCCAGCTCCTGAGACCCACCCTGCGGCGACTGAAGGTATCGAGCCGTGGCCCGCGGCTCCCGTGGCAGAGGCCCCGGCCACCCTCATGGTGCGGCGTCCGGCGGCGTGTGCCAGGGCGATGCCCCCGACGCCAGTCACATTGGCGCTTCTTCCTCGTCGCAGGCTGACCCTTGCGCCGAGCTCCTGGGCTGCTTCCGCATGGACTTCGAGGCTCTCCGAAATAGAAGGGAGGCCTTGGGTGATGATTACCCTTGCCGCCTATTGAAGCGCAGGAAGTACTTCACCACTGATGAGTAAGCCTTTCCCTTTCTCAGTTCCTTACTTTCCTGCTGCTTCAGCTGATCATTGCCCTACAGGGCCCTTCCTGCCGAGCTCACGGAGATGGCTGAGGAGCCATCCCTCTAGGCCTCTCGCTCTCCACCTTCCCCAAGCGCCCCGAGCTCCAGCACTGCCCTTGTGGTGAGGCCGGTTGGAGAGGTGGGCCATCCTGTGATGCGTCCTGATTCTGCGCACCTCGCGACCATCCTGCGCGAGCCCCCCCGGGGCATAGCCAGCCTGCCCTGGGCTCTTCGATTGGTTGTGGACGGCGACTGGCTGAGGTCGGCCTTGCGTTCTTTCTTGGAGGACGAACTGACTCTGGGCCAGGCTTCTGGCGAGGCGCATCTGGCCATTGTGAGGGCGCCAGCGCCCAGCCCCCTACCCAGGGGGGAGTGCTGGTCCATAGTCCTCTGCACGCGCCTGGGGCGGAGGATGACGCGGAAGACGTGCTCGAGCGCGCCCGGGAGCGCCACGCCCTCCGCCAAGGGTTCCTCCGGAGGGCGGCTGATGCAGTGAGCTAGCTTGGTGTAGAGCTCGCTGATGAGGACGCACGCTTTGAGGCCGAGGGCCTGCGCCTAGCTGAGGAGAGGCGCAAGATGAAGGTGGCCGTTGCCCTTGCGCGCCACCAGCGTGACCTCGACAATGAGAAGGCCTAGGTGTCGCTGGCAGCTTCTCGGGAGGCCTGCTCCCGGGCCGTCGAGGAGGCTCAGGAGGCCAACCAGCAGCACAGGGCCGCAGAAGAGCGGGCATTGGAGCTCTGGGCCTGGAGTAGCTCTCTGGAGCAACAGGTGGAGTTGCGTGAGGCGGCCCTTGCGTCGATGAAGGGGGGCTTGGTCGATCAGGCGGAGCTTCAGAAACGTGAGGAGGCACTGACGCTGGAGGCCACCGAGCGCACCCTGGACCTCGAGCGACTGGAGACGAGGGAGCGCCTGGTGGCGCAGGCGGAGGATGATGTTGCCGCGAGGGAAGCCCGAGCCTCAGAAGAGGTTGATCGCCGGGTGGCGGCAGCCCGCTCGAACCTCGAGCGCGAGTTCGAGGAAAGGCTGGAGTTGATCAAGGTCGAAGCAGAGGGCAGGCCGCCGCCCTGAAGGCCAAGCTGGATAAAGTGACACGGTGTGCGGACGCTGCCGAGGACGCCCTTGGCGCGACACAGGAGGAACTGGCTTCCTCCCGCGCTGAGGTGCTTCTTCTCCACCAAAGGGTGGACGCGGCTGAGGCCGTTGCGCGGCGGAACGAGGACGAGATACGCCAGCGGCGGACCCTGGAGCACATGCACAGCCCCATACTCCGCGAGCTCCGGGAAAGAGCTAACACGGCCTTGGGCATCATCTGCGAGGCTGCCGTTGGGGAGCCTCGTGTGGTTAACTATGTTGGTAACCTTCAGTTCTTCACTGACATGGTGACGCAGCTGGAGACTCGTTCGGGCAGAGCCGACAGGTTGGTGGAGGAGAGGAGTCGTGCCCTACTTGGGCATGCTTTTTCTCGTGTCTTCAGTCACCTTCAGAACATGGACCCCCATTTCGACTTTGATGCAGCCATCGCACCGGTACCCCTGGCAATTCGGGGCAATCTGGTGCGCTGGGTGGAAGACAACGTGGACGCCCTTGTTAGGGCCTTCACCGCTGATGACGAGGTGTAGTCGTAGCTGCTGATGAGGGCGGAGTGGTGAATGGCCCAGGTGCTGGTGAGGGCAGAGTGGTGAATGGCCCAGGTGCTGATGGCGGCGGCGTAGAAGGCGACGGCGAGGCCAGCGACGCCTGTGGCGACTCCGGAGGTGCCCCCGAGGATGCATTGGGGGATTTATCCGATTGACCGAGTGTTGTTCCTGATTTTACCCTGCGCAGAGAGAGTTCGGGCTTGGCCTAGAAGGTTGTAAGAGCATTTTGGGAGGGCGAGCCCCTCGTGTAAAAACTTGCAGTTAGCGTATTTGTAGACATGATATCACCCGTATGCCTGCGCCAAGCGGCTGGTTCATGGCGAGCTGACTGGCTTGTTTACCTTCGACCCGCGTGGGCCTTGAGCTAGCTTGCGGAGGGCCATGGTGTCCTGAGTGTCTCCTAAACGAGCCTGTTGAACCTGCAAGGAGAACCTCTTGAGAGGGCGTGGCGATGGCAGTCTGGGCTGCGCGCATGCTGGGTCTGGCCTGGCTCGCAAGGGGCTCAAGAGGGGAGGCGGCTGAGGCTGGATGGATGCAAAGCGGTGACCTGAACACGAGAGATTGCTCGAACGAGACTAACACCCCTTCCCCGAACACACGCAAGTCTCAAGCTCAAATCCAACTTAAATCCGAACGGGGGAAAAACGACAACCAAAGGAAAGGCAAAAAAGCAGAAAGGCCGTGTCCGGCACCTAGTCTAGTCTTCGACGCCTTCTCACCAGCGCAGAGCTAAGTGCTGCCACTGGGCATGGGCGAGAGCCCCCGAGGCCCGAGGGTGGCTCTCCGGAGACTCCGGGGCGTGTACAGCCCCACTCATTATTACGTGAGAGTGTCATGGGGCGGCGAGCTTCACAGGCACTAGGCCTTCTTCACAGGTACCGGCCTTGCTTCATGTCGCCAGACGAGGGCCCCACCTTGCGCCACACTCTATCGCCATCGATGACCGCTAGAGACCGAGGATGCCACCAATGGGAAAGAGCGGTCGCCAGCGGTTCCCCTAACAACCACGGGTCCTCTACCGGGGGTAGGCCCTGAGGCACCTCCCCGGCAGAGGGCCTACCTCCTGAGGATGCCTTGCTCCGAGCGCCGCGGGGGCGAGGCCGGATCTCGGCCCCCTTCCTGTAGCCCCGGTGCCCTCCTCCTGAGGGGTAGGAAGCTGCTGGATTGGGGCAGCCATCCGACGCGACAACCTGTACCTCCTGTGATCCATGGTTAGCGTATGCCTGTTCCTGAGGGATTAGCAGTACCCGATAGTCGCTGCCTCCAGCGCGGTCGGCGAGGCCTTCCCTGGGCTCCTGAAAGAGTTCGGCTTCGTGTGTGTCTTCTCCCCAGCCTAGGCAAAGGAATGAGCCATGGTCTTCCTCCTGCGCGTGTCCTTGATCCACCATGTGGGGCACATACGCTTCTGGGGCCGCCGCCCCGAACGCCTTGCTGTAGTGCCCCGTGTGCCATGCAACCTTGCTCGATGTGCCCACCTGGGAGTGGTAGCTCGGCGGCCCACCATGTCCATGGATTGTAGTGGATCCCCCATTCGCTGGTCGGAGGCGAAGGCGGCAGTATCGGCAGCCAGGCGCCGACGGCCGGGTTGGCGTTGGAGTGGCCCTGGAATCCGCTCAGAGTTGTGTGGGCGCGCGTGGGGCCTCCGGACGGTCCACCTTGGGCCTGAGGCGGTGGCTGGGCGCCGAAGGGGTGAGCCCCCAAGGCGGCGGACCCGAGGAGCTCCGCCACCCGCTCCAGAAGCATGTCGAGGCCGCCCTCTAGCAGCCTGCATCGCAGCAGCTCTCAGGCCACAGTGAGTGCGGCCATTGAGTTTGCCTGCTCCGGCCGGGTGTACGGCGCCGTGGCCGCGGTGTGGCTTGAGGCCCTTGCTGCCGACCGCACCTGCCGCGGCATGAGAGCTGGTGCCATCTGGCCGCGTCGCCCGCGGCCTGCAGCGCCCTATGGACCACGGGCTGCCTGGGGCACAGGGTTGAGGCCGCCCTGGGCAAGCGGCTCTGCGCGGGCGGGCCAAGCCGCCCAGTGATCGGGATTGCCCGTTGGGTCGCTGGACATGATGATGATGATGTGACGGGCGGCGAAACACGAGGCGACGGAAGGCGGATTCTGGCGCACCCCTACCTGGCGCGCCAAATGTCGGATTTCGGGTTCTGGCAGACCCTCAAGGTTCAAACTCTGGGGTGCACGCGGAGATCACACCTACTACCTACCCATGTCTTGTTGCCTTGCAAGGATCTAAAACTACACGAAGGGCAACACAAGGGACACGAGATTTATACTGGTTCAGGCCACCATTGTGGTGTAGTACCCTACTCCAGTTTGTGGTGTGTGGATTGCCTCTGGGCTGATGATGAACAGTACATAGAAGAACAGCCTCGCGAGGGTCTATTCTTGGCTGGGGCGATGAACTGCTAGGGGGAGTTCAGTCGCCTCTCTCTCTCTCTATCTCTGGATGCGCATCCTCCTACCCTGTGGGTGGCTAGTCCTATTTATAGGCGGAGGCCCTGGGCCTCTCCCCAAATATTGAGCGGGAAGGGCGCCAACAATTGGCCATTTTGAAGGGGAACATCTAGTACACTTATCCTAACTAGAGTTGGTCCTCGCCTGCCAAAGGCCCTGACGATGACGCCGGCTTGGGCTCCACGATGACCTCCATTCTGCCATCCTGCTGGTCTTGGTCTTGTTGCACCGAAATGGTTGCCTTTGCTTGATACTCTTGCATGCGCTTGCCCCCTTTGCACCAAAGAGGAAACAAGGACTCTGCGCAAGTCGCTGCCCGCCTGGCACCCGCTTGGCCTTGGTCGTCATTGCTTGCGTCATGGGCACCTCGCGAGGTTCCCCGCCTTGATCTCTCTGCCTCCTCGCGAGCCAGCCTGACGGGGCCGTGCCCAAGGAAGCCTCATGTCGTCTGCCCCGCGAGGCTTGGCCCCTCGCGAGGGTCTTGAGCATGTGTTGATGAAGATGGGCCATACTGGGCCACTCCTTGAGCCACGCCGCAAGCTGCAGGCAGGCAAGTCTGGGTACCCCCATTCCCAGAACGCCGATAGTTTCTGGACCCATGGTTCTCTTTCTTTACCGTGCTTCCTAGAAACAAAATCTCTCTTATCATAACATTGATTCTTTGATTGTGGGTTATCCAGATCAATAGCAGGTTCAATCTCTACATCGTTATTATTGCTAGGTTGAGCATCAGCATGAACATTATCATTAACATTATCACTAGGTTCATGTTCATCACCAGATTGCGTTTCAGCATCAGAAATAGAAATATTATTGGGATTCTCAGGTGTGTCTACAACAGGTTCACTAGAAGCATGCAAAGCCCTATTTTTCTTTTTCTTCTTTTTAGAGGGACTAGGTGCATCTAAATTATTTCTCTGAGAATCTTGCTCAATTCTCTTAGGGTGTCCTTCAGGATACAAAGGTTCCTGAGTTATTCTACCAGTTCTAGTAGCCACTCTAAGAGCAAAGTCATGTTTATTATTTAATTCATCGAGCAAATCACTTTGAGCTTTAAGTACTTGTTCTGCTTGAGTGGTAACCATAGAAGTGTATTTACTAATAAGCTTAAGTTCACCTTTAACTCTAGCCATATAATCACTCAAGCGTCCAATCATGTAAGCATTACTCTTTAATTCTCTACCAACATAAGCATTGAAATTTTCTTGTCTAGCCATAAAGTCATCAAATTTATCCAAGCATTGGCTAGGAAACTTAGTAGACGGGATTTCAACTTTATCATATCTAGAGAGAATTTCCCTTTACTACCTGTGTCGGGTTATCAAGACCATGTGTTTCTTCAATGGGTGGTAAATTAAGACCACGTAGTTCTTCAACAGGATGTAAATTCTTAACATCTTCGGCTTTAATACCTTTTTCTTTCATAGATTTCTTTGCCTCTTGCATATCTTCAGGACTGAGAAATAGAACACCCCTCTTCTTCGGAGTTGGTTTAGGAATTGGCTCAGGAGTTGGCTCAATTGGCTCAGGAAGTGTCCAATTATTTTCATTAGTCAAAATATTATTCAATAGCAATTCAGCTTGATCGACTGCTCTTTCCCTGAAAACACAACCAGCACAACTATCCAAGTGGTCCTTGGAAGCATCGGTTAGTCCATTATAAAAGATACTAAGTATTTCATTTTTCTTGCGAGGATGATTAGGCAAAGCATTAAGTAATCGGACAAGCCTTCCCCAAGCTTGTAGGAGACTCTCTTCTTCAATTTGCACAAAATTATATATTTCCCTTAAAGCAGCGTGTTTCTTATGAGCAGGGAAATATTTAGCAGAGAAGTAATAAATCATATCCTAGGGACTACACACAACCAGGATCAAGAGAATTAAACCAAGTTTTAGCATCACCCTTTAATGAGAACGAAAATATCTTAAGGATATAATAGTAGCAAGATTTCTCATCATTAGTGAACAGGGTGGCTATATCATTCAATTTAGTAAGATGTGCCACAACAGTTTCAGATTCATAGCCATAGAAAGGATCATATTCAATCAAAGTAACTATCTCAGGATCAACAGAGAATTCATAATCCTTATTAGTAACAAAGATAGGTGAAGTAGCAAAAGCAGGATCATATTTCAATCTAGCATTTAGAGATTTCTGTTTCAGTTTAGCTAATAACTTCTTAAGATCAGATATATCATTGCGAGCAAGAATATCTCTAGTAGTTTCTTCATCCATAACATAACCCTTTGGAACAACAGGCAATTCATATTTAGGGGGAGAACCTTCATCATCACTATCATCAATAATTTCATTTTCAATAATTTCATTCTCTCTAACCCTAGCAAGTTGTTCATCAAGAAATTCACCTAATGGCACAGTAGTATGAAGCATGGAAGTAGTTTCATCATAAGTATCATGCATAGTAGAAGTGGCATCATCAGTAACATGCGACATATTAGAATTAATACCAGAAGCAGGTTTAGGTCTCGCAAGCTTACTCATAACAGAAGGAGAATCTAGTGCAGAGCTAGATGGCAGTTCCTTACCTCCCCTCGTAGTTGAGGGATAAATCTTAGTTCTTTCGTCTTTCAAGTTCCTCATAGTGACTAGTAGATATAAATCCCAAGTGACTCAAAGAATAGAGCTATGCTCCGCGGCAACGACGCCAAAAAATAGTCTTGATATCCCACAAGTATAGGGGATCGCAACAGTTTTCGAGGGTAGAGTATTCAACCCAAATTTATTGATTCGACACAAGGGGAGCCAAAGAATATTATGAAGTATTAGCAGTTGAGTTGTCAATTGAACCACACCTGGATAACTTAGTATCTGCAGCAAAGTATTTAGTAGCAAAGTAGTATGGTAATAACAGTAATGGTAGCAAAAGTAACAGTAGCAGTTTTGTAGTAGTTGTAATAGTAGCAGCGGTAAAGTAAATAAGCAAAGCACAATATGTGAAAAGCTCGTAGGCATTGGATCAGTGATGGATAATTATGTCGGATGCGGTTCATTTCTATAACAGTTATAACATAGGGTGACACAGAACTAGCTCCAGTTCATCAATGTAATGTAGGCATGTATTCTGAATATAGTCATACGTGCTTTTGGAAAAGAACTTTCATGACGTCTTTTGTCCTACCCTCCCGTGGCAGCGGGGTCCTAATGGAAACTAAGGGATATTAAGGCCTCCTTTTAATAGAGTACCGGACCAAAGCATTAACACTTAGTGAATACATGAACTCTTTAAACTACGGTCATCACCGAGAAGTATCCCGATTATTGTCACTTCGGGGTTGTCGGATCATAACACATAATAGGTGACTATAGACTTGCAAGATAGGATCAAGAACTCACATATATTCATGAAAACATAATAGGTTCAGCTCTGAAATCATGGCACTCGGGCCCTAGTGACAAGCATTAAGCATAGCAAAGTCATAGCAACATCAATCTCAGAACATAGTGGATACTAAGGATCAAACCCTAACAAAACTAACTCGATTACATAGTAAATCTCATCCAACCCATCACCGTCCAGCAAGCCTACAATGGAATTACTCACGCACGGCGGTGAGCATCATGAAATTGGTGATGGAGAATGGTTGATGATGACGACGGCAACGAATCCCCCTCTCCGGAGCCCCGAACGGACACCAGATCAGCCCTCCCGAGAGAGATTAGGGCTTGGCGGTGGCTCCATATCGTAAAACACGATGAAACTTTCTCTCTGATTTTTTTCTCCGCGAAATCAAATATATGGAGATGGAGTTGAGGTCGATGGACGTCCAGGGGGCCCATGAGGCAGGGGGCGCACCCTAGGGGAGGGGGGCGCCACTCACCCTCGTGGACAGGGTGTGGACCCCCTGACGCTAATTCTTTCGCTAATATTTTTTATTAATTCTGAAAAGTTGCTCCGTGGATTTTCAGGTCATTCCGAGAACTTTTATTTCTGCACAAAAATAACACCATGGCAATTCTGTTGAAAACAGCGTCAGTTTGGGTTAGTTCCATTCAAATCATGCAAGTTAGAGTCCACAACAAGGGCAAAAGTGTTTGGAAAAGTAGATATGACGGAGACGTATCATTACACTGCCGCCTCCTCCTTCTGATGCGCTGCTGGTTCCAAGTTCTTTTGCCTCCTCTGATGTCCTGGATCGTGCCCTTTCCGGGATGGTCCAGCTGAGAGAAGACCTCCAGGGGACCAACTCCCATCTGGTAGCCGGGTGCCTGGAGCTGGTCTCCGGCTGGCTTCACTCTGATGCCTCTGTCCGAGCGGCGCTGGGGCGGGTCACGGCAGCCTCCGAGAAGGAGAAGCAGGCTGCCACCCAAGCCGTAGCTGCTCGCGAGGCGGCGCTAAAGGATGCCACGGCCGCCCAGGACCGCTGCAAGGTACTAGAGGCCGAGCTGCAGGGTCTGCACGACAGGCACACCGAAGAAGCTCATGGCCGCCAGGCGGAGGAGGAAAATATGAAGGCTTGGGAGGATGCCGTTAGGGACCGCGACGCCGAGCTGACGCGGTTGGCAGAGCTGCAGACCACTGAGCGTGGCTGGCTGGAGATGCTGGAGCGGAAGGTGAGGGCGGAGAAGGCCGAGCTGGACGCCAAGGCGAACATCCTGGCCGAGGACCGCGTGGCCTTCGCACTCCTTGCAGAGAGGTCTCGTGTGGTGCTAAAGACACTCTATGAGAAGGGCCTGGAGAAGCCGCTGGCTACCGACAAGGACAGCCCCGCCCAGCTGCTTCCTTACTTGGTAGAAGCGCTTGACGAAGTTGTGAGCAGCGTTGGCCCCATGGCAGAGGTAGAAGCTCGTGTCCTTTCTTCCGCGGTGCTGACTCGCGTCTTCAGCCACCTCCACCTTCGCGACCCTGACACCAATCTTGACGAGCTGCTTGAGCCCGTGGACAGCGAGCGCTTCGCCGCTGCTGCTGAAGCCGTGAAGAGCCAGGTGGAGGCCTTGCTGGGGAAGTTCCGCGCCTTCGCTCCTGCGCCCGTGGCAGGCAGTGCTGCTGACCCTGCGCCCCTGAGTTGTGGCATAGGTGAAGGCAATGCCACCATAGGAGTGGAGTCCCTGGCGGGCGACGGCGATGTCCATGGGTGACGGCTCCTTTCCTGCTTAATTCCTGCAATGTGCACCATGCCTCATGGAGGCGTTTAAACTTGCGTCTAGTATTGCGAAGACAATTATGGTTTGTAGTATTTGCTTTGAGATTTTCTTCAAGATTTTGTGGTTTCCTTCCTATTTGCTTTATGTTTAATTCGGCAGAGCCCGGCCCCGCGCATACCTCAACTGCCATTGGCCCCGACCGGATCACCAGGACGGGACCAAGGAGTGAGAGGCTACGTGACAAGTTAGGCTCCTGAGTCACGATGCTTAGGAGTCCCCCTTGACACGTAAACAACAAAGAGGGAGGGAACGTAGGAGTAGATCTGGAGTTCTATGTCGGCAGAGCCCGGCCCAGCGCATACCTCAACCGCCGTTAGCCCCGATCGGTTCACCAGGACGGGACCAAGGAGTGAGGGGCTACATGACCAGTTAGGCTCCTGATTCGCGATGCTCAGGAGTCCCCCTTGACGTTCAAATGACCTTCATATCTTGGCTCCACTCGGGGAGAGGGCATGTGACGACCAGGTCCGGAGGACCTGGCAGGGTGGCGTACGCTCGGGCGTGACCTGGGCGCAGCCCCCGTGCCCAGCCCCTCGCGCGACGCTCCCGAGGGGAGGTGCTGCGATCAGGCCAGACACCGAGCTCTGGGCTCCCTGAGGTTGATACGGCCGTGTGGCCGCCCTCAGTTGTTTATCACCAGAGCGGAGCATAGCGCTTCCATATGTGTATGGGCATAGCCGCTCCTTGGTAGTGTCGTCAGCTAGCACGGAGCATGGCGCTTCCACTTGTGCGTGGGAGGGGGGATCCCTCTGGGGTGAGCCCCCCGGGGCGTGTACAGCCCCGCCCTGACACGTGGCTTGCACGACAGGGCTGGACGAGGTGTATCTGGGCACTCGTGAGCCAGCGCGGGGCTCACAAGGCCCTACCTCAAGGAGGGTTGCGCCTGGTCTTGGATCTTGGACAGGTGTGTGTTCCTGCGAGATGGTTAGGTATAAATGCTTTGTGTCCTCAGGTCCCGGCCCTCGAGCGAGCTCAGCCACCGCTGGTATGCCAGGTTGCGATGCCGTGGTCAAGGCCAGGGGTGAGGGCTGGAGAGCCAGTAAGAGCTCCTAAGTCGCGATGCTTAGGAGCCCCCCTTTTAACACGCAAGCGAATTTCATGAGGGAGGGGCAGACCCATGGTAGGTGGCAGGTGATAATCGCAGGTAGATTAGGCATGGAAGGCATATCAGCTTAGGTAAACACAGAATGGATACATGCCACTTGGTCAGGCCCGAGCGGCTTGGGGATGATGCAGCCCGAGGGGCGCCCCCAGCAAGGTAAGCTAAAGCCATAAGAAAAGGGGATACATGCCGCTGGGACGAACCCACGTGGCCTGGGAATGATGCAACCCTGAGGGTGCTCCCAGCTGAAATGAACTTGGAAGATGTCACCTAGTTCCATTGTAGAGGGGGGGTGTTGAGGCAGCTTGGAGATGCGCGGTGAAGAGGCCGGCCCTCACGAGCCACCGAGGCCCTGAGTCTCGGGAGGCTCTGGGGGTCCAGGTGGTTCCTTGAGGAACGTATCCATCTCCGCTAGGACCGCGTGATGCTTGGCCTCCTGAGCCACCAGAATGCTCCGCAGGTGATGCTGGTAGGTGGCAGCCGCGTTCGGCAGGCCGAAAGGCATGCAAACGTAGCTGTGCGGCGGACCCTCGCAGCGTCCCACGCGCGAAGGCCAGAGGCGCTCCTAAGATGCGGCTCGGTTGAGCCATGGAACATCGATGCAGACGCGCAGCCCACCATCCTCGCCTAGATGGGGGGCCATGCCAGGCAAGCAGTGGTCGCCGCGCATGGCTCTTGCTTCCTGAAGCTCCCGAGTGGTCTTGGTGATGAACTCCTGAACGTCGGGCTTTCCATGCCCTGTGCCTTCCTGAGGGAAACGTGCCGCAAAGCACGCCTCCAAGTGGTGCCCAAGCGCCTCCCTCATGATGTTGGCGAGGTCTGAGGCCCTCCAGAAGAGAGCTCCCAAGCCCTGCCCGAGGAGGGCGCTAGGCGCGCCTTCCTATGCGATGGAAGGAGGCGCCCCTTGCACAGGCGCTGATCCTGACGCGGCACCACCCAGGATGCCAACCTCCTGAGGCATTGTGTGGAGCGGTTGCTTCTTCTTGGGGACTGCCTCAGGGGGGTTCTTGCCCGAGCTGTCCGGGTACTCGATTGATGCTGCTTGGAAGGCACGCTCGAGGGAGCACACCGCGCCTCTCTCTTCGCAGGGGACCGTGATGATTCTACGGCTTCCTGGCATCTTGAGGAAGTTGTAGCCGTGGTGGGTCACTGCCATGAACTTGGCCAGGGTTGGATACCCGAGGATGGCATTATACGACAGCTGGATGTGGGCGACGTCGAAGTCCATGAGCTCGGTACGGTAATTGCCGCTCTGTCCGAACATGACAAGGAGGAGAACCTACCCTATCGGGGTGGTGGAACCGTCAGTAACTCCTGAGAAAGGCTTGGTAGGCTAGAGCTGATCGTATGGAACTTGAAGGTTGTCGAACATCTCAACGGACAGGACGTTAAGCCCTGTGCCTCCATCGATGAGGGTCCTAGTGACTTGCACGTTGCTGATGACTGGTGAACAGAGCATTGGGAGGATGCCAGCAGTAGTCGCGCACTTGAGTTGATCTGCCGAGCTGAAGGTGATGGCGCACTTGGACCACCTGAGCGGGCGCGTGGCCTCGAGCTTGGGAAGGACTGCATTCACCTCGCGAGCGAACTGCTTGAGGATGCGCTGAGAGGCCGGGGCCTGAGATGCAAGCAATAGCACGTTGCTCCTGAAAGCCCCCAGCCCCCTCGTCTTGGTGATGGTCGTCATTCCTTCTTGGCGGCGGCGATACCGGAGGAAGGTATGCGTTACCCTGCGGGCGGTCCTCGCAAGGCTGATCCCTCCAGGCACCCTCGCGAGGCTGGTCCTGCCAGCGATCCTCTCGAGGTCGGTCACGCCACTCCTGGCGAGGGCCACGGTCGTCCCATTGTCCTCCTCCACGTCCTCCTCCTCGGTCGTAGCCCCAGTCCTTGCGCTCGGGGCGTCGACCGAAGCGTCCTTCTCGAACGGCCCTAAGCTCCTGGCATTCATTGGTGTTGTGGGTGTGGAGGTTGTGGTAGGCGCAGAACGGCCGACTGACCTTGGACGACTCCGGCTGGTCCCTGCCGCGCTTCATGTCTGGTTCCGCCGCGAGCACGGCCGCTCCCTTGCGCTTCACGTCCTTGGCTTTGGTCTTCTTTTCTTCTGGGTCAACAGCTGGAAGCTCGAGGAGGGACAGGCGTCCTTCCTAGGCACTTGCGCACTTGGTTGCCAGGTTGAATATCTCCAGGGATGTGCACAACTCCTCGTGGATGGCGAGCTCCTCCTTCATCTTGACGTCACGGACGCCATCAGAGAACGCTGAGATGGTGGCCTCGTCTGTCACCTTGGGGATCTTGAGGCGGACGCTGTTGAAGCGCTGGATGTATTTCTGCAGGGTCTCCCCAGGTTGTTGCTTGATGCGGCGCAGGTCACCTGCGGCCGAGGGGCGGTCGCGAGTGCCCTGGAAGTTGGCGATGAAGCAGCTGCACATCTCTTCCCAGGAGGAGATCGAGCCAGGAGGCAGGTTCAGGAGCCATGAGCGAGCACTGTCCTTGAGCGCCATGGGAACAAGTTTGCCATGACCTTCTTGTCTCCGTTGGCCGCCTCGATGCTCAGCTCATAGAGCTGCAAGAACTCCAAGGTCAGGGGTGCCGTCATAGCAAGGAGGCAGGTCCGGCTTGAACTTGCTTGGCCAGGCAACGCTACGCAGCTCGGGGGTGAAGGCGCGGCAACCTGCTGTGGTCACTGGGGCCCTTTGCTGATGCGGATCTTGCTCTTGTTGGTACCGCGCACCGCCGCTAGGGGTAGCACGTGGACTTGTCGTGCCGATGCAGGGACGCGGTCTTGTCGTGCCGGTGCAGGGAGCACGGGGGTGCCTTCTTGAGGCTGGGGGATTTCTTGGCAGCTTCTTTCTTGTCGCGCGGGCGCTGGATGCGGTGGGTCATGTCTAGGGGCCGCGCGCCTTGGAGCCAGGGCGCCGTCTTGGGGGAGAGGTGGTGGAGGCCCTCCTTGAGCCATGTCACTTGTACCTGGAGGAGGGCGAGGCAGTGAGAGAGACGGCGCGGGAGAGCCCCCTGCGGCGCCGACGAGCTCGGTGATGCGAGCGAGCCATTCTTCGTAGAGGTCGTCGACGGGGCGGTAATGCAGGAGCTCACGTGCCAGAAGCAACACGGCCTGTGCGTCCGTGGGGGTGTGATATGTCCATTTTGCATCATGCTTTTATATCAATATTTATTGCATTATGGGCTGTTATTACACATTATATCTCAATACTTATGGCTATTCTCTCTTATTTTACAAGGTTTACCATGAAGAGGGGGGATGCCGGCAGCTGGAATTCTGGCTGGAAAAGGAGCAAATGTTGGAAACCTATTCTGCACAACTCCAAAAGTCTTGAAACTCCATGAAACAACTTTTTGGATTTAATAAGAATTTATGAGCGAAAGAAATAGGCCAGGGGGCCCACACCCTGTCCAGGAGACAGGGGGCGCGCCCCCCCTATAGGGCGCGACCCCCTATCTCCTGGGCCCCCTGGTGGGCCTCCGGCATCCATCTTCTGCTATATCATCACTTTTACCCTGGAAAAAATCATGGGCAAGCTTATGGGACGAAACTCCGCCGCCACGAGGCGGAACCTTGGCGGAATCAATCTAGGACTCTGGCGGAGCTGTTCTGCCGGGGACACTTCCCTCCGGGAGGGGGAAATCATCACCAACATCATCACCAACGATCCTCTCATCGAGAGGGGGTCAATCTCCATCAACATCTTCACCAGCACCATCTCCTCTCAAAACCCTAGTTCATCTCTTGTATCCAATCTTGTATAAAAACCACATATTGGTACCTGTGGGTTGCTAGTAGTGTTCATTACTCCTTGTAGTTGATGCTAATTGGTTTACTTGGTGGAAGATCATATGTTCAGATCCTTTATGCATATTATTAGTCCTCTGATTATGAACATGAATATGCTTTGTGAGTAGTTACGTTTGTTCCTGAGGACATGGGTGAAGTCTTGCTATTAGTAGTCACGTGAATTTGGTATCCGTTCGATATTTTGATGAGATGTATGTTGTCTTTTCCTCTAGTGGTGTTATGTGAACGTCGACTACATGACACTTCACCATTATTTGGGCCTAGAGGAAGGCATGGGGAAGTAATAAGTATATCATGGGTTGCTAGAGTGACAGAAGCTTAAACCCTAGTTTATGTGTTGCTTCGTTAGGGGTTGATATTGATCCATATGCTTAATGATGTGGTTAGGTTTACCTTAATACCTTCTTTTGTAGTTGCGGATGCTTGCAATAGGGGTTAATCATAAGTGGGATGCTTGTCCAAGTTAGGGCAGTACCCAAGTACCGGTCTAGCCACATATCAAATTATCAAAGTACCGAACGCGAATCATATTAACGTGATGAAAACTAGCTTGACGATAATTACCAATGTGTCCTCGCGAGCTCCTTCTTCATTATTAGAATTTGTCCAGGCTTATCCTTTGCTACCTAAAGGATTGGGCCACCTTGCTGCACTTTATTTACTTTTTGCTTGTTACTATTTATCTTATCACAAAACTACCTATTACCTACAATTTCAGTGCTTGCAGAGAAAACCTTACTGAAAACCGCTTATCATTTCCTTCCGCTCCTCGTTGGGTTCGACACTCTTACTTATAGAAAGGACTATGATAGATCCCTTACACTTGTGGGTTATCAAGACTCTTTTATGGTGCCGTTGCCGGGGAGTGTAGCGCTTTTGGTGAGTGGAACTTGGTAACGAACATTTATATAGTGTGCTGAAATTTTCTGTTACTTGTCACTATGGAAACTAATCCTTTGAGGGGCTTGTTTGGGGTATCTTCACCCCAACCAGAAGAGCAAGGAGATGCTCCTCAACCTACTGAACCTTATGAAAATATTCATTTTGAGATTCCTTCGGGTATGATAGAAAAACTGTTAGCTAATCCTTTTGCAGGAGACGGAATATTGCATCCCAATTTACACCTTATCTTTGTGGATGAAGTTTGTGAATTATTTCAGCTTGCAGGTATTCCCAATGTTGTCAAAAGGAAGGTCTTCCCTTTATCTTTGAAGGGAGATGCAATGACATGGTATAGGCTATGTGATGATACGAGATCTTGGAATTATAAGCGACTGAAGTTGGAATTTCACCGGAAGTTCTATCCTATGCATCTTATTCATCGTGATCGTAATTACATATATAATTTCTGGTCTCGCGAAGGAGAAAGCATCGCTCAAGCTTGGGGGAGGCTTAAGTCAATGTAATATTCATGCCCCAATCATGAGCTCTCTCGGGAAATGATTATTCAGAATTTTTATGCTCGGCTTTCTCTTGATAATCGCAACCTGCTCGATACTTCCTGTGCTGGTTCCTATATGCTGCAGACTATTGATTTCAAATGGGACTTATTGGAAAGAATTAAACGCAACTCTAAAGATTGGGGTTCCGGCGATGGTAAGGAGTCAGGTATGACACCTAAGTTCGATTGTGTTAAATCTTTTATGGATACCGATGCTTTCCGTGGATTTAGCTCTAGGTATGGACTTGACTCTGAGATAGTAGCTACTTTTTGTGAAACTTTTGCTACTCACGTTGATCTCCCTAAAGAGAAGTGGTTTAAATATAATCCTCCTATTGAAGTGAAAGTAGTTGCACCAATTACAGTCGAAGAAAGACTAATACATATAGTGATCCTATTATTCCTACTGCTTATGTCAAAAAACCTCCTTTTTCTATTAGGATAGAAGATCATGCTAAAGCTTCGACTGTTGTTCATAAGAGTAATACTAGGACCTATACACCTCTTGAGCAAATTAATGTTGAACCTGGTATTGCTATGATTAAAGATCTCTTGGATGAGGACTTAGATGGGCATGTTATCTCTTTCTTGGGTGAAACTGCTAATATTGCTAGACCCGATACTAAAACACGTAGACCTGTTGTAGGCACGCCTGTTATTTCTGTTAAAATAGGAGATCATTGTTATCATGGCTTATGTGATATGGGTGCTAGTGCTAGTGCGATACCTTATGATCTTTATAAAGAAATTATGCACGATATTGCACCTGTTGAATTAGAAGACATTGATGTTACTATTAAGCTTGCTAATAGGGACACCATTAAACCTATTGGGATTGTTAGAGATGTTGAAGTCTTGTGTGGGAAGATTAAATACCCTGCTGATTTTCTTGTTCTTGCTTCCCCACAAGATGGTTTTTGTCCCATTATTTTTGATAGACAATTCTTGAATACAGCTAGTGCTAAGATTAATTGTGAAAGGAAGGTCGTCACTGTTGGCATAGATGGTATGTCTCATGAGTTCAATTTTTCTAAGTTTAGTAGAAAACCTCGTGAAAGGGAACCACCTAGTAAGGATGAAATTATTGGTCTTGCTTCCATTGCTGTTCGTCCAACTGATCCGTTAGAACAATATTTGTTAGACCATGAAAACAATATGTTTATGAAGGAAAGGGAAGAAATAGATGAAGTGATCCTTAAATAAGAACCTATGCTAAAACATAATCTTCCCGTTGAAATTCATGGGGATCCCCCTCCACCCAAGGGTGATCCCGTGTTTGAAATCAAACCCTTACCTGATAATCTTAAGTATGCTTATCTTGATGAAAAAGAAATATATCCTATTATTATTAGTGCTAACCTTTCAAAGAAAGAAGAAGAAAGATTATTGAAAACTCTAAAGAAGCACATAGCTTCTATTGGATATACTCTGGATGATCTTAAGGGCATTAGTCCCACATTATGTCAACATAAAATTTCAGTGGAGAAAGATGCCAGACTAGTTAGAGATCCTCAAACATGATTAAATCCCAAGATGAAGGAAGTGGTAAGAAAGGAGATACTAAAGCTCCTTGAGGCAGGTATTATTTATCCCGTTGCTGATAGTGAATGGGTAAGCCTTGTCCATTGTGTCCCTAAAAAGGGAGGTATTACCATTGTTCCTAATGATAAAGATGAATTGATCCCGCAAAGAATTATTACAGGTTATAGGATGGTAATTGATTTCCGTAAGTTAAATAAAGCCACTAAGAAAGATCATTACCCTTTGCCTTTTATTGATCAAATGCTAGAAAGGCTATCCAAACACACACATTTTTGCTTTCAGGATGGTTATTCTGGTTTCTCTCAAATACTTGTGTCAGCAAAGTATCAATCTAAAACTACTTTTACTTGCCCTTTTGGTACTTTTGCTTATAGACGTATGCCTTTTGGTTTATGTAATGCACCTGCTACCTTTCAAAGATGCATGATGGCTATATTTTTTGATTTTTGTGAAAAGATTTGTGAGGTATTCATGGATGACTTCTCCGTCTATGGATCCTCTTTTGATGATTGTTTGAGCAACCTTGATCGAGTTTTGCAGAGATGCGAAGACACTAGTCTCGTCCTGAATTGGGAAAAGTGTCACTTTATGGTTAATGAAGACATTGTATTGGGGCACAAGATCTCTGAGAGAGGTATTGAAGTTGATAAAGCCAAAGTAGATGCTATTGAAAAGATGCCATGTCCCAAGGACATAAAAGGTATAAGAAGTTTTCTTGGTCACGCCGTCTTTTATAGGAGGTTCATTAAGGACTTTTCTAAAATCTCTAGGCCTCTGACTAATTTATTGCAAAAAGATATTCCTTTTGTCTTTGATGATGATTGTGTAGAAGCATTTGAAACACTTAAGAAAGCTTTGATCACTGCACCTATTGTTCAGCCACCTGATTGGAAATTACCTTTTGAAATTATGTGCGATGCTAGTGATTATGCTGTAGGTTTTGTTTTAGGGCAAAGAGTCGATAAGAAATTGAATGTTATCCAGTATGCTAGTAAGACTCTTGTTACTGCCCAAAGACACTACGCTACTACTAAAAAAGAGTTCTTAGGAGTTGTCTTTGCATGTGATAAGTTTAGACCTTATATTGTCGATTCCAAAGTTAATATTCACACAGATCATGCTGCTATTAAATATCTTATGGAAAAGAAAGATGCTAAGCCTAGTCTCATTAGATGGGTTCTCCTGCTCCAAGAATTTGACTTGCATATTATTGATAGAAAGGGACCTGAGAACCCCGTTGCAGACAACTTATCTAGGTTAGAGAATGTTCTTGATGACCCACTGCCTATTAATGATAGCTTTCCCGATGAACAATTAGCAGTCGTCAATGCTTCTTGTACTGCTCCGTTGTATGCTGACTATGCTAATTACATTGTTGCTAAATATATACCACCTAGTTTCACATACCAGCAAAAGAAAAGGTTCTTTTATGATTTAAGACATTACTTCTGGGATGATCCACACCTTTATAAAGAAGGAGTAGATGGTGTTATTAGACGTTGTGTGCCTGAGCATGAACAGGAACAGATCCTACGCAAGTGTCACTCTGAATCCTATGGAGGACACCACGCTGAAGATAGAACTGCACACAAGGTACTACAATCTGGTTTTTATTGGCCTACTCTCTTCAAAGATGCTCGTAAGTTTGTCTTATCTTGTGATGAATGTCAAAGAATAGGTAACATTAGTAGACGTCAAGAAATGCCTATGAATTATTCTCTTGTTATTGAACCGTTTGATGTTTGGGGCTTTGATTATATGGGACCTTTTCCTGCCTCCAATGGTTATACACATATTTTAGTTGCTGTTGATTATGTTACTAAGTGGGTAGAAGCTATTCCAACTAGTAGTGTTGATCATAACACTTCTATTAAAATGCTTAAAGAAGTTATTTTTCGGAGGTTTGGAGTCCCTAGATATCTTATGACTAATGGTGGTTCACATTTTATTCATGGTGCTTTCCGTAAGATGCTCGCTAAGTATGATGTCAATCATAGAATAGCATCTCCTTATCATCCACAGTCCAGTGGTCAAGTAGAGTTGAGCAATAGAGAGCTCAAATTGATTTTGCAAAAGACTGTGAATAGATCTAGAAAGAATTGGTCCAAAAAAGTTGATGATGCATTATGGGCCTATAGAACTGCATACAAATATCCTATGGGTATATCTCCTTATAAGATGGTTTATGGAAAAGCATGTCATTTACCTCTTGAACTTGAACATAAGGCATATAAGAGCTCAATTACGACTTAAAACTTGCCGGTGAGAAAAGGTTATTTGATATTAGCTCACTTGATGAATGGATAACCCAAGCCTATGAGAATGCCAAGCTCTTCAAAGAAAAAGTCAAACGCTGGCATGATAAGAGGATACAAAAGCGTGAGTTTAACGTAGGAGATTATGTGTTATTATTCAACTCTCGTTTAAGATTTTTTGCAGGAAAACTTCTCTCAAAATGGGAAGGTCCCTATGTTATCGAGGAGGTCTATCGTTCTGGTGCTATAAAAATCAACAACTTCGAAGGCACAAATCCGAGGGTGGTTAACGGTCAAAGAATTAAACATTATATTTCAGGTAATCCTATCAATGTTGAAACTAATATTATTGAAACCGTAACCCCCGAGGAATACATAAGGGACAATTTCCAGAACGTTCCAGACTCCAAAAAGGCATAGGTACGTGGTACGGTAAGTAAACCGACTCCAAAACAACTCTAATGGCAATTTTTATCAGTTTTGGATTATTTAAGAATTTTAGGAAGAAAGAAGTAGTCCGAAAGGGACACGAGGCTCCCATGAGAGAGGAGGGCCCCCCCTGTAGGGCGCGCCCCTTGTCTCGTGGGCACCTCGTGTGCCTCCCGGACTCTGTCTTCTTGTATGTTACGTATTTTGGTCGGTAAAAATTCATTATATATACTCCCAAAGGTTTTGACCGCCGTATCACGCAAATATCCTCTGTTTTCGTTTCGAGCTATTCCTGTTGTAGATTTGGAACAAGATGTCGTCCCAAGATTCGGAGGGAGAGAGCTACATGGCTGATTATATTGCAAACCCGAAAGTATATGAGGATGTGGAACATTATGGCTGGACCACAGAGGAAAAAGAAGACTATGATCCAAAGGGGAAGAAGGAGACAAGCTCTGATGACGAGGACGATCCACTACCTCAACCTGGTGATATGCATGTGGAGTTCAAGAAGTCAAGCCTCCCTAAGCTCCAATCTATCCCACCACGTTTTTGCAGGACAGCAAGGCAGCACTATGCAAAAAGATAATGAAACTTGAGCTCGAGAATGAGGATCTGAGGGAGGAAAATTTTAGCCTCAGACGCAAGCTAGAGAAGAAAAATGCAACAACTCCACAATCATCAACACCTCCTACTTCACCACCTCCGAAGAAATAATCACATGGGTATGGGCACTCCCCTTGGCAACTGCCAAGCTTGGGGGAGGTGCCCCGATATCTTATCACCATCACACTCCTATTTTTACCGCTTTATTTAGTTCGATCCTTTTAGTAGTATCTTGATCTAGTAGTTTGAAGTTTTTGATATCAAGTAGTTTTGAGTTTTGCATTGTGATCTCTCTATGTAATCGAGTCCATGTTCTATCTATAATAAAGATTAGTGTTGAGTCAAGGGCTTTTCTATGTTGCTATGATCTTGAGAAAGTAGAAAGAATAAAAGAGTTCTATTGATCTTATGGATAGTGATAACTTCACACATAGAAAGTATGAGGCATAAAAATTGTTGAGAGTTGATGAACGTAGCCTTGGTCATCATTGCAATTAATAGGAAGTGATAAGGAAAGAGGGGTTCACATATAAATATATTATCTTGAACATCTTTTATGATTGTGAAGCACTCATTAAGTATGACATGCTAAAAGGGTTGATGTTGGACAAGGAAGACAACGTAATGGTTTATGTTTTCCGACATCTCAGTTAAAGTATATTGTCATTGACCTTCCAAACATGTCGAACTTGCATTTCCCCCTCATGCTAGCCAAAATTCTTGCACCAAGTACAGATACTACTTGTGCTTCCAAATATCCTTAAACCCAGTTTTGCCATGAGAGTCCACTATACCTACCTATGGATTGAGTAAGATCCTTCAAGTAAGTTGTCATTGGTGCAAGCAATAAAAATTGCTCTCTAAATATGTATGACTTATTAGTGCAGAGAAAATAAGCTTTGTACGAACTTGTTGTGGAAGTAATAAAAGCGACGAACTGCATAATAAAGGTCCACATACAAGGGGAAATATAAAGTGATGTTCTTTTGCATTAAGATTTCGTGCATCAACCCTAAACGCGCATGACAACCTCTGCCTCCCTCTGCGAAGGGCCTATCTTTTACTTTATGTTTTTACTTTATGCTTGAGTCAAGGTAATCCTCACCTTTCCCCTTTTTCATTTTATCCTTTGGCAAGCCCCTCGTGTTTGAAAGATCATGATATATATATCCTATTGGATGTAAGTTGGCATAGGCTATTATTGTTGACATCACCTAAAGGTGAATACGTTGGGAGGCAACGCAATAAGCCCCTATCTTTCTCAGTGTCCGGCTGAAACTCTATAACCACAAGTATTGCGTGAGTGTTAGCAATTATAGGAGACTACGAGATAGTTGAGTATGTGAGCTTGCTGAAAAGCTCTATTATTGACTCTTTTTGATGTTACAATAAATTGCAATTGCCTCAATGACTAAGATTATAGTTTGTTAGTTTCCCATGAAGTTTTTGAACCATACTTGACATTGTGAATTGCTTATTACTTGAGAATAGGAAATCATATGACAAGAATCTATATACGTTGCTGTTATTAGAATGATCATGATGCCCTCATGTCCGTATTTTATTTTTATCGGCACCTCTATCTCTAAACATGTGGACATATTTTTCGATTTCGGCTTCCGCTTGAGGACAAGCAAGGTCTAAGCTTGGGGGAGTTGATATGTCCATTTTGCAACATGCTTTTATATCAATATTTATTGCATTATGGGCAGTTATTACACATTATATCTCAATACTTATGGCTATTCTCTCTTATTTTACAATGTTTACCATGAAGAGGGGGGATGCCGGCAGTTGGAATCCTGGCTGGAAAAGGAGCAAACGTTGGAAACCTATTCTGCACAACTCCAAAAGTCCTGAAACTCCAAGAAACAACCTTTTGGATTTAATAAGAATTTATGAGCGAAAGAAATAGGCCAGGGGGCCCACACCCTGTCCAGGAGACAGGGGGCGCGCGCCCCCTATAGGGCGCGACCACCTATCTCCTGGGCCCCCTGGTGGGCCTCCGGCGTCCATCTTCTGCTATATCATCACTTTTACCCTGGTAAAAATCATGGCCAAGCTTACGGGACGAAACTCCGCCGCCACGAGGCGGAACCTTGGCGGAATCAATCTAGGGCTCTGGCGGAGCTGTTCTGTCGGGGACACTTCCCTCTGGGAGGGGGAAATCATCACCAACGTCATCACCAACGATCCTCTCATCGAGAGGGGGTCAATCTCCATCAACATCTTCACCTGCACCATCTCCTCTCAAAACCCTAGTTCATCTCTTGTATCCAATCTTGTATCAAAACCATAAATTGGTACCTGTGGGTTGCTAGTAGTGTTGATTACTCCTTGTAGTTGATGCTAATTGGTTTACTTGGTGGAAGATAATATGTTCAGATCCTTTATGCATATTATTACTCCTCTGATTGTGAACATGAATATGCTTTGTGAGTAGTTACGTTTGTTCCTGAGGACATGGGTGAAGTCTTGCTATTAGTAGTCATGTGAATTTGGTATTCGTTCGATATTTTGATGAGATGTATGTTGTATTTTCCTCTAGTGGTGTTATGTGAATGTCGACTACATGACACTTCACCTATTTGGGCCTAGAGGAAGGCATGGGGAAGTAATAAGTAGATGATGGGTTGCTAGAGGGCCAGAAGCTTAAACCCTAGTTTATGTGTTGCTTCATTAGGGGTTGATATGGATCCATATGCTTAATGTTGTGGTTAGGTTTACCTTAATACCTTATTTTTTAGTTGCGGATGCTTGCAATAGGAGTTAATCATAAGTGGGATGCTTGTCCAAGTTAGGGCAGTACCCAAGTACTGGTCCACCCACATATCAAATTATCAAAGTACCGAACGTGAATCATATGAACGTGATGAAAACTAGCTTGACGATAATTCCCAATGTGTCCTTGGGAGCTCCTTCTTCATTATTAGAATTTGTCCAGGCTTATCCTTTGCTACCTAAAGGATTGGGCCACCTTGCTGCACTTTATTTACTTTATTTACTTTTTGCTTGTTACTGTTTATCTTATCACAAAACTACCTATTACCTACAATTTTAGTGCTTGCAGAGAAAACCTTACTGAAAATCGCTTATCATTTCCTTCTGCTCCTCATTCGGTTCGACACTCTTACTTATCGAAAGGACTACGATAGATCCCCTACACTTGTGGGTCATCAGGGCGTGACGAGTGTGGGACGACGAACCAGCTGCGGTCAGCAACGGAGTGGCGGTGCGGCCCTCCTGCCGCATCGAGGGGTGCAGCGAGGACGCTTGCTGCTCGTTCCCCGCCGGGCCAGTGGCGGCGTTGGAGGCAGGCAACAAAGAACAATGGGGAGGCCCGCCAACACGAGCTGTCTGGGCAACGCGAGCGGCGAGAGCAGCCCGGCGCTCGGCGCGGGCTCGGCGGGCGTCGGACATGGATGCGATGAAGCGATAGGACGCGGATCAGCGGAAAGAAAGATCCGGCGCACCCCTACCTGGTGCGCCAAATGTTGGATATCGGGTTCCGGCAAAACCCTTAAGGTTCGAACACTCGGGTGCACACGAAGATTTCTCCCTACCGAAACACGCCCTCAGCCTCGCCGTGATCTCTAAGCTAGCACGATGAACTCGCAGCACAGGAGACACAAGATTTATACAGGTTCGGGCCACCATTGTGGTGTAATACCCTACTCCTGTGTGTGGTGGTGGATTGCCTCTTGGGCTGATGATGAACAGTACAGGGGAAGAACAGCCTCGTGAGGAGACGTGTTCTTGAGTTGGTGTGGTGTTCTGCTTGGGAAGGATTCAATCCCCTTCTACTGTGGTGGCTAGCTCTATTTATAGAGGCCCTGGTCCTATTCCCAAATATTGAGCGGGAAGGGATCGAACAACGGCCATTTTGAAAGGGGACAGCTAGTACAAGCTATCCTGACTAAAGGTGGTCTTCGCCTATGAAAGGCGCTGGTGATGACGCTGTCTTGGGCTCCACGATAACCTCCGTCATGCCATCCTGCTGGTCTTGGTCTTGTTGCACCGATATGGGAACCTTTGCCTGATGCCTCGGTACTCTGCGCCTACGCTTGCCCCCTTAGCACCAAAGGGGAAACGAGGACACTGCGCAGGCTGGCGCCTGCCTGGCGCCCGCCTGGCCTTGGTCGTCATTGCTACATCTTGAGCTTGCGTTTGTTTTCCTTGAAGAGGAAAGGCTGATGCAGCAATAGTAGCATAAGTATTTCCCTCGGTTTTTTAGAACCAAGGTATCAATCCAGTAGGAGGCTCCTCAAAAGTCCCACGCACCTACACAAACAAACAAAGAACTCGTAACACAACGCAATAAAGGGGTTGTCAATCCCTTCACGGCCACTTGCGAAAGTGAGATCTGATAGAGATAGTATGATAAGATAAATATATTTTTGTTATTTTATAATATAGATGCAAAAAAGTAAAGATGCAAATCAAAGTAGATTGAAAGCTTATATGATAAAAGATAGACCCGGGGGCCATAGGTTTCACTAGTGGCTTCTCTCAAGATAACATAAGTATTACGATGGGTGAACAAATTATTGTCGAGCAATTGATAGAAAAGCGAATAATTATGAGATTATCTAGGCATGATCATGTATATAGGCATCACGTCCATGACAAGTAGACCCACTCCTGCCTGCATCTACTACTATTACTCCACACATCGACCGCTATCCAGCATGCATCTAGAGTATTAACTTCATAAGAACAGAGTAACGCATTAAGAAAGATGACATGATATAGAGGGATAAACTCAAGCAATATGATATAAACCCCATCTTTTTATGCTCGATGGCAACAATACAATACGTGCCTTGTAACCCTTTCTGTCACTGGGTAAGGACACTGCAAGATTGAACCCAAAGCTAAGCGCTTCTCCATGACAACAAAGATAAATCTAGTAGGCCAAACCAAACTGATAATTCGAAGAGACTTGCAAAGATAACTCAATCATACATAAAAGAATTCAGAGAAGATTTAAATATTTAACATAGATAAACTTGATCATAAACCCACAATTCATCGGATCTCGACAAACACAGCGCGAAAAGAGTTTACATCGAATAGATCTCCACAAGAGAGGGGGAGAACATTGTATTGATATCAGAAAAGAGAGAAGAAGCCATCTAGCTAATAACTATAGACCCGAAGGTCTGTGGTAAACTACTCACAACTCAACGGAGGGGCTATGGTGTTGATGTAGAAGCCCTCCGTGGTCGGATACAGGAGGTTACGACGGTGGAAATTGTTCTTCGTTGGCTCCCTGGATGTTTTCGGGGTACGTAGGTGTATATAGGAGGAAGAAGTACGTCGGTGGCCGCTCGTGGGGCCCAGGAGACAGGGGCGCACCCAGGAGGGGTGGGAGCGCCCTCCTATCTCCTGGACTCCTCGATTGCTTCTAGACTTACACTTCAAGTCCTTTGCATCACGTTCGTTCCAAAAATCATGCTCCCGAAGGTTTCATTCCGTTTGGACTCCATTTGATATTCCTTTTCTTCGAAATACTGAAATAGGCAAAAAAACAGCAATATGGGTTGGGCCTCCGGTTAGTAGGTTAGTCCCAAAAATGATATAAATATGTAAAATAAAGCCCATAAACATCCAAAAGGGGTAATATAATAGCATGGAACAATCAAAAATTATAGATACGTTGGAGATGTATCAAGCATCCCCAGGCTTAATTCCTGCTCGTCCTCGAGTAGGTAAATGATAAAAACAGAATTTTTTATGTGGAATGCTACCTAGCATAATTTTCAATGTAATTTTATTTATTGTGGCATGAATATTCAGATCCAAATGATTCAAAATAAAAGTTCATATTGATAAAAGAAATAGTAACACTTCAAGCATACTAAACAAAGCAATCATGTCTTCTCAAAATAACATGGCTAAAGAAAGTTCATCCCTACAAAATCATATAGTTAGGCTATGCTTCATTTTCGTCACACAAAGATGTTCCCAAATTCTACACCTCCGATGACAAGCCAAGCAATTGTTTCGTACTTAAATAATCTCAAACTTTTCAACCTTCACGCAATACATGAGCGTGAGCCATGGATATAGCACTATGGGTGGCATAGAATATGATGATGGGGATTGTGTGGAGAAGACAAAAAGGAGAAAGTCTCACATTGACAAGGATAATCAACGGGCTATGGAGATGCCCATCAATTGATGTCAACATGAGGAGTAGGGATTGCCATGCAACGGTTGCACTAGAGCTATAAATGAATGCTCAACAAAAGAAAACTAGTGGGTGTGCATCCAACTTGCTTGCTCACGAAGACCTAGGGCATTTGAGGAAGCCCATTGTAGGAATATACAAGCCAGGTTCTATAATGAAAAATTCCCACTAGTATATGAAAGTGACAACATATGAGACTCACTATATGAAAAACATGGTGCTACTTTGAAGCACAATATATGAGACTCACTACATGAAGAACAAGGTGCTACTTTGAAGCATAAGTGTGGAAAAAGAGATAGTAACATTGCCCCTTTTATTTATTTTCTTTTCTTTTCCTTTTCTTTTCTTTTTCTTTTTTTTCTTTGGCCTTTCTTTTTTTTGGGCAATGCTCTAATAATGATGATCATCACACTTTCATTGATTACAACATATGAATTACAACTCGAAACTAGAACAAGATATGACTCCATGTGAATGCCTCCGGCGGTGTACCGGGATGGTGCAATGAATCCAGAGTGACATGTATGAAAAATTATGCATGGTGGCTTTGCCACAAATACGATGTCAACTACATGATCATGCAATGGCAATATGACAAAAGTAAAGTGTGTCATGATGATGAACGGAACGGTGGAAAGTTGCATGGCAATATATCTCGGAATGGCTATGGAAATGCCATAATAGGTAGGTATGGTGGCTGTTTTGAGGAAGATATAAGGAGGTTTATGTGTGATAGAGCATATCGTATCACGGGGTTTGGATGCACCGGCGAAGTTTGCACCAACTCTCAAGGTGAGAAAGGGAAATGCACGGTACCGAAGAGGCTAGCAATGGGGGAAAGGTAAAAGTGTGTATAATCCATGGACTCAACATTAGTCAAAAGAACTCATATACTTATTGCAAAAATTTAGAAGTCATCAAAAATCAAGCACTACGCGCATGCTCCTAGAGGGATAGATTGGTAGGAAAAGACCATCGCTCATCCCCTACCGCCACTCATAAGGATGCACAAGCCGGGACACTTCATGTTTCAAATTTGTTACACAAGTTTAACCATACGTGCATGCTATGGGACTTAACTTCAACACAAGCATTCTTTAAATTCATCATCACCAGACTAGCATGACTGAGGGAGTCCTGGATTAGGGGGTGTCCGGATAGCCGGACTACCATCATCAGTCGAACTATCATCGGCCGGACTATCATCATCGACCGGACTCCAAGACTATGAAGATACAAGATTGAAGACTTCGTCCCGTGTCCGGATGGGACTTTCCTTGGCGTGGAAGGCAAGCTTGGCAATACGGATACGTAGATCTCCTACCATTGTAACCGACTCTCCGTAACCCTAGCCCTCTCCGGTGTCTGTATAAACCGGATGGCTCTAGTCCGTAGGACACAACAACAACCATTACAATCATACCATAGGCTAGCTTCTAGGGTTTAGCCTCCTTGATCTCGTGGTAGATCCACTCTTGTAAACATCCACAATATCAATATCAATCAAGCAGGACGTAGGGTTTTACCTCCATCAAGAGGGCCCGAACCTGGGTAAAACATCGTGTCCCTTGTCTCCTGTTACCATCCGCCTAGACGCACAGTTCGGGACCCCCTACCCGAGATCCGCCGGTTTTGACACCAACATTGGTGCTTTCATTGAGAATTCCTCTGTGTCGTCACCGATAGGCTTGATGGCCCCTTCAATCGACAACGACGCAGTCCTGGGTGAGACTTTTCTCCCCGGACAGATCTTCGTATTCGGCGGCTTCGCACTGCGGGCCAACTCACTTGGCCATCTGGAGCAGATCGAAAGCTACGTCCCTGGCCGTCAGGTCAGGTTTGGAAGCCTAAACTTCACAGCCGATATCCGCGGGGACTTGATCTTCGATGGGTCTGAGCCACAGCCGAGCATGCCGCGTTGTCACAATGGGCACGACCTAACTCTGCCGCCGGACAGCACCCTGGAGGCAGCACACGAATCCCCTCCGACCCATAGTCCGGAGCCGATCGCTCAGATCGAGGACGGATGGCTGGACATCGCCTCGGGAGCTGCAACTTTTACGGTGATGGAGCCGAACGCTTACCTTGTCCCGCATAAAGCTCATGACTCCGAGGTGCCAGACTCCGAACCTCCTGCGCCCCTGCCAATCGAATCCGATTGGGCGCCGATCATGGAATTCACCACCGCGGACACCTTTCAGCACTCACCCTTCGGCGATATATTAAATTCGCTGAAGCATCTCTCACTATCCGGAGAGCCCTGGCCGAACTAAGGCCAGGATGGTCGGGACGCGGACAATGAAGAAATTCAGAGCCCACCCACCACCCACTTCGTAGCCACCGTCGACGATCTAACCGACGTGCTAAACTATGACTCCGAAGACATCAACGGTATGGACGACGATGCCGGAGACGATCAAGAACCAGCGCCTACAGGGCACTGGAAGGCCACCTCGTCACATGACATACATATGGTGGACACCCCAAAGGGAAGTGATACCGAGGAACAACGGGACGCGGCAGAGGATAATCCCGCCGATAAACAACCAAAACGGCGACGTAGACGCCGCCCTAAGTCCCGCCTCGATCAAAGCAACATTCCTAACGACCCAGCGATAGAGCAGGGCAAACCAGCGGACGACGAACATACAACCAAGCAACCATCCGGACAGGATGAACCGGATAATCAACCCCTTCACGGAGCAATGAACAGTCCGGACACACCACCGGAGCATAAGAACCTTCACAAAAGACTCGTCGCCACTGCAAGAAGTTTGAAGAAGGAAAAACGGAAGCTCAAAACAGCGGAAGACATACTCAGAATGAAGTGGAGCAAAATACTCAAGACCGCAGACAAATATGGCAATGGCCATCAAACAAAGAGCTACCCGAAGCGCAAGCTGCTGCCAGAATTTGACGAGGAAGCCATAGAGCCCTGATAGTCAAAAAATAAAGAGGCCGCCTGGCCGGATAGACGGCCAGATGACAGGCCAAAAGCGACAAGCGGCACCGCACACAAGCTACACATACACATGGCTAGAGGAGATGATCTCCACACCATAAAATACCTACCCCTCAAGCTCAAAGGGCCAGCTCGGCATTGGCTCAAAAGCCTCCCAGAAAACACTGTTGGAAGTTGGGAAGAGCTTGAGGACGCGTTTAGAGCAAATTTTCAAGGGACTTATGTCCGCCCTCCGGATGCAGACGATCTGAGTCATATAACCCAACAGCCCGGAGAGTCAGCGCGCAAATTCTGGAACAGGTTCCTTACCAAAAAGAACCAAATAGTCGACTGTCCGGACGCGGAAGCCTTAGCAGCTTTTAAACACAACGTCCGAGACGAATGGCTCGCCAGACACCTCGGCCAAGAGAAGCCAAGAACAATGGCCGCGCTAACAAGCCTCATGACGCGCTTTTGCGCAGGAGAAGACAGCTGGCTAGCAAGATGCAGCACCAGCGACCCGAGTACATCCGAGATCAGAGATGGAAACGGAAAATCACGGCGCAGGAAAGATCAGCGCCGGAATAAAGGAAAAAGCCCAAAGGGCACGACGGTCAATGCCGGATTCAAAAGCTCGCGGCCAAACAATAAAACACTGCCTCTTAAGGACAACAACGACGAGCTATCAAATTTAAACAAAATTTTAGATCGGATATGTCAAATCCACAGTACCTATGGAAGGCCTGCAAACCATACCAACCGAAATTTTTGGGTTTTAAAACAGTCCGGCAGACTCAACGCCGGACACAAGGGGCTCGATGCGCCAAGCGAGGACGATGACGAACCCCACCAGCAGAGCACCGGAAGTCAAAAGACTTTCCCACAAGAAGGCAAAACAGTAAACTCACTTCATGTGATAGTACGGAAACCCAACACGGCACTCGCTAAGACAAGTGTTGCACGATCCACCCCAGCGGAACATTGAGAATGGATGTCAAAACCAATCACTTTCGACCATCTGGATTAGTCCAGAAGTATCCGGAACATAGGATAGACTGCCCTGATATTGGATCCCATAATAGACGGACTGCAATTCACGCAGGTTTTGATGGAGGGCGGCAGTGACTTAAACTTGCTATATCCGGACACAATCCGCAAGTTGGGATAGACCCTACTACAATTCGGCATAGCCACACTTCCTTCAAAGGAGTGGCGCCAGGCCCTTACGCCAGGCGCACAATTTCATTATTACTAGAAGTTGTGTCCGAGTCACCTGACAACTTCCGACGAGAAAAGCTAACCTTTCATGTCGCCCCATTTAAAAGTAGCTATCAAGCATCACTGGGACAGGAAGCTTTCGTCCGCTTCAATGCAATACCACATTACGCGTCTCTTACGCTTAAAATGCCCGGTCCACGTGGCATCATTCCATTTAAAGGTCGCCTGAGACCCCGGACACGGCTGGACGAGTCCGGAATAAATAAGCCAGGGGCTACCTAGCCACACACCCCTTCACAAGGGTTTGTACATATAAGCCATAATGAGCTAGCATAGGCTCAGCTTTATTAATCTATATTTCAATTTTTTATGCACTTTCTCGCACGATTTCTTTTCAAACTAAGTTCCTCTCTTTTTACAGATGAACAGCGTGCACACCCGTCCAGGATACGGCACAACGGAGACAGAGGTGCAGACGTGCAGTAGGGACCCGTTGCAAGGACTCTTTTCAGACTAAGACCCTACGTAAACCTTTCTTACTGTCTCTTGTTGCTATAATCCCCTGGTTTCTCATTATAACCAGAGTGGAGACTGGCGTTTTGGCATCGGCCGCGCCAGAAGAACCTGCCCGTACCTGGACACAAGGGGCTTAGGGCATTATTTTGCCCGCTATTGTAAAGACCGAACACCTTCAGGAGTCCTGGATTAGGGGGTGTCCAGATAGCCGGACTACCATCATCAGCCGAACTATCATCGGTCGAACTATCATCATCGACCGGACTCCAAGACTATGAAGATACAAGATTGAAGACTTCGTCCCGTGTCCGGATGGGACTTTCCTTGGCGTGGAAGGCAAGCTTGGCGATACGGATACATAGATCTCCTACCATTGTAACCGACTCTATGTAACCCTAGCCCTCTCCGGTGTCTATATAAACCGGATGGCTCTAGTCCGTAGGACACAACAACAACCATTACAATCATACCATAGGCTAGCTTCTAGGGTTTAGCCTCCTTGATCTCATGCTAGATCCACTCTTGTAAACATCCACAATATCAATATCAATCAAGCAGGACGTAGGGTTTTACCTCCATCAAGAGGGCCCGAACCTGGGTAAAACATCGTGTCCCTTATCTCCTGTTACCATCCGCCTAGACGGACAGTTCGGGACCCCCTACCCGAGATCCGCCGGTTTTGACACCGACAAGGAGTCATAAAAAATATGTCAATATGGGATTGCAGGCTGCACTGCTGACCTCTGCCGCACTGACTACGGAGGTCAATACTTTGAAGGAAAGCCTCGAGCGGTCCGAGAACGAGCTCGGCCGTGCCAAGAAGCAACTCGAGGACAAGGAAGGTGAGTAACACCTTAGTAAAATTGTACCTTACAGAAAAGGATTTTTGTTGCAAGAAGAATGACGAGGATAACGTGGGTATTGCAGGGGCCACTAACGAGGTGGCGACCCTGAAGGAGGCGGTGTCCTCGGCCGAACGTAATGTGGCGGCGGAACGCACCGAGCGAGAGAAACAGGAGGCGCGGGTGGCGGAGGTACAGTAAGAGCTCCAGGCTCTCATGGAAAAACATGAGAGTTTGGAGCGTGACTCAAAGACTCGAGAGTCCGAGCTTGCGACGGCTCTTGAGAGTGCCAAAGCCGCTAAGGCCGAAGCCTATAAGGCCCTCCAGGAAGTCAAGGCGTTGAAGAAAATAGCGGCAGGTAAGGCGTTTTTCATGCAAAGTAAGCATGTGAGTGTGAATTACATATCACTTACCCGAATTCGGAGCTCTCGAGGAGCGTTCGCAGATCTGCCTCGCAACGTGTCCGATGCTGCCGCTTTCTACAGGGCCGAGGAGCGGAGCTCGACGGAGAAGGTCTTCTGGTCTCAGTATGTTGAGGCCGGACATCCGGTGCCCCTTAGCGACCAGCTGAAGCAGCTGGTCGAGCTCCACAAGGTGGCCGAATAGGCCATGAAGGGCCTCATAGTTCGGCTGTGGCCTAAGGAGGCCATGCCTGGGAGCTACTTCGGCCCGGTGCAGCGGCTGGTGGATGCGTGCCCGTGGGTTGAAGTCATCAAGCACTCTGCCTGTATTGAAGGTGCCCGTCGGGCCCTTGCCCGCGCAAAGGTGCACTGGGGCAAGATGGATGCCCAGAAGCTTGTGACGGACCCGCCACCGCAGGGCAAGGAGCATCGCACGCCGAGATGTATTATAAGAGTGTCCTGAAGGGTGCCCGCATTATTGCGGGTGAGTGCTCCAAAGATGTAATATTTGAGTAGACTCGCATTGTGTTATCCTGTGCGCTAAAAACTTAGTTCATATGCGCTAAGCAACGCTTGTTAATTTAAAATATTACCTTCTGTGCGGCTGTTTATCAAATCTGAGAGATGGCAAGTCGTCGGCTTCAGCCCCCATGCCACGAGTGCTGGGGTGTTCGGGATAAACTTGAGCACTCTTGTTCCCATTTTTTGGTCCATCTAGGGAGGCGCTCAACACAGCGAACAAGGCAACCGGACTTATAATGCTTGAACACTCTCACTTAGCCATAGAATTCTATAATTTTAAATTTCGGTGAAGCCCCTAGTCTTTGGAAGGCCGAATTTGGGGTGCTATCCACGCCTGGGCCGGACAAAAGCCGGTTCCTCGCTCTAAGCGGCATAAGTCTTTAGGGACTCGCGAAAAACCTCTCGAACAGCGACCGGCTCCCGCCTCATCATGACGGTCAGTTTTACCTTTCTCCACTGAGGCGCTCGCCCAGCTCAACTGGGGCGCAATCGCAGTGGTTCTCCCAGTGCTACCTTAGCTGATACAACGGAACGTAAGGTACCAAAACATGGGAGCCGGGCAAACCCAACTATTGACCCAAGACATGATTCGGAGCCGATGCATATAGTGCTATAAGTTCGGGGTGCCGCACTTGTGAAAGTGTTCGGACTTATCACACCATGATGCGGGAAACATAAGCCCCTGGTGTATTTAGCCATACCAAAATGTACGGATGCAACATGTCATAAATGAACATATGTATAAGAAAGAAATGCAATTGGAAGCAAAAAGGTGCTGCGTTACTTATTCAAGAAAAACTATTGTAAATGCAGAACGATACAAATGGTGCGATAAGCAAGGGATGGGAATATTAAACATGTCCCCCTCCAGGGGTAGGCTGCGGAATGGAGCACAAAACAGATTTAATGCTCGTAATGGAGACCACCTGGATATTCGTTGTAGCCTTTCTCCTTCCCTGGCTGTTGCATCGTGAGTTCGGCAGGTCTGCTGCCGGACAGGGCCTCTGACGAACGGAGTCCTGTGGGTAAAGATAAAAAAAGAAAACAAGAAAAAAGAACGACACACTTGAGAGCCCCTGGTGTGGTTGATCTGCATTCTGGGCCTATCGTGGTTGTGCCTCTCTCCCCATGCCCATGGTATCTTCAGAGCGTAATGGTGTACGCGAAGGACCTGTCTTGACATTTTGCAGGGGCTGGGGTTGGGGCCGCACTACTACGCGTGCTCGGAACGTGCCAGGTGGTCTTGTTGTAGGTTACTCCGGGCGCGTTTAGCCGTGTCCGGCCACTTAACGGCCGGACTCGAGAATTGCCTAAAGAGGCTGCATTGTACTTCTGCCGCGAGAGCCGCTGTATGTTCCTCCGTTCGGAGAGAACGTTTAGTGTTTCCATTGACGGTGATGACTCCTCAAGGGCCTAGCATCTTGAGCTTGAGGTATGTGTAGTGCGGCACCGCGTTGAACTTTGCAAACGCGGTACGTCCGAGCAGGGCATGATAGCCGCTGCGGAACGGAACTATGTCGAAGATTAACTCCTCGCTTCGGAAGTTATCCGGGGATCCGAAGACCACTTCCAGTGTAACTGAGCCTGTACAATTGGCTTCTACACCTGGTATGACGCCTTTAAAGGTCGTCTTGGTAGGTTTAATCCTTGAGGGGTCTATGCCCATTTTGCACACTGTATCCTGATAAAGCAGGTTCAGGCTGCTGCCGCCGTCCATCAGGACTCTGGTGAGGTGAAATCCACCGACAATTGGGTCTAAAACCAATGCGGCGAATCCGCCATGGCGGATGCTGGTGGGGTGGTCCCTTCGGTCAAAAGTGATCGGGCAGGAGGACCATGGATTGAACTTCAGGGCAACTGGCTCCATCGCGTATACATCCCTGAGTGCATGCTTCCGCTCCCTTTTGGGTATGTGCGTTGCGTATATCATGTTCACCATCCGCACCTGTGGGGGGAAACCCTTCTGTCCTCTATTTTTCGGCGGTCGGGTCTCTTCCTCGTCATCGCTATGCAGCCCCTTGTCATTCTTTTCGGCAATTAACTTGCCCGCCTGCTTGAATACCCAATAGTCCCTGTTGGTGTGGTTGGCTGGTTTTTCGGGGGTGCCGTGTATCTGGCACAAGCGGTCGAGTATTCGGTCCAAATTGGACGGACCCGGAGCAGTTCTTTTGAATGGCTTTTTCCGCTGCCCGGGTTTAGAGCCTCTGAATTCGGCATTGACTGATGTATCTTCACTATTATCGCCGTTAATGCGGCGTTTGTTTTTGTTGCGACGCGACCTGCCATTACGGTCCTTGATATCCGGACTGCCAGAATTTTTGCTGAGGTTGTTGCTGCGTGCTAGCCAGCTGTCGTCACCCGCGCAGAAGCGGGTCATGAGTGATGTGAGGGCTGCCATGGATTTCGGCTTTTCCTGTCCCAGGTGCCGGGCAAGCAACTCGTCACGGATGTTATACTTGAAGGCTGCGAGGGCCTCTGCATCCGGACAGTCGATGATTTGGTTTTTCTTGGTTAAGAACCGTGTCCAGAATTGGCTGGCCGATTCGTCTGGCTGCTGAATTATGTGGCTTAGGTCATCAGCGTCTGGTGGTCGCACATACGTGCCTTGGAATTTATCAAGGAATGCGGCTTCCAGGTCTTCCCAACTCCGAATTGACTCTGCTGGCAAGCTGTTAAGCCAATGCTGGGCTGGTCCTTTAAGCTTGAGGGGGAGATATTTGATGGCGTGAAGATAGTCACCGCGGGACATGTGGATGTGAAGGAGATAGTCTTCGATCCAAACCGCGGAGTCTGTTGTGCCATCGTAAGATTCAATATTCACGGGTTTAAACCCTTCGGGGATTTGATGATCCATTACTTCATCTGTGAAGCATAGTGGGTGTGCGGCGCCTCTGTACTGGGCGATATCACGACGGAGCTCAAAAGAGCTTTGTCTATTTTGTTCGGCCCGGCCGGACTTACTGTGTCCGGCGCGACGGTTGTCGTCATGTATCATGGGGCGCCCACGCGATCCATAGGTCGATCTTGATTGTCTTGCCTTATCCTCCAATATATCTCGCAAGTCCAGAGCGTTCCCCTGTGGCCTTGTGTTTTTCGAGCGATGCCGGGGTACGGTTCTAGTGAAGGGCCTAGAGGCCTCTTTGTCGCGACCACGGGGTGGTCGGTCATCCGTCTTGTCTGCTGGTGATGCAGGTTCATACGCCTCCTCCCCTAATCGGCGGAGCAGCTTGCATTCAGGGTAGCTTTTGGAGGGGCATTCGGGCTCATGCTCTTCGGCCGCGAGGACTTCAGTCCATCTGTCGGCTAGCAGATGTTGATCAGCTCTAAGTTGTTGCTGCTTTTTCTTGAGGCTGTTCGCCGTGGCCATAAGCCTGCGTTTAAAACGCTCTTGTTCGACGGGATCCTCAGGCACGACGAATTCATCGTCGTCAAGGCTTGCCTCGTCTCCGGAGGGAGGCATATAATCCTCTACCTCTTCTTTTGTCGCTCTCTCATGAGGGCTGGCGTCTCCGTCCTCCTGTGCTGAATCTTGGTGGAGTGGGTTGTCTTCGGCACTGTCTGGGGTGTTATTGTCTTCGATGCCGGAATCTTCATTCTTGCTGTGTCGGGATTTAGAGCGGCGCCGCTGACACCGGCGCTTGGGCTGTTTCTTGGAGGGGTCATCCTCTGCTGTTCCTTCGCCATTCCCATCCTTTGGGATATCCACCATGTATATGTCATATGATGAGGTGGCTTTCCAGTGCCCGGTAGGCGCTGGTTCTTGATCGTCTCCGGCATCGTCGTCCATACGGTCGATGTCTTCGGAGTCACAGTCTAGCATGTCAGTTAGATCGTCGACAGTGGCTACTAAGTGGGTGGTGGGTGGGCTTTGAATTTCTTCGTCGTCTGCATCCCAACCGTCCTGACCGCAGTCCGGCCAGGGCTCTCCTGATAGTGAGAGATACTTTAGCGAACTCAAGATGTCGCCGAAAGGTGAGTGTTGAAAGATGTCCGCAGCAGTGAATTCCATGACTGGCGCCCAATCAGATTCGATTGGAGGGGGCGTGGGAGGTTCGGAGTCCGGCAAGGAATCCGGCACCTTGGAGTCACGAGCTTTGTGAGGGACAAGGTCAGTGTTCGGCTCTATCGCCGTAGAGGTTGCAGCCCTCGAGGCGGTGTCTAGCCATCCGTCCTCGATCTGCGCAGCCGGCTCCGAATTGAAGATCGGAGCGGGCTCGAGTGCGGCCTCCAGGGTACAGTCCGGCTGCAGAGCTAAATCATGCCCGTCGTGACGGTGTGGCGCGCTTGGCTGTGGCTCGAATCCATCAAAGATCAAGTCCCCGTGGATGTCAGCCGTGAAGTTCAAACTTCCAAATCTGACCTGACGGCCAGGGGCGTAGCTTTCGATCTGCTCCAGATGGCCAAGTGAGGGAGTCCCGGACTAGGGGGTGTCCGGATAGCCGAACTATCATGGTCGGCCGGACTCCAAGATTATGAAGATACAAGATTGAAGACTTTGTCCCGTGTCCGGATGGGACTTTCCTTGGTGTGGAAGGCAAGCTTGGCGATACGGATATGTAGATCTCCTACCATTGTAACCGACTCTGTGTAACCCTAGCCCTCTCCGGTGTCTATATAAACCGGATGGCTTTAGTCCATAGGACGAACAACAATCATACCATAGGCTAGCTTCTAGGGTTTAGCCTCCTTGATCTCGTGGTAGATCTACACTTGTAACACACATCATCAATATTAATCAAGCAGGACGTAGGGTTTTACCTCCATCAAGAGGGCCCGAACCTGGGTAAAACATCGTGTCCCTTGTCTCCTATTACCATCCGCCTAGACGCACAGTTCGGGACCCCCTACCCGAGATCAGCCGGTTTTGACACCGACATTGGTGCTTTCATTGAGAGTTCCTCTATGTCATCACCGATAGGCTCGATGGCTTCTTCGACCATCATCAACGATGCAGTCCAGGGCGAGACCTTTCTCCCCGGACAGATCTTCGTATTCGGCGGCTTTGCACTGCGGGCCAATTCGCTTGGCCATCTGGAGCAGATCGAAAGCTACGCCCCTGGCCGTCAGGTCAGATTTGGAAGTTTGAACTTCACGGCTGACATCCGCGGGGACTTGATCCTCGATGGATTCGAGCCACAGCCGAGCGTGCCGCACTGTCACGGCGAGCATGATTTAGCTCTGCAGCCGGACAGTACCCTGGAGGCCGCACTCGAACCCGCTCCGCTCTTCAATTCGGAGCCGGCTGCGCAGATCGAGGACGAATGGCTAGACACCGCCTCGGGGGCTGCAACCTCTACGGCGATAGAGCCGAACATTGACCTTGTCCCTCATAAAGCTCGTGACTCCGAGGTGTCAGACTCCTCGCCGAACTCCGAACCTCCCGCGCCCCCTCTGGTCGAATCCGATTGGGCGCCGATCATGGAGTTCACCGCAGCGGACAGCTTTCAACACTCACCTTTCGGCGACATCTTGAGTTCGCTAAAGTGTCTCTCATTATCAGGAGAGCCCTGGCCGGACTGTGGTCAGGACGGTTGGGATGCGGACGACGAAGAAATTCAAAGCCCACCCACCACCCACTTGGTAGCCGTTGTCGACGATCTAACCGACATGCTAGACTACGACTCCGAAGACATCGACGGTATGGACGACGATGCCGGAGACGACCAAGAACCAGCGCCCACCGGGCACTGGAAAGCCACCTCATCATATGACATATACATGGTGGATATCCCAAAAGATGGGAATGGCAAAGGAACAGCGGAGGATGACCCCTCCAAGAAACAGCCCAAGCGCCAGCGTCAGCGGCGCCGCTCTAAATCCCGCCACAGCAAGAATGAAGATTCCGGCACCGGAGATAATAATACACCGGACAGTGCTGAAGACAACCCACTCCAGCAAGATGCAGCACAGGAGGACGGAAACGCCAGCCCTCACGAGAGAACGGCAGAAGAAGAGGTAGAGGATTATATGCCTCCCTCCGGAGATGAAGCAAGCCTCGACGACGATAAATTCGTCGTGCCTGATGATCCTGTCGAACAAGAGTGTTTTAAACGCAGGCTTATGGCCACGGCGAACAGCCTCCAGAAAAAGCAGCAACAGCTTAGAGCTGATCAAGATCTGCTAGCCGACAGATGGACTAAAGTCCTCGCGGCCAAAGAGCATGAGCTCGAACGCCCCTCCAAAAGCTACCCTAAACGCAAGCTGCTCCCCCGATTAGAGGAGGAAGCGTATGAACCCGCATCACCAGTAGACAATACGGCTGACCGACCACCCCGTGGTCGCGACAGAGAGGCCTCTAGGCCCTTCACTAGACCCGTACCCCGGCATCGCTCGAAAAGCATAAGGCCACAGGGGAACGCTCCGGACTTGCGAGATATATTGGAGGATAAGGCAAGACAATCAAGATCGATCTATGGATCACGTGGGTGCCCCACGGTACATGACGATAACCGTCGCGCCGGACACAGTAAGTCCGGCCGGGCCAAACAAAACAGACAAAGCTCTTTTGAGCTCCGTCATGATATCGCCCAGTACAGAGGCGCCGCACACCCACTATGCTTCACAGATGAAGTAATGGATCATCAAATCCCCGAAGGGTTTAAACCCGTGAATATCGAATCTTACGATGGCACAACAGACCCCGCGGTTTGGATCGAAGACTATCTTCTTCACATCCACATGGCCCGCGGTGACGATCTTCACGCCATCAAATATCTCCCCCTCAAGCTTAAAGGACCAGCCCGGCATTGGCTTAACAGCCTGCCAGCAGAGTCAATTGGGAGTTGGGAGGACTTGGAAGCCGCATTCCTCGATAACTTCCAAGGCACGTATGTGCGACCACCAGACGCTGATGACCTAAGCCACATAATTCAGCAGCCAGACGAATCGGCTAGACAATTCTGGACATGGTTCTTAACCAAGAAAAACCAAATCATTGACTGTCCGGATGCAGAGGCCCTCGCGGCCTTCAAGCATAATATCCGCGACGAGTGGCTTGCCCGGCACCTGGGACAGGAAAAGCCGAAATCCATGGCAGCCCTCACATCACTCATGACCCGCTTCTGCGCGCGCGAGGACAGCTGGCTAGCACGCAGCAACAACCTCAGCAAAAATTCTGGCAGTCCGGACATCAAGGACCGTAGTGGCAGGTCGCGTCGTAACAAAACCAAACGCCGCATTAACGGCGACAATAGTGAGGATACGGCAGTCAATGCCGGATTCAGAGGCTCTAAACCCGGTCAGCGGAAAAAGCCATTCAAAAGAACTGCTCCGGGTCCGTCCAATTTGGACCGAATACTCGACCGCTTGTGCCAGATACACGGCACCCCCGAAAAGCCAGCTAACCAAACCAATAGGGACTGTTGGGTATTCAAGCAGGCAGGCAAGTTAATTGCCGAAAACAATGACAAGGGGCTGCATAGCGATGACCAGGAAGAGACCCGACCGCCGAACAATAGAGGACAGAAGGGCTTCCCCCCATAGGTGCGGACGGTGAACATGATATACGCAACGCACATACCCAAAAGGGAGAGGAAGCGTGCGCTAAGGGATGTATACGCGATGGAGCCAGTTGTCCCGAAGTTCAATCCATGGTCCTCCTGCCCGATCACTTTTGACCGAAGGGACCACCCCACCAGCATCCGCCACGGCGGATTCGCCGCATTGGTCCTAGACCCAATCGTCGATGGATTTCACCTCACCAGAGTCCTGATGGACGACGGCAGCAACCTGAACCTGCTTTATCAGGATACAGTGCGCAAAATGGGCATAGACCCCTCAAGGATTAAACCTACCAAGACGACCTTTAAAGGCGTCATACCAAGTGTAGAAGCCAATTGTACAGGCTCAGTCACACTGGAAGTGGTCTTCGGATCCCCGGATAACTTCCGAAGCGAGGAGTTAGTCTTCGACATAGTTCCGTTCCACAGCAGCTATCACGCCCTGCTCGGACGAACCGTGTTTGCAAAGTTCAACACGGTGCCGCACTACGCATACCTCAAGTTCAAGATGCCAGGCCCTCGAGGAGTCATCACGGTCAACGGCAACACTCAACGTTCACTCTGGACGGAGGAACATACAGCGGCTCTCGAGGCAGAAGTACAATGCAGCCTCTTAAGGCAATTCTCGAGTCCGGCAATTAAGAGGCCGGACACAGCTAAGCGCGCCCGAAGTAACCTACAACAAGACCACCTGGCACGTTCCGAGCACGCGTAGCAGTGCAGCCCCAACCCTGGCCCCTTTAAAGCGTCAAAACAGGTCCTTCGCGTACACCATTACGCTCTGAAGATACCATGGGCATGGGGAGAGGGGCACGACCACGATAAGCCCAGATTGTGGTTCAACCACACCAGGGGCTCTCAAGTGTGTCGTTCTTTTTTCTTTTCTTTTTCCTTTTTACCCACAGGACTCCGTTCGTCAGAGGCCCTGTCCGGCAGCAGACCTGCCGAACTAACAATGCAATAGCCAGGGAAAGATAAAGGCTACAACGAATATCCAGGTGGTCTCCATTACGAGCATTAAATCTGTTTTACGCACCATTCGGCAGCCCACCCCTGGAGGGGGACATGTTTAACAGTCCCATCCCTTGCTTATCGCACCATTTGTATCGTTCTGCACTTACAGCAGTCTTCCTTAAATAAATAATGCAGCACCTTTTTGCTTATAATCGCATTTCCCTTTTATACATATGTTCATTTACGGCATGTTGCATCCGTATACTTTGGTACGGCTAAAACACACCAGGGGCTTATGTTTCCCGCATCATGGTGTGATAAGTCCGAACACTTTCACAAGTGCGGCACCCCGAACTTATAGCACTATATGCATCGGCTCCGAATCATGTCTTTGGTCAATAGTTGGGTTTGCCCGGCTCCCATGTTTTGGTACCTTATGTTCCGTTGTATCGGCTAAGGTAGCACTGGGAGAACCACTGCGATTGCGCCCCAGTTGAGCTGGGGTAACGCCTTAGTGGAGAAAGCTAAAACTGACCGTCATGATGAGACGAGAGCCGGTCGCTGTTCGAAGAGGTTTTTTGCGAGTCCTTAAAGACTTATGCCGCTTAGAGCGAGGAGCCGGATCTTGTCCGGCCCAAGCGTGGATAGCGCCCCAAATTCGGCCTTCCGAAGACTAGGGGCTTCGCCGAAATTTAAAATTATAGAATTCTATGGCTAAGTGAGAGTGTTCAAGCATTATAAGTCCGGTTGCCTTGTTCGCTGTGTTGAGCGCCTCCCTAGATGGACCCAAAAATGGGAACAAGAGTGCTCAAGTTTATCCCGAACACCCCAGCACTCGTGGCATGGGGGCTGAAGCCGAGGACTTGCCATCTCTTAGATTTGATAAACAGCCGCACAGAAGGTAATATTTTAAATTAACAAGCGTTGCTTAGCGCATATGAACTAAGTTTTCAGCGCACAGGATAACAAAATGCGAGTCTACTCAAATATTACATCTTTGGAGCACTCACCCACAATAGTGCGGGCGCCCTTCAGCACACTCTTATAATACATCTCGGGCGTGCGATGCTGCTTGCCCTCTGGTGGCGGGTCCGTCACAAGCTTCTGGGCATCCATCTTGTCCCAGTGCACCTTTGCGCGGGCAAGGGCCCGACGGGCACCCTCAATACAGGCTGAGTGCTTGATGACTTCAACCCACGGGCACGCATCCACCAGCCGCCGCACCAGGCCGAAGTAGCTCCCAGGCATGGCCTCCTTATGCCACAGCCGAACTATGAGGCCCTTCATGGCCTGTTCGACCGCCTTGTGGAGCTCGACCAGCTGCTTCTGTTGGTCGTAAGGGGCACCGGATGTCCGGCCTCAGCATACTGAGACCAGAAGACCTTCTCCGTCGAGCTCCCCTCCTCGGCCCGGTAGAATGCGGCAGCATTGGACACGCTGTGAGGAAGATCTGCGAATGCTCCTGGAGAGCTCCGAATTCGGGTAAGCAACAGCTAATTAACACTCACATGCCTACTTTGCATGAAAAATGCCTTACCCGCTGCTATTTTCTTCACCGCCTGGAGGGCCTTGTAGGCTTCGGCCTTAGCGGCTTTGGCACTCTCAAGAGCCGTTGCAAGCTCAGACTCTCGAGTCTTCGAGTCACGCTCCAGGCTCTCATGTTTTTTCACGAGATCCTGAAGCTCTTACTGCACCTCCGCCACCTGCGCCTCCTGCTTCTCTCGCTTGGTGCGCTCCGCGGCCGCATTGCGTTCAGCCGCGGCCACCGCCTCTTTCAGGGTCGCCACCTCGTCAGTGGCCCCTGCAATACCCGCATTATCCTTGTCATTCTTTTTGCAACCAAAATCCTTTTCTGTAAGGTACAATTTTAGTAAGGTGTTACTCACCTTCCTTGTCCTCGAGCTGCTTCTTGGCACGGCCGAGCTCGTTCTTGGACCGCTCGAGGCTTTCCTTCAACGTATTGACCTCCGCAGTCAGTGCGGCAGAGGTCAGCAGCCCAGCCTGCAATCCCATATTGACATATTTATTATGACTCCTGCGTATATCTTTTTAGATCCTCAGTCCGGCTTTTCTTTCCGAACACCGAACTGAGCATCAGGGGCTACTGTCTATGCGGTACCATTTTATACATATTGAAATTCTTACCTCAAAGCCTGTTAGGAGGCTGCTGCAGGCTTCGGTCAGCCCGCTCTTGGCGAGCTGAACCTTCTGAATCACCGCACTCATAACAGTGTGGTGTTCCTCTCTAATGGAGGCGCCATTGAGCGCCTCCAGCAAGTTATCCGGCGCCTCTGGTTGGACGGAGGCTGCCGGCGTCACGGTCTTGCCCTTCTTACGAAGGGGTCGCCCACCGGACTCCGGAGCCACTGTGGGTTTCGGGGCCGAGTCCGGTGCAAAGTCCGGGAGGTTGTCCTGCGACACCCCCGGGGCCTCCTCCTCCTGGTGGGTCCCTTCATGGGATCCCACCTCGGCATCATCCGCATCACGGGGGGTGGAGGCCGTCGGGAGAGAATCCATATCCGACGCACCTAAGGACCCGCTCGACGAAGCGGGAAGATCATCCTTAGGCGGACTCCAGGGTTGTATGCGGCATTAGAAAGACATTATGTGGCGGAAAATAAAAACCTTGAAGTTATTCGGGAGTCCGGATACTTACGATCTCGCCAGGGGCTTGGCCCTTGGAGGCCAGTCCTCGTCGTCATCACTGGCGTTGGCGGAGCACTCCGGGGGAAGAGTTTTTCCCTTCTTGGACCCTTCGGCCTCCCTTGTTGGGGAGACCTTCCTTTTCTTCCCTCCCACCGCTGGGGGAGAGGCTTTCTTCTTCTCCTCCTCACCTTGGTGGGAGGAGTCAGCCTCGGATTCATCATCTGATAGCACCTGAAAACGGGAACTCTTCCGAGTCCCTGTGGCCTTCTTCTTGGCCTTCTTCTCCGGCACCACGTGGGGTGCCGGAGCCAGCAGCCCCGTTAGGCGGGCGTCTGCTGGGTCCTCTGGTAATGGGGCCGGACAGATAGTCCGTTCGGCCTTCGCCAGCCAGTCTTGTCAAAGGTAAAGGGAGTTTAGATCCCGCATAGAGTCAAACTATGGAAAACAAATGGCAAAATCACTTACCTCGTCAGCGGGACGCTGCGAGCGGAATCCGCGATCTTTGGTAGCGGATGCGGGAGCCTCGGCGCCTTTGAACAGCACCTTCCAGACATCTTCGTACGTAGTGTCGAAGAGCCCGCTCAGGGTCTGGTGCTGTGCCGGATCGAACTTCCACATGTTGAAGCCCCGACGTTGGCACGGGAGAATCCGGCGGATGAGCATGACCTGGACTACGTTAACAAGCTTGAGCTTCTTGTCCACCGGCTTTTGGATGCGGGCTTGGACTCCGGTCAGCTCCTCCGAATCGCCCCAGATCCGGCCACTCTCTTTCCTGGAGGTGAGCCATGTAGGGATGCCGGATCTGAATTCGAGGGCCGCTGCCCAATCAAGGTCACGCGGCTCGGTGATGTAGAACCACCCCGATTGCCAACCCTTGATGGTTTCCACAAAAGTGCCCTCCAGCCACGTAACGTGGGACATCCTGCCCACCATGGAGCCCCCGCACTCCGCTTGGCTGCCCTTCACAATCTTCGGCTTGACACTGAAGGTCTTGAGCCACAAGCCGAAGTGGGGCTGGATGCAGAGGAAGGCCTCACACACGATGATAAACGCCGAGATGTTGAGGATGAAATTCGGGGCCAGATCATGAAAATCTAGGCCGTAGTAGAACATGAGCCCCCGGACAAAGGGATGAAGTGGGAAGCCCAGTCCGCGGAGGAAATGGGGAATAAATACTACCATCTCATGGGGCCTGGGAGTGGGGATGAGCTCTCCCTTGTCGGGGAGCCGGTGCGCGATGTCGCTGGACAAATATCCGGCGTCGCGCGGCTTCTGGATCTGCCCCTCCGTGACGGAGGAGGCCATCCACTTGCCTCCCGCTCCGGACATAGTTGGAGAAGGTTGAGGTGAGAAGTGCGGACTTGGGCGCTGGAGCTCGAGTTCGCGGAGATGGATAAGCCAAGGAGGAAGAAGGCGCAGGTAAAAGGGTTGGATCTTTATCCCCTTATATGGGCGGACAAAAACATATGTCCCCACCGGCCTGGTAAAACTCGCTTATCTCCCAAGCGTCACCATCAATGGCGCGGTTGGGTTACCCACGTCCGTATTGATGGGAGTCCTAGAATAAGGGGAACACGATCTCTGCTTCGACAAGACGTGCCAAGGAAACCGCCTCGCTAAATGCACTGAGGTGATACAGTAAAAACAATTCGAGTAAAGGCTTGGTAATGGTGTGACGTTATGCCACAAAATACATCAGCAGATTGAACTTGTGTAATATTATTCTCTCTACGGTGGTACGTGGAATTTATTTTTGTAGAGCCGGACACTATCCTGGTGTTCACGATCTTCTATAAATTATTCGGAGGAAGAACCCGCCTTGCAATGCCGAAGACAACATGCGCGCCGGACTCGTCGTCATTGAAGCCTGGTTCAGGGCCTACTGAGGGAGTCCCGGACTAGGGGGTGTCCGGATAGCCGAACTATCATGGTCGGCCGGACTCCAAGATTATGAAGATACAAGATTGAAGACTTTGTCCCGTGTCCGGATGGGACTTTCCTTGGCGTGGAAGGCAAGCTTGGCGATACGGATATGTACATCTCCTACCATTGTAACCGACTCTGTGTAACCCTAGCCCTCTCGGGTGTCTATATAAACCGGATGGCTTTAGTCCATAGGATGAACAACAATCATACCATAGGCTAGCTTCTAGGGTTTAGCCTCCTTGATCTCGTGGTAGATCTTCTCTTGTAACACACATCATCAATATTAATCAAGCAGGACATAGGGTTTTACCTCCATCAAGAGGGCCCGAACCTGGGTAAAACATCGTGTCCCTTGTCTCCTGTTACCATCCGCCTAGACGCACAGTTCGGGACCCCCTACCCGAGATCCGCCGGTTTTGACACCGACACCAAGCGAGTTGGCCCGCAGTGCAAAGCTGCCGAATACGAAGATATGTCCGGGGAGGAAGGTCTCACCCTGGACTGCGTCGTTGTTGATGATCGAAGAAGCCATCGAGCCTATCGGTGATGACACAGAGGAACTCTCAACGACAGCACCAATGTCGGTGTCAAAACAGGCGGATCTCGGGTAGGGGGTCCCGAATTGTGCGTCTAGGCGGATGGTAACAGGAGACAAGGGACATGATGTTTTACCCAGGTTCGGGCCCTCTTGATGGAGGTAAAACCCTACGTCCTGCTTGATTAATATTGATGATGTGTGTTACAAGAGTAGATCTACCACGAGATCAAGGAGGCTAAACCCTAGAAGCTAGCCTATGGTATGATTGTTGTTCGTCCTACGGACTAAAGCCATCCGGATTATATAGACAGTGGAGAGGGCTAGGGTTACACAGAGTCGGTTACAATGGTAGGAGATCTACATATCCGTATCGCCAAGCTTGCCTTCCACACCAAGGAAAGTCCCATCCGGACACGGGACGAAGTCTTCAATCTTGTATCTTCATAGTCTTGGAGTCCGGCCGATGATGATAGTTCAGCTATCCGGACACCCCCTAGTCCAGGACTCCCTCAACGTTCCTTGCAACCCTTTCTATCACTCGGTAAGGACACTGCAAAATTGAACCCAAAGCTAAGCACTTCTCCCATGGCAAGAAAGATCAATCTAGTAGGCCAAACCAAACTGATAATTCGAAGAGACTTGCAAAGATAACTCAATCATACATAAAAGAATTCAGAGAAGATTCAAATATTTCTCATAGATAAACTTGATCATAAACCCACAATTCATCGGATCTCGAGAAACACACCGAAAAAGAGTTTACATCGGATAGATCTCCACAAGAGAGGGGGAGAACATTGTATTGCGATCCAAAAAGAGTGACGAAGTCATCTAGCTAATAACTATGGACTCGAAGGTCTATGGTAAACTACTCACAACTCATTGGAGGGGCAATGGTGTTTATGTAGAAGCCCTCCATGGTCGATTCCCCCTCCGGCGGAGCACCGACTAAGGCTCCAAGATGGGATCTCGCGGATACAGAAGGTTACGGCGGTAGAAATTGTTCTTAGTTGGCTCCCTAGATGATTTCGGGGTACGTAGGTACATATAGGAGGAAGAAGTACATCGGTGGCCGCTCGTGGGGCCCAGGAGACAGGGGGCACGCCCAGGAGGGGTGGGCGCGCCTTCCTATCTCCTGGCCGCCTCGATTGCTTCTTGACTTGCACTCCAAGTCCTCTGGATCACGTTCGTTCCAAAAATCACGCTCCCGAAGGTTTCATTCCATTTGGACTCCGTTTGATATTCCTTTTCTTCGAAATACCGAAATAGGCAAAAAAACAGCAATACGGGCTGGGCCTCCGGTTAGTAGGTTAGTCCCAAAAATGATATAAATATGTAAAATAAAGCCCATAAACATCCAAAAGGGGTAATATAATAGCATGGAACAATCAAAAATTATAGATACGTTGGAGACGTATTAGTCATGGCTTGCGTCATGGGAACCTCGCGAGGTAGCCCCTTGCCTTGATCTCTCTGCCTCCCTCGTGAGCCCGCCTAGTGAGGCCGCTACTGAGGAGGCCTCGTGTTGTCCGCCCCGCAAGGCTTGGCCCCTCGTGAGGGTCTTGAGTGTTGGTTGATGAAGACAGGCCGTACTGGGCCACTGGTGGAGCCACGCCGCAGGCCGCAGGCAGGCAAGTCTGGGGACCCCCATTCCTAGAACGCCGACAGCTGGTTTGGGCGGTTGGAGAAACAAGATCAGATATTGAAGAAGCAGCACGGCCGTTGGATTAACATCCCACGGTCACTGCTACTAGAATCATTTGTGGACTAAGTTGAGAAAGCCTTTCGTACACGTCAACCTAGTAGACCCACAAGTCAGCCTCCAATTCTGTCCCAAACAGCATACAACCCAAAATTTCTTGCCAGATTCAAATTAATTTAAAAACTAAACATGCCTTAATTTAAACCCAATGAAATTCTAGCCGCGCAAAAACAATGAAATTTAATATATCAAAAACCAAAAAAAAAGTATTTTGGAACTAATTGCCTGTTTGATGTATTTTTTCATTTTACAGCCCATTTGTTATTACTTATAGCCCATTTCTTATTACTTATAGCCCAGTTTCTAGGCAAGCCCGAATGTATCCCTCCTCGTCTTGAAAGATTTCCGGCCCAGCAGGGCGTAGAAAAGCAAGTAGGCTCACGTTGATTATTCTGCAAAAAATAAAATAGCTGGGCTAGCCATTTTCAGAAAGGAAAAAAACTGGGCTGGTCATGTGGTAAACATATGAAATAAAAGCCTGGGCTAGACCGGCCACAACTCCCGCACAACCCAGTTGATACCCTTCTCCATCCCGAAAAAAATATTGCACGCACTGCTGGGTCCTGGTTGTCTGCCGCTCCTTGTGAAGTTATCTCGCTTATTGACTACGTTGACAGTGGCGTGCGACCCAAATGTCAGGAAACCATTAGGAGGAACCCTTTTTTCTTGTAATAAAGGAGGTGTTGGGGAACGTAGTAATTTAAAAAAAATTCCTACGCACACGCAAGGACCATGATGATGCATAGCAACGAAAGGGGAGAGTGTTGTCCACGTACCCTCGTAGACCGAAAGTGGAAGCGTTAGAACAATGCGGTTGATGTAGTCGTACGTCTTCACGATCCGACCGATCCAAGTACCGAACGTATGGCACCTCCGAGTTCAGCACACGTTCAGCTCGATGACGATTCCCGGACTCCGATCCAGCAGGGTGTCGGGGAAGAGTTCCGTCAGCACGACGGCATGGTGACGGTGATGATGTTCTACCGACATAGGGCTTCGCCTAAGCACTGCTACGATATGATCGAGGTGGAATATGGTGGAGGGGGGCACCGCACACGGCTAAGGAACGATCACGAAGATCAACTTGTGTGTCATGGGGTGCCCCCCTGCCCCCGTATATAAAGGAGGGAGGGGGAGGTGCGACCGGCCCCTAGGGGTGCGCCTGGAGGAGTCCTACTCCCACCGGGAGTAGGACTCCCCCTTCTTGCCTTGTTGGAGAAGGAAGGGGGAAGGGAGAAAGAGGAAAGGGGGGCGCCCCCCCTTCCTTGTCCTATTTGGACTAGGGGGGAGGGGGCGCGCGGCCTACCCTGGCTGGCCCTCCTCTTCTCCCTTAGGGCCCATGTAGGCCCATTAATCCCCGGGGGGGTTCCGGTAACCCCCCGGTACTCCGGTAAAGTCCCGATTTCACCCGAAATGATTCCATATCCAAATATAGGCTACCAATATATCAATCTTTATGTCTCGACCATTTCGAGACTCCTCGTCATGTCCGTGATCACACCCGGGACTCCGAACAACCTTCGGTACATCAAAAACTATAAACTCATAATATATCTGTCATTATAACGTTAAGCGTGCGGACCCTACGGGTTCGAGAACTATGTAGACATGACCTAGAACTGTTTCCGGTCAATAACCAATAGCGGAACCTGGATGCTCATATTGGCTCCTATATATTCTACGAAGATCTTTATCGGTCATACCGCATAACAACATATGTTGTTCCCTTTGTCATCGGTATGTTACTTGCCCGAGATTCGATCGTCGGTATCTCAATACCTAGTTCAATCTCGTTACCGGCAAGTCTCTTTACTCGTTATGTAATGCATCATTTCGTAACTAACTCATTAGTTACATTGCTTGCAAGGCTTATAGTGATGTGCATTACCAAGAGGGCCCAGAGATACCTCTCCGACAATCGGAGTGACAAAACCTAATCTCGAAATACGCCAACTCAACATGTACCTTTGGAGACACCTGTAGAGCTCCTTTATAATCACCCAGTTACGTTGTGATGTTTGGTAGCACACAAAGTGTTCCTCTGGTAAACGGGAGTTCATAATCTCATAGTTATAGGAACTTTGTATAAGTCATGAAGAAAGCAATAGCATCATACTAAACGATCAAGTGCTAAGCTAACGGAATGGGTCAGGTCAATCACATCATTCTCCTAATGATGTGATCCCGTTAATCAAATGGCAACACATGTCTATGGTTAGGAAACATAACCATCTTTGATTAATGAGCTAGTCAAGTAGAGGCAAACTAGTGACACTATGTTTGTCTATGTATTCACACATGTATTATGTTTCCGGTTAATACAATTCTAGCATAAATAATAAACATTTATCATGAAATAAGGAAATAAATAATAACTTTATTATTGCCTCTAGGGCATATTTCCTTCAGGAGGCACTTGCTTGCCTACTGCCATGATCCTAGTGGGTCCCTACTATCATCCTCACCATGTACATTCATCTCCTTACTCCTCTTCGTTGTTGACCATGTTGACAACACCGGAGGGCGGCGCTGCGGTGAGCGAACCAAGGCGGAGGACGATGGTGAGGCCTCGGATGGGAACGAACAGGATCCAGTGAAGATGTGCAGAGTTTTAGGGTGCGATGTGGCCATGATGTGTGCGCGGCAGCACAGCCAGCCCTGGGAGGCGGGTGGAGGCGGTCCCGCCTGCGCTGTTTTGGCTTTGGTGGCTGGAGGAAGAAGAGACCAAAGAAACATGACATATGTTGAATGTCAATCCAACGATCAAGGTTGGCACAATCGTTTGTTGACTAAGCCGACACCAAGTACCATACTTTTTTTATATAGGAAAAAATTGGGCTCGTTCGACTAACAACATTCATGAAACTGTGACCGTTCGGTCTTGCATCGCAACTAAAACTGCGAGGAAAATGTGTTTGTCTGCCATCCTCCTCTCAGGGAACGTTCGCCACATAAGTGACTAGCACCCTTGGTTTTGAACCGAGAGGTCTTGGATTCGAGTCCCATGAACTCTCAATTTTTTCCTCCTTCCTTCCTCGCAAAAAAAAGAAAGAAAATCGAAGACTTGAGAAGGCATACAAAACAAGCTAGTGTACTAGTAAAGAGAGGTTGCTGAGTTTTAGAAAAAAAGAGAGACGTGCTCCTCTAGCTGGTTCGAATCCAAACCTAAACTATGACTATATATGGTGCTATGCTAGTCTGCAAGTAATGAAACTGACATATCCAACATTCGCTTCTCCTCTTCTCTACTTACTCTGCCTAGCATCATAAGCTTTGGCTGCAGCAATCATGTCCGCTGGCTGCTCGCCCACTTGCTCTTTAGGAGGCAACAACCAGATGTGCGCCAAGTTGCCGCCCGTACCATTGCCTGTGGGTCTCATCACACCCAGATATTACGGTGCACATACAGATTGGAAGTCTTGTCTCCATTTGTGCAGTCCACTAAAATCAAGCAACATTACTATATAAGTAGCACAACATATGAAAGCACACTGCACAATCATGTGAAAGAAGGCTAGTACTGGCCTCTCATGATGCGGAATTCAAACAAATCACAAGAAGAAGATTCGAAACAAATTTGCCACCAAGGATAGGAAGTCAGATCTCCTCTTGTGTAGTTCCACTAAGATCAAGCAATCAAGCAACGTTGTCGGTGTGACATTTTGGTTAAACTGCACAAAACACTCCTAAAACAGAAGTGTGTTGTGCAGTGCAATAAAAGGTCGCAATAGCAACGAGGTGAAGTAGATAACCCTGTTTACACAAAGGTTCAAAGGAAACAAGTACTGGTCAATAACGGTGGATGACACAAAAGCCCACAAAAAGAAGCATCTAACTTATCTAAATGGGAAAGAAAGCAAGACAGTAGCATTTCTCAAACAGTGGCATTGATTCATATTAATAGAGAGATAATATTAACAATAAAATTCATTAAACCTGTAATTTGCTTTTAGCTATGGCATTGCTTCAATTTTCCAGCGGCATTATTAGTGGGTGTTTGTTTACAGGGACTTTTTGGTGTAGGGACTAAAAAAAGTCCCTTTAGTCCCATCTAAACCAAACAGGAGGGACTTTTAGGGACTAAAAGTGGGCATTTGGGTCTAAAGAAAGAAGACCCCGAGGGAGAGTCTTTCTGGGACTTTTTCCAATAGTTGCCCCTGCCCCGCATCACAACTTATCTCTATTAGTTCATTACTATGGGTAACATGGTCTTTTAGCATGTCATTTAATAACCTCTAGTCCATGTTTAGTCCCTGGAACCAAACAGGTAGGGACTAGGGACTTTTTAGTTGGGACTAAAAAAACTCCTAGGACTTTTTAAACAAACAGGGCCTTAGAATAACAACAGCTAAAGAGTTGGACGGGACAGTGGACGCACCAGCACCATGTGCATCTACCAATGTGTAAAGGGGTGATGCACAGTCTATTGCAATCAAGAACAAACAACCAAGGAGCATGTTTGTGTTGGTCCCAGTTTTGTCATCTTTAGACACCTTTCCCTATGTGAGGGCAGCAAATCTAGTGCTGCTCAAACTCTACAGCCTTGTCCCCCAAAACAAAAAGATCAGGTCATTGTAGATGTGTGCACTGTGTTTGTCATTGTTTTCCCTTTTTGACCAACGTAGGTGCTGGATAGCCAGACTGTACTACTCCCCCCTCCTTTCCTCTTTGAACCACGTCCTTGATTCATGCTACACAACTTTCCCCACTACTTTCCTATTTGATACAACACCTAGATTCGAGTGCAGAAGCGAAAAAATCCCACACACAGCTAGAGCAATGCATGTGGAATAAGTAAATTATACCTTAAGGTTCTCGGGGTGTGTCCCAGTGGGCGGCCGAAGGCCGATCTGCCCACACTATGTACGGCAGCAAGGAAGAAGGGGTCGGAGGCCCTCCTGCGTCGCCGCTGGGTGAAAGAGACCAACTGCGCCGGTAGTGGATTCCCTTCCTCGCCGACGGCGACATCGTTAAGCCTCCTTCCCTTCCCGGTGGACGGATCCTGCCGGCTCTTTGACCAGCAGTGAGGGGAGAGAGAGAGAGAGAGGGAGAGAGAGAGAGCGGGGCTAACTAAGTCTTGTTTAGATCTCCAGAGGGTGAGAGAGTGTGAAGAGAGCAACTACAAGTGTTGAGGCTCCAGCATGTATATATATAGTGGAGAGAGAGCGTGAAGAGAGCAAACCCTAGAAAACATGCGCCAAGGCTGCAGCGTATATAGATGGAGTGGTTTTCTTTTTCTCTCCATAATATCGTTTTAAATTGTGCACGAAACGGAACTCTTTATTTAACGTAGTGAAGAAAAATACTAGGGGCAATGCTAATACGTGAAGAGAATTTAACGCTCAAAGGAGTCTGTCGGTGTCAAAACCGGCGGATCTCGGGTAGGGGGTCCCGAACTGTGTGTCTAAGGATAATGGTAACAGGAGGCGGGGGACATAATGTTTACCCAGGTTCGGGCCCTCTCTATGGAGGTAATACCCTACTTCCTGCTTGATTGGTCTTTATGAATATGAGTATTACAAGAGTTGATCTACCACGAGATCGTGATGGCTAAAACCCTAGAAGTCTAGCCTATATGATTATGATTCTGCCCTCTGGACTAAACCCTCCAGTTTACATAGACACCGGAGGGGACTAGGGTTATACAAAGTCAGTTACAGAGAAAGTAATCTACATATCCGAATCACCAAGCTTGCCATCCATGCAAAGGAGAGTCCCATCCGGACACGGGAAGAAGTCTTCTGTCTTGTATCTTCATAGCCTAACAGTCCGGCCCATGTTAATAGTCTGGCCGTCCGAGGACCCCTTAATCCAGGACTCCCTCAGTAGCCCCTGAACCAGGTTTCAATGACGAGGTGTCCGGCGCGCAGATTGTCTTTGGCATTGCAAGGCGGGTTCCTCCTCCGAATACTCCAAAATATTATTCGAACACAAGAATCATGTCCGGCACTGCAAAACAAGTTCCATACATAACCGTAGAGAGTATAATATTTCACGAATCCAATCCGCTGACAACTTTTTGGCAGCATGACATCATGTCGACGCCCGGCCATTATTCGAACCGTTTTTTAGCCTGTCACTTCCTATTTCGAGATGCGGTTTTATTGGCACGTCTTGTCAAAGCATAGATCGTGTCCTCTTATTGTGGGATCCTCATCAATACGGGTGTTGGTAACCCAACCGTTCTGTTGGCATGATCCCTTGGGAATAGCCATGTTTTAAGGCCTAAGAGGGGATGCTTGATATTCATCGCCTTTATAAAGGAGCTAAGACTCGTCTTTTTTCCTTTACGCCAAGCCATTTCTCAACCTCTCCCACCTCGAGTTCCAGCACCCAAAGTTCAATCCAATTGCTTCGTGCTTCCCAATCATGTCCGGACCCAGCCTTCAAAGCCAGTGGGTGGCCTCCTCTGTCACAGAGGAACATATCGCGAAGCTCCGGGAGGAAAGATACCTGACTGCGGAAATCCTCCACAGGCTTCCTCCTCAAGGGCAGGTTATTCCTACACCCAGATCCAATGAGAGGGTTGTATTCATCTCCTACTTCCTCCCAGGGCTAGGATTCGCTCTTCATCCCTTCGTCCAAGGGCTCATGTTCTATTACGGGTTAGATTTTCATGATCTAGCCCCGGATTCTTTCCTTCACATCTCGTCATTCATTATCGTGTGCGAAGCCTTCCCCCATATTCCCGCATAATTCGGCTTGTGGCTCAAGATCTTTAATGTGAAGCCGAAGGTAATCAATGGGAAACATGCGGAGTGCGGTGGTGCTGCGGTGAGCAAGCTCGCCAATACTACTTGGCCAAAGGGCCCCTTCACAGAAACTTCCGACCTGTGGCAGCGGGAGTGGTTCTACATCACCGAACCCCGTGGTACCAGGTGGGCAGCTACTCCTGCGTTCCGAATCTGGCCCTCCATTACAGCTCGCGTCATGGATTAATAAGGGGATGGACTAGGGATCCATCGATGAAGTGCAGATGCTGCAAAGCCGCATTTGGAGCCTCATTGAAAAGGACACCGGTCTCATCAATGTAATCCAAGTAATGCTGATCCGCCGGGTCCTACCGTTCCAGCGATGGCCTCTCTGCATGTGGGAGTTTAATCCGGAAGGACCGCGAACCCTTCAGCACCTCTCCAGCGCGACACTCAGAGGAATGTGGAAATCATTCTTTGGGATGCGAAAACAGTGGCCGGGTACTACATAGGACATCGGCCTTGACTGCGACCATCCGGATACCTCGGTAAGTACTCGACTTCCGAACACCGTTTAGTCAAATTCCTCATAACAATATACTGAGAGAATCATACTCGGCCAGGGCTGGATAAAGAAGGCAGAGAGAATTAGGTGTTCGGCCCCTCTTCCTGAAGACTCAGCCGATCCGGTGTTAACAAGGATCCTGGCTCCGGCATCCTACCAAGTGCCGGTGAGGGAAGACAAAGAGGAGAGCGAGGAGGCCCGAGGTGGCCTCCATTCTAGGGGCACGCCACGCACTTTGCCCGGGGAGATTGGAACTTCCACTTCTGAAGGTGGAAGGGAAGGGCAGACTGACATCCCTTCTCCTCATGGGAAGAAGAGGACCGCCTCCGAAAACTTGAAGAGAGAAGCTTCTAAGCGGGGGAAGACATCCCGGTTAGGGGGTTCTGGTTCGGGAGGTGACGTTGACACGCAGTCTCTCCGTAAAGATAGGCCCTTAGCTGAATCGTAAGTGAACAAGGGTCTTTTAAACATATCCTATTGTTGGAAATATGCCCTAGAAGCAATAATAAATTATTTATTATTATATTTCCTTGTACTTGATAATCGTTTGTTATCCATGCTATAATTGTATTGATAGGAAACTCAGATACATGTGTGGATACATAGACAACACCATGTCCCTAGTAAGCCTCTAGTTGACTAGCTCGTTGATCAATAGATGGTTACGGTTTCCTGACCATGGACATTGGATGTCGTTGATAAAGGGATCACATCATTAGGAGAATGATGAGATGGACAAGACCCAATCCTAAGCCTATCACAAAGATCGTAGTTCATATGCTAAAGCTTTTCCAATGTCAAGTATCTTTTCCTTAGACCATGAGATTGTGCAACTCCCGGATACCGTAGGAATGCTTTGGGTGTACCAAACATCACAACGTAACTGGGTGGCTATAAAGGTGCACTATAGGTATCTCCGAAAGTGTCTGTTGGGTTGGCACGAATCGAGACTGGGATTCGTCACTCCGTGTGACGGAGAGGTATCTCTGGGCCCACTCGGTAGGACATCATCATAATGTGCACAATATGATCAAAGGGTTGATCATGGGATGATGTGTTATGGAACGAGTAAAGAGACTTGCCGGTAACGAGATTGAACAAGGTATCGGTATACCGACGATCGAATCTCGGGCAAGTACAATACTGTTAGACAAAGGGAATTGTATACGGGATCGATTGCGTCCTTGACATCTTGGTTCATCCGATGAGATCATCATGGAACATGTGGGAGCCAACGTGGGTATCCAGATCCCGCTATTGGTTATTGACCGGAGAACGTCTCGGTCATGTCTGCATGGTTCCCGAACCCGTAGGGTCTACACACTTAAGGTTCGATGATGCTAGGGTTATAAAGGAAGTTTGTATGTGGTTACCAAATATTGTTCGGAGTCCCGGATGAGATCCCGTACGTCACGAGGAGTTCCGTAATGGTCCGGAGGTAAATATTTATATATGGGAAGTCCTGTTTTGGTCACCGGAAAAGTTTCGGGTTTTATCGGTAACGTACCGGGACCACCGGGAGGGTTCCGGGGGTCCACCAAGTGGGGCCACCGGCCCCGGAGGGCTGCATGGGCCAAGTGTGGGAGGGGACCAGCCCCAGGTGGGCTGGTGCGCCCCCCCCCCCCCCCACAAGGGCCCAAGGCGCCTAGGGTTTGGGGTGGGGGTACTTCCACCTAACTTGGGGGGCAAGTTTCCCCCCTCTCCCCCCTTGGCCACCACCCTTAGATGGGATTGGGGCTGCCGCACCCCTTGGGGTGGAAACCCTAGAGGGGGCGCACCCCCCTCCCTCTCCCCTATATATACTTGAGGGTTTTGGGGCTGCCAACACATGAGTTTTGACCTCTCCCTGGTGCAGCCCTACCTCTCTCCCTTCTCCTCTCCCGCGGTGCTTGGCGAGGCCCTGCTGGATCACCACGCTCCTCCATCACCACCACGCCGTTGTGCTGCTGCTGGATGGAGTCTTCCTCAACCTCTCCCTCTCTCCTTGATGGATCAAGGTGTGTGAGACGTCGCCGGGCTGTACGTGTGTTGAACGCGGAGGTGCCGTCCGTTCGGCACTAGGATCTCCGGAGATTTGGATCACGATGAGTACGACTCCTTCAACCCCGTTCTCTTGAACGCTTCCGCTTAGCGATCTACAAGGGTATGTAGATGCACTCTCCTTCCCCTCGTTGCTGGTTTCTCCATAGATAGATCTTGGTGACACGTAGGAAAATTTTGAATTTCTGCTACGTTCCCCGACAGTGGCATCATGAGCTAGGTCTATTGCATAGATTCTTTGCACGAGTAGAACACAAAGTAGTTGTGGGCGTTGATTTTGTTCAATATGCTTACCGTTACTAGTCCAATCTTGATTCGGCGGCATTGTGGGATGAAGCGGCCCGGACCGACCTTACACGTACACTTACGTGAGACAGGTTCCACCGACTGACATGCACTTGTTGCATAAGGTGGCTAGCGGGTGCCAGTCTCTCCCACTTTAGTCGGAACGGATTCGATGAAAAGGGTCCTTATGAAGGGTAAACAGCAATTGGCATATCACGTTGTGGTTTTGCGTAGGTAAGAAACGTTCTTGCTAGAAACCCATAGCAGCCACGTAAAACATGCAAACAACAATTAGAGGACGTCTAACTTGTTTTTGCAGGGTATGCTATGTGATGTGATATGGCCAAGAAGAATGTGATGAATGATATGTGATGTATGAGATTGATCATGTTCTTGTAATAGGAATCACGACTTGCATGTCGATGAGTATGACAACCGGCAGGAGCCATTGGAGTTGTCTTAATTTATTGTATGACCTGCGTGTCATTAAACAACGCCATGTAATTACTTTACTTTATTGCTAACCGGTAGCCATAGTAGTAGAAGTAATAAGTTGGCGAGACAACTTCATGGAGACACGATGATGGAGATCATGATGATGGAGATCATGGTGTCATGCCGGTGACGATGATGATCATGGAGCCCCAAAGATGGAGATCAAAAGGAGCAAAATGATATTGGCCATATCATGTCATTTTTTGATTGCATGTGATGTTTATCATGTTTATGCATCTTATTTTCTTAGAACGACGGTAGTAAATAAGATGATCGCTCATTAAAATTTCAAGAAAGTGTTCCCCCTAATTGTGCACCATTGCGAAAGTTCGTCATTTCGAAGCACCATGTGATGATCGGGTGTGATAGATTCTTACGTTCACATACAACCGGTGTAAGCCAGATTTACACACGCGAAACACTTAGGTTGACTTGACGAGCCTAGCATGTACAGACATGGCCTCGGAACACAAGAGACTGAAAGGTCGAGCATGAGTCGTATGGTAGATACGATCAACATGAAGATGTTCACCGATGATGACTAGTCCGTCTCACGTGATGATCGGACACGGCCTAGTTGACTCGGATCATGCAATCACTTAGATGACTAGAGGGATGTCTATCTGAGTGGGAGCTCATAAGATGAACTTAATTATCCTAAACATAGTCAAAAGATCTTTGCAAATTATGTCGTAAGCTCGCGCTTTAGTTCCACTGTTTAGATATGTTCCTAGAGAAAATATAGTTGAAAGTTGACAGTAGCAATTATGCGGACAGTAGAAAGCTTATGTCCTTAATGCACCGCTCAGTGTGCTGAACCCCAAACATCGTTTGTGGATGTTGCGAACATCGGACATACACGTTTTGATAACTACGTGATAGTTCAGTTAAACGGATTAGAGTTGAGGCACCAAAGACGTTTTTCGAAACATCACGGAACATATGAGATGTTTTGAGGGCTGAAATTGGGATTTCAGGCTCGTGCCCATGTCAAGAGGTATGAGACCTCCGACGTTTTTCTTAGCATGCAAACTAAGGGAGAAAAGCTCAATCGTTGAGCTTGTGCTCAAATTGTCTGAGTGCAACAATCACTTGAATCGAGTGGAAATTGATCTTCCAGATGAGATAGTGATGTTGCTCCAAAGTCATTGCCACCAAGCTGCTAGAGCTTCGTGATGAACTATAACATATCAGGGATAGATATGATGATCCTTGAGGTATTCGCGATGTTTGACACCATGAAAGTAGAAATCAAGAAGGAGCATCAATTGTTGATGGTTGGTGAAACCACTAGTTTCAAGAAGGGCAAGGGCAAGAAAGGATACTTCATGAAACGGCAAATCAGCTGCTGCTCTAGTGAAGAAACCCAAGGTTGAATCCAAACCCAAAACTAAGTGCTTCTGTGATAAGGGGAACAGTCACTAGAACGGAATTACCCTAGATACTTGGTAGATGAGAAGGCTGGCAAGGTCGATAGAAGTATATTGGATATACATTATGTTAATGTGTACTTTACTAGTACTCCTAGTAGCACCAGGGTATTAAGATACCGGTTTGGTTGCTAAGTGTTAGTAACTCGAAATAAAAGAGCTACGGAATAAACAAAGACTAGCTAAAGGTGAGCTAACGATATGTGTTGGAAGTGTTTCCAAGTTTGATGTGATCAAACATCGCACGCTCCCTCTACCATCAAGATTAGTATTAAACCTGAATAATTGTCATTTGGTGTTTGCGTTGAGCATAGACATGATTGGATTATGTCTATCACAATACGGTTATTCATTTAAGGAGAATAATGATTACTCTGTTTATTTGAATAATACCTTCCATGGTATTGCACCTAATAGGAATGGTTTATTGAATCTCGATCATAGTGTTACACATTTTCATGCCAAAAGATATAAGATAGTAATGATAGTACCACTTACTTGTGGCACTGCCATGTAAGTCATATTGGTATAAAACGCATGAAGAAGCTCCATGTTGATGGATCTTTGGACTCACTCGTTTTTGAAAAGTTTGAGACATGCGAACCATGTCTATTGGTGTATACGCATGAAGAAACCCCATGCAGATGGATCGTTTGGACTCACTTGATTTTGAATCACTTGAGATATGCAAATCATACCACATGGGCAAGATGACTGAAAAGCCTCGTTTTCAGTAAGATGGAACAAGATAGCAACTTGTTGGAATTAGCACATTTTGATGTGTGCAGTCCAATGAGTGCTGAGGCATGCAGTGAATATCGTTATGTTCTTGCTTCACAAATGATTCGAGTAGATGTTGAGTATATTTACTTGATGAAACACAAGTCTGAATTATTGAATGGTTCAAGTAATTTCAGAGTGAAGTTGAAGATCATCGTGACAAGAGGATAAAATGTCTATGATATGATCATAGAGATAAGTATCTGAGTTACGAGCTTTGGCACACAATTAAGACATTGTGGAAATTGTTTCACAATTAATACCGCCTGGAACACCATAGTGTGATGGTGTGTCCGAACATCATAGTTGCACCCTATTGGATATGGTGCGTACCATGATGTCTCTTATCGAATTACCACTATCGTTCATGGGTTAGGCATTAGAGACAACCGCACTCACTTTAATGGGGCACCACATAATTCTGTTGAGACAACACCGTTTGAACTGTGGTTTGGAGAAACCTAAGCTGTCGTTTCTTAAAAGTTTGGGGCTGCGACGCTTATGTGAAAAAGTTTCAGGTTGATAAGCTCAAACCCAAAGCGGATAAAATGCATCTTCATAGGACACCCAAAACAGTTGGGTATACCTCCTAATTCAGATCCGAAAGCAATAGGGATTGTTTCTTGAACCGAGTTCTCGAGGAAAAGTTTGTCTCGAAAAGTTGAGTGGGAGGATGGTGGAGACTTGATGAGGTTATTCAACCATCACTTCAACCAGTGTGTAGCAGGGCACGGGAAGTTGTTCCTGTGGCACCTACACCAATTGAAGTAGAAGCTTATGATAGTGATCATGAAGCTTCGGATCAAGTCACTACCGAACCTCGTAGGGTGACAAGGATGCGTACTACTTCAGAGTGGTACAGTAATCCTGTCTTGAAGGTCATGTTGCTAGACAATAATGAACATACGAGCTATGGAGAAGCGATGGTGGGCCCAAATTCCGCCAAATGGTTGGAAGCCATGAAATCCGAGATAGGATCCATGTATCAGAACAAAGCATGGACTTTGGTGGATTTGCCCGATGATCGGCAAGCCATTGAGATAAATGGATCTTTAAGAAGAAGACAGACGTGGACGGTAATGTCACCGTCTATGAAGCTCGACTTGTGGCAAAGAGTTTTTCACAAGTTCAAGGAGTTGACTACGATGAGATTTTCTCATCCGTAGCGATGCTTAAGTCCGTCGGAATCATGTTAGCATTAGCTGCATTTATGAAATCTGGCAGATGGATGTCAAAAAACGAGTTTCCTTACCAGTTTTCGTAAGGAAAGGTTGTATGTGATACAATCAGAAAGGTTTTGTCGATCCTAAGGATGCTAAAAGGTATGCTAGCTCCAGTGATCCTTCCATGGACTGGAGTAAGCATCTCGGAGTTGGAATATGCACTTTGATAAGATGATCAAAGATTTTGGGTTTATACAAAGTTTATGAGAAACTTGTATTTCCAAAGAAGTGAGTGGGAGCACTATAGAATTTCTGATGAGTATATGTTGTTGACATATTGATGATCAGAAATGATGTAGAATTTTCTGTAAAGCATATAGGGCTATTTGAAAAGTGTTTTTCAAGTGAAAACTTGGATTAAGCTACTTGAACATTGAGCATGAAGATCTATGAGGATAGATCAAAAACCGCTTAATGGTACTTTCAAATGAGCATATACCTTGACATGATCTTGAAGGTGTTCAAGATGGATCAGTCAAAGAAGGAGTTCTTGCCTGAGTTGTAAGGTATGAAGTTAAGACTTAAAGCTCGACCACGGCAGAAGAGAGAGAAATGACGAATGTTGTCCCCTATGCTTCAGACGTAGGCACTATAGTATGCTATGTTGTGTACCGCACCGGAAGTGTGCCTTGCCATGAGTCAGTCAAGGGGTACAAGAATGATCCAGGAATGGATCATTGGACAGCGGTCAAAATTGTCCTTGGAGTAAATAAGGACATGTTTCTCGATTATGGAGGTGATAAAGAGTTCAACGTAAAGGGTTACGTCGATGCAAGCTTTAACACCTATCCGAATGACTCTGAGTAGCAAACCGGATACGTATAGTGGAGCAACCATTTGGAATAGTTCCAAGTGGAGTGTGGAAGCAGTATTTACAATATGACCTAGAGATTTGCGAAGTACATATGGATCTGAATGTTGCAGACCCATTGACTAAAACCTCTCTCACAAGCAAAACATGATCAAACCCCAGAACTCATTGAGTCTTAATCACATGATGATGTGAACTAGTTTAATGACACTAGTAAACTCTTTGGATGTTGGTCACATGGCGATGTGACCTGTGAGTGTTAATCACATGGCGATGTGAACTAGATTATTTACTCTAGTGCAAGTGGGAGACTATTGGAAATATGCACTAGAGGCAATAATAAATTAGTTATTATTATATTTCCTTATTCTTGATAATTGTTTATTATCCATGCTATAATTTATTGATAGGAAACTCAGATACATGTGTGGATACATAGACAACACCATGTCCCTAGTAAGCCTCTAGTTGACTAGCTCGTTGATCAATAGATGGTTACGGTTTCCTGACCATGGACATTGGATATCGTTGATAACGGGATCACATCATTAGGAGAATGATGTGATGGACAAGACCCAATCCTAAGCCTAGCACAAAGATCGTAGTTCGTATGCTAAAGCTTTTCTAATGTCAAGTATCTTTTCCTTCGACCATGAGATTGTGCAACTCCCGGATACCGTAGGAATGCTTTGGGTGTACCAATCATCACAACGTAACTGGGTGGCTATAAAGGTGCACTACAGGTATCTCCAAAAGTGTCTATTGGGTTGGCATGAATCGAGACTGGATTTGTCACTCTGTGTGACGGAGAGGTATCTCTGGGCCCACTCGGTAGGACATCATCATAATGTGCACAATGTGATCAAAGGGTTGATCACGGGATGATGTGTTACGGAACGAGTAAAGAGACTTGCCGGTAACGAGATTGAACAAGGTATTGGTATACCGATGATCGAATCTCGGGCAAGTACAATACTGTTAGACAAAGGGAATTGTATACGGGATCGATTGAGTCCTTGACATCGTGGTTCATCCGATGAGATCATCATGGAACATGTGGGAGCCAACGTGGGTATCCAGATCCCGCTGTTGGTTATTGACCGGAGAACGTCTCGGTCATGTCTGCATGGTTCCCGAACCCGTAGGGTCTACACACTTAAGGTTCGATGATGCTAGGGTTATAAAGGAAGTTTGTATGTGGTTACCGAATGTTGTTCGGAGTCCTGGATGAGATCCCGGACATCACGAGGAGTTCCGGAATGGTCCGGAGGTAAAGATTTATATATGGAAAGTCCTATTTTGGTCGCCGGGAAAGTTTCGGGTTTTATCGGTAACGTACCGGGACCACCGGGAGGGTCCCGGGGGTCCACCAAGTGGGGCCACCGGCCCCGGAGGGCTGCATGGGCCAAGTGTGGGAGGGGACCAGTCCCAGGTGGGCTGGTGCGCCCCCCCCCCCCACAAGGGCCCAAGGCGCCTAGGGTTTGGGGAGGGGGTACTTCCACCTAACTTGGGGGGTAAGTTTCCCCCCTCTCCCCCCTTGGCAGCCACCCTTAGATGGGATTGGGGCTACCGCACCCCTTGGGGTGGAAACCCTAGAGGGGGCGCACCCCCCTCCCTCTCCCCTATATATACTTGAGGGTTTTGGGGCTGCCAACACATGAGTTTTGACCTCTCCTGGCGCAGCCCTACCTTTCTCCCTTCTCCTCTCCCGTGGTGCTTGGCGAGGCCCTGCTGGATCACCACGCTCCTCCATCACCACCACGCTGTTGTGCTGCTGCTGGATGGAGTCTTCCTCAACCTCTCCCTCTCTCCTTGCTGGATCAAGGCATGTGAGACGTCACCGGGCTGTACGTGTGTTGAACGCGGAGGTGCCATCCGTTCGGCACTAGGATCTCCGGTGATTTGGATCACGACGAGTACGACTCCTTCAACCCCGTTCTCTTTAACGCTTCCGCTTAGCAATCTACAAGGGTATGTAGATGCACTCTCCTTCCCCTTTTCTCCATAGATAGATCTTGGTGACACGTAGGAAAATTTTGAATTTCTGCTACGTTCCCCGACACCTATTTTTTCCTAGCTGTAAGGGTAACATTTAAAATATATGTTTGCAGTGCGTCACGCAGCCTTCCTCAACAGTCCTCCTCTTCGGGAGATCTTCTTCCGGAGATGATGGAGAGCGAGATGCCTCCACAGATCTCCCTGTCTGATAAGGCAGATGACGCGGAGGTGTCGTCCCGGACGATCTCTCCCAATCAACGAGCGGTGCGAGGGACAATGAAGACCGGGCCCGAAGGTGATACTTCGGCCGCCCAGGGTCCGGGGTGTGCTGCCCCTACGGGGACCAACAACAAAGGTCTCGGACTATCCAAGTTCCAAGGGATGGCGCAATTTGCTCTGGATCCGGAGGCGCCGAATACATTGATGGACACATTGTGACATGCTTTCGTCTCAGAGGAACATGGTACCTTGATGGGTACGGTGGTTGAGAGGGTCCGGTCCGCGAAAAGCGGATTGAATGAAGCCTTTACGAGCCTGCTAAGAGGCTTCGAGGTACGTAATGTAATATTTTTAATTGTGTTATAAATGCAAAATGTGCCTGTGTATAGATAGTAGCCCTTGAGACTCTGGTTGGAGTCCAAAGGGAGGCGATCAGAGGATCAAGAAATTTATGCCCAGGAAATGATCTGACTAATTGAAACACAGGTTTTTGCATCCGTGGCGACTGCCCAAACTTCAGAGATTGCACATCTGAAACAGAAAGTTGATGTGGCGGATGATGACATCACGCCGATTAACAGGCGGCTCGACGAGGCACAAGGTATGTTTTTTGGGGGCACTCAGTGTATGCAAGTACTATAATATGAGCATGACGCTGAAAATTGTACATTGAGATATGCATTACTGCAGACAGTGCTGCCGCAGTTGAGACCCTTCGAGCTGAGCTTGCCCGAGTCAAAGAGCAGGCCAAGATGAGTAATGCGGCTGCCGAAAAGGCAGCTACTGAATTAAAGGCCGAACAGGCTGCTCGGCGCCAGTGCGAGGAGAGAATATCTACTATGACGCTTGAGCTAAAGGATATCGCTAGCTAATGTGACTTCCTTGAGAGATAACAAAACCAAAATGGCTGATCTTGACAAGGCCTTTCAAGAGGCACGGGAAGCACGGTTCGAGTCTAGAGCGGCTCGAGAGGAGATCCGACAAGCTGGGGAGATCGCGGCTAGTAAGCCCTTGTTATTGCAAACTAAATTTGGTGATCCAAAGTATGCCCCGCTTAATCAGATGTGGAGTTCTCCGGACGCATTATTGGACTTGCCGAAGAGTGTCTCCGATGCGACGCAGTTTTTTCAAGCACAAGAAGGACATGCGACAGAAAAGCTTATCTGGTCGCAATTCAGCATGCCAAAGCATCCATTGTTGCTAAATGAACAAATGGCCCTGTGGGCCGAGCTCCACAAGCTATCTGGATCTGCCATGAAGGACATCATAGTCCGGCTATGGCCGACTGAGCCAATTCCGAATAGTTATTTTGGTTTGGTACGGTGACTTGTTGATGCGGTGTCGCGTATCGACGCTGTGAAGCGGTCAACGTGCATAGAAGGTGCACAGATGGCCTTTTCCCGTGTCAATACATATTGGACAAAGATGAAGGCCACCGATATTGCAGCAAAAAGTCCACCCGAGGGCAAGGACCATTACCCGCCTGAGCATTATTTTGAGGATGTCCTAGGGGGTGCCCGCTTGATAGAGGGTCAGTGATCAAAAGATATAATGTTCGAGTGAGGTGGTTCGAAATTGTAAAAACAATATTACGATATATTTAAGGCTATACTTTTGCCTGAAAAAGTTTTTGGTGCCTCCTGTGCGGCCGTTTTTATATATAATCTGAAAGTTTGTTATTCGTCGGCTTCTGCCCCCTCACGTATAATGTGGGGGTGCTCGGAAAAGCACTTGATCACTCTTGACCCAACGTCTTGGTCCATTAAGGAGGTGTCAATGCGGTGAACCAGGCAATCGGACTATAGGGCTTTAACACTTTACCTTAGCCATAGGAGTTTGATGGTGGGTCTATGATATAGCCCCTGGTATGTACGCTGTTTATCAGAATACGGTGCGTCGACATACATGACCAAAAGATCGGTCCTTCGTGTAACACGGAAGGAATCATGAAGATTCCAGAGAGTCATCGAGTGGTTGACCAGCTCTCGCCGCATCATGACAGTCAGTTTTCGGCTTTCTCTACTGAGGTGCTCATCCAGACGAACCAGGACACAATCGCAGTAGTTCTCCCTTTACTACCCTAGCCGATAGGGCAGAACGTAAGGTAGTAAGCATAGGAGCCTGGCAACCCAACTATTGACCAAAGACATGATTCGGAGTCGATGCATATAAGGCCAAACTCACGACACCGAACACTCCCTATAGATGTTTGGACTTTTCAATATATACCAAGATGAATACAGCCCCTGGTAATGGACCCTGGTGTCAAGGCACATGTGGCAATCTGACGTGGGTAAAGAATGCAGGTGGTGAGAGAATAAAACTCCAAATACAATATGAACCAAGCTGCTTCTATAATATCCACTTTTAGTACGGCGAGCTATGTGCTTATAGATAATGCCGATAGCTTCCTTGGACATTTTACATGCCAGAAAGGTATAAAACAAGAAGAGATAAAAAGGTTTAGATAGGGTCTTAATGTAAAAAGAAACCTTAGTGTGGGGCCCTGCTGCACGTCTATGCCGTTTTCTCCTTTACGATGTGTCCTTGAAGGGGGGAGTGTGATGGCCGTCTGTAAAAAAGAAAAAACCTGGAAAAAGAAATCCAGTGTGGCCGTAAATAAAGTTGGTTCATCTAATGAACCTTGAAAGATAACTATAGAGTCTGAATAGGATCGAGCCGAACTATGGACTATTTGTGTGCAGTGTGCCCCCAATGCCGCCCAAGTAATTTAAAGGGTATACCTGTGTACACGAGGCACACATGCTGTCACCTTACGGGGCGGTCGATGGGGGCATTGTCGGTGTCAAAACCGGCGGATCTCGGGTAGGGGGTACCGAACTATGCATCTAAGGCTGATGGTAACAAGAGGCGGGGGACACGATGTTTACCCAGGTTCAGGCCCTCTCGATGGAGGTAATGCCCTACTTCCTGCTTGATTGATCTTGATGATATAAGTATTACAAGAGTTGATCTACCACGAGATCATAGAGGCTAAACCCTAGAAGCTAGCCCATGAATATGCTTGTATGTTGTCCTATGGACTAAACCCTCCGGTTTATATAGACACCGGAGGGGGCTAGGGTTACACAGAGTCGGTTACAGAGAAGGAGATCTACATATCCGAATTGCCGAGCTTGCCTTCCATGCAAAGGAGAGTCCCACCCGGACACGGGATGAACAATATTGTATCTTCATAGTCCAACAGTCCGGCCAAAGTATATAGTCCGGCTGTCCGAGGACCCCCTAACCCAGGACTCCCTCAGTAGACCCTGAACCAGGCTTCAATGACAATGAGTCCGGCGCGCAGATTGTCTTCGGCATTGCAAGGCGGGTTCCTTCTCTGAATACTCCATAGAAGATTTTGAACACGAGGATCGTGTCCGACTCTGCAAAATAATTTCCACGTACCACCGTAGAGAGCACAATATTTTACCAATCTAATCTGCTGACAACTTTTCAAAGCGTGACATCACACCACGGCCTGGTCATTATACGAACCATTTTTCTCAACCTGCCACCTCAACTATCGCGAGCCGGTTTCCTTGGCACGTCTTGTCGAAGCAGAGATCGTGTCCCCTTATCACGGGATTCTCGTCAATATGGGTGTGGGTAACCCAACCGCGTCATCAATCGTGGCACTTGGGGAATAAGTGAGTTTACCGGGCAAGTGGGGAGGCGCAGGATCCCTGCTGCCTTTATAAGGGGATAAGAACTCCCTTTTTCACCCATGCCTTCTTCCTCCTCTGCTCATCCATTCCTCCTCCTCAACCACCAGTGCCCAAGCGTTTGTCTTCTCTGCCCACAAAGGTCTTCCGAAAATGTCCAGAGCAGGAGGCAAATGGATGGCCTCTACCGTCCGGCAGAAGGATATCAAAAAGCTTCGGGAGGCCGGGTATCTGGCCAAGATAATCGGCCATCGTCTTCCGACGGCGGGATAGATCGTCCCCACTCCAGAACCCCACGAGTGGGTGGTATTCCTCCCTCATTTTGTCCACGGGCTAGGGTTTCCCCTCCACCCATTCATTCGCGGCATCATGTATTATTACGAGATCGATTTTCATGATCTATCCCCCAATTCCTTCCTCAACATCTCGACACTCATTGTCGTGTTCGAGGCCTTTCTCCGCATCTCGCCACACTTCGTCTTATGGCTGAAGGTTTTCAATGTGAAGCCCAAGGTAGTGAGTGGCGAGCACGCCGAGTGCGGAGGCGCCATGGTGAGAAAGATGCCCAACGTCACATGGCCAATAGGTACTTTCAATGATTCCATCAAGGAGTGGCAGCAGCAGTGGTTTTACATCACAGAGCCGCGCGGCAAGGAATGGGCTGCCGCTCCTGAATTCCGACCTGGAGCCCCCCACAGCTTACGTCCTGGCCCAAGAAGGGCCTGAACTGGTCTTCATCTGACGAACTGTCGGTGCTCCAGACACGCATCAAGGATATGGAAGACAACAACATCAAACTTGTCAATGTAGTCCAGGTGATGATAGTTCGCCGGATTCTTCCTTGTCAACACCAGGCTTGCAATTTATGGGAATTCGACCCATCCAAGCACCAGACCCTACGGGAGCTCTTTGGCTCCTCGCACAAGGACATCTGGAAGGTGCTTTTTAAGTCCGGCAAATCATGGCTGGACTCCGCCGAAGACCGCGGGTACCAACTGTCCCGCCCTGCAAGTTCGGTAAGTCACTATTATGTTGGTAATTCGTATGTTTTATTTGCATATCCCGAGGAAAATGCTTAATGCATTTTCCACAACTCTCGTAGGGCTAGACGAAAAAGGCAGGGCAGATCTACTGTCCAGCCCCGCTGCCAGAAGAACCGGCCGGCCCGCTTCTGACGAAGATGCTGGTCCTGGTGCCTCACAAGGCGCCGAAGAAGAAGGCCGAGAAAGAGGCCAAGAAGACCAGGGGCGGCCTCCGTCGCCGCGGCGCCTCGGACACAAAATCCGAAGAATCCAATGCCCGTTCTTCCTCCAAAGAGGACGAGGAGGAGGAGGAAGATGAATCCCCCGTGGGGGAAGAAAGAAAAGGGCGACCTCCATATCCATGGAGGTCGAGTCACCTGAGAGGGGGAAAACTCCTCTTCCCGAGGAGTCCACCGCCACCGATAGTAGCCCCTGGTGAACTCGTAAGTATATAAAGTCTGAACACGCTTATGCGTCCGGGTTCGTCATGGCATTATATTTTAATGTGAGCTATACTTCTTTGTAGTCCGACAAGGTCCCGAACCGAACAATCCTCATTGGAAGATTTGCTGGGTTCAGATGCTATGGAGAGCGGGACACCCTTGAAGGCCTCTTCCCCCAAACATGTGAATGACACCGAGGTTTAGTCCCAGGAGGGCCCAGGCCAAGGAGGGGGGAAAGGATCATAAAGGCGGCACCGGGAGGCCAAACTTCGGGGACCGGACCCATGGGAGAGAAGGCTCCCATGGACGTCGATGGCGCGGGCGATCTTGAATTCGGTCCCCAGCCGGGCGCGATTCCGGAGACCCATATGGCTCCAGAATCCGGCAGGCGGCCTCCCTCGGCTAGAGGGGGTATGCCTGTTCGACTGGCAACCTCTGTCCAACCAGAGGTGCCAGATACTTTATCGGTGGCGCTGAAAAGCGCCTCCATCGTCGATGAACACTGTGCCCTTATGGGTGCGGTGATTGAGAAGATTCAGTCCACTGAGAGTGGACTGAATGAATTTTGTATCAGCCTTATAAGAAGCTTTGAGGTATGTTTTATGAGTTTTGGAAGAGTGTCATAGTATAGATAGTAGCCCCTGATACACTGTTCGGTGAAAGAAAGAACTGTACAGACGATGAAATTTATGTTCGCGGGAGACTCACTTGATGACATCTATCTCTCTCTTTTTTTACAAGCAGGCATCTATAGCGACTGCCGCCTCTCATATTACGAAAGTATTCGGACTGAGGCAGAGTCTGGAGCGGGCCGAAGGAGAACTTGGCCGAGTGAAGAAGCAGTTGGAGGATAACCAAGGTATACAGAAACCTTGTTTATTTAGCATAAATGAATAAGTGTGCATGATGAAAATATTTTTATGATGTGCTCTAGGGGCGGCGGCCGAAATTGAGGCTCTTAAGAAGGTTGTGGCCGAAGCCGAGAAGAAGGCAGCCGCAGAGCAGGCTCTCCACGAAAAGCACGAGGCCCGGGTTATTGAAGCTGAGCTAGAGCTTCAGGAGGCCGTGAAGAAAAGCGGGACATTGGAGCAAAGTCTATCAGAGAAAGAATCCGAACTCACCAAGGCTCGCTAAGCCGCAAGTGATGCCTGGGGGAAGCCCAAGGTGCCCTGAAGTAAATCCAGGAGGCAAGGAAGACTGCGGCTGGTAAGGCTTTTTCTATACAAAGTGGGTAGTTGAAAGGAGAAAATCAAGTTGATAATTTGAATTATGATTTCTCCAGAGGTATTTGCAGAGCTGCCATGCAGCATATCTGATGCCACCCAATTCTATCGAGCCGAAGAAAGGAACACTACGGATAAGCTCTTCTAGATGCAGTATCTGGCACCGAATTATCCGGTACCTTTTGCCGATCAACTGAAGCAGCTGATCGAACTGCATAAGGCGGCCGATCTAGCCATGAAGGATTTAATTATCCGGCTATGGCCCACCGAGCCGATTCCAAGCAGTTACTTCGGGCTCGTGAAGCGGCTTGTGAGTGCCTGCCCTCGACTCGAAGTCATCAAGCGGTCGGTCTATATGGAGGGTGCGCGAATGGCCTTTGCCCGCGCAAAGGTGCACTGGGGGAAGATGGATGCGGAAAAGCTGATGATCGAGGGACCGCCAAAGGGGAAGGAGCACCACAAGCCCGAATTATATTATGATAGTGTCTTGAAAGGAGCCCGCCTTGCGGCGGAGCAATGCACCAAGGACATTATATTTCCATGAATACAATCATGTTGTCCTTTGTAATGTTGAACAAGGTCATTTCTATTATTTATTGCCTATTATTTGGAAGTTTTTCCTCCTGTGCGGCCATTTTATATATTAATCCTGGGAGTTGGCCAGTCGTCGGCTTCTGCCCCCATGTAGTAAGTACAGGGGTGTTCGGGATAAACCTGAGCACTCTTTATCCCAGTTTTGGGTCCTTGAAGGAGGTGTTCAGCACAGTGAACCAGACAATCGGACTATAGGGCTTTATCACTCTCACTTAGCCATAGGAGTTTGACAAAAGGAAGGTAGGCGCAACCCCTGGTGTTCGAAAGACCGCACGAGGGGATCTATAAGCACGTGATCGGAGAAAAAGCCAATCCATCGCACGCTACATTGGTTATGGCATTATGCGGAATAAATCCTTAAAGATTTTACAACCTCTCGAACAGCTGACCAGCTCTCGCCTTATCATGACAGTCAGTTTTCGGCTTTTTCTACTGAGGTGCTCGTCCGGAAGAACCGGGACACAATCACAGTAGTTCTCCCTGTGCTACCTTAGCCGATATAGCGGAACGTAAGGTACCAAAACATGGGAGCCGGGCAAACCCAACTATTGACCCCAGACATGATTCGGAGTTGATGCATATAATGCTATAAGTCCGGGGTGCCGAACATCCATGAAGGTGTTTGGACTTTTATTGCCGTATTATGGGTACAATGAAGCCCCTGGCATATTATGGCATATTACGATGTATGAATGCCATTTTGACGAAGGGTGTTAGTAAGAAACAATAGCAAATAAGCGTCATATAAATCGGCATGTTGTATTTGAGTAATATGTCGATGCGTATGGGTACAGGTAATGTGATAAAAAGAAATATGACTGCGGAACCTGCTGAGACCAGGCGGGAAGAAGCTGTGTGCGGATCCGGAGTGTAGTCGGATAGTCGTTGACGGGAATATCTAAGGATTCCCTTATGCGTTCGAGTTGTTTCCATGTCGCCAGTCCTGGCCTGTGCAAAAGTAAACCTGCAAAGAAAATGCGAGAAATATGCGTGCCACAGAGCGGTTGAGCCATAGTATGTGGCCTTTCCGAGCTTTTTGCCGGAGTGTTTAATTGAGCTACGGACGAGCCGGGCTATCCTGCCGCGAAGTAGTTCGGACCCCATTAGCGGTGTCCGGGAGCTTGGCCGTCGACTCGAGGTTCGATTGAAAGGTGCTACTAATTGCTTCTGCTGTCAAAGCGGTGGTAGACTCTTCGGCAGTGAGGGGAAGCTCGGCCCGACCATTAACCATAATGACACCATGCGGACTGGGCATCTTGAGTTTACGGTAGGCATAATGTGGCACCGTGGTGAATCGAGTGAACGCGGTTCGTCCGAGCAGTGCCTGATAGTCACTGCGAAAGGGGACGATGTCGAAGACTAACTCCTCGGTACGGTGATTGTTTGGCGATCCGAAGACTACCTCCAGAGTGATGGAGCCTCTACAACTGGCCTCTGCACCTGGTATGACACCTTTAAAGGTGGTTTTAGTGGGCTTGATCATCGAATGATCGATGCCCATCTTGCGCACTGTGTCCTGATACAGCAGGTTTAGACTGCTGCCTCCGTCCATAAGGACTCGTGTGAGGTGGAATCCATCAATTATTGGGTCCAGGACAAGTGCGGACGGATTGCTCTGATTAGTATTGGTCGGGCGATCCATACGATCGAAGGTGATCGACCATAGGTTATATTGTGGGGCGACTGGCTCCGTTAAGTCGACATCCCGAATAGTGCATGTCCGTTCCAGCTTGGGAATGTGGGTGGCGTTTATCATGTTCACCGTTTTGATTTGCGGGGGAAATTTCTTTTGTCCTCCTGTGTTTGGTGATCGGGGCTCCTCGTCGTCATCGTCTCTTTGAGACCCCTTCCCCTTGTTTTCTGCACCTGACCTGTCGGCTTGTCTGAAGACCCAGCATTCTCTGTTGGTATGATTGGCTGGTGTTCCTGGGGTGCCGTGAATTTGGCATGGACGATCGAGTATGCGGTACTGGACGGGCCCAAATTGTTCTTTTGGAATGGCTTTTTCCGCTGACCGGACTTAGAGCCACTGAATCCGGCATTGACTGTCGTGTCTTCGGCGTTATCACCGTTTTTGTGATGCTTGTGTTTGTTGCGTCGTGGTTTGTCGTTGCTGTCTCTGGCTTTTGATGTGCCAGGGTTGCTTGCTGTGTTGTTGCTATGAGCCAACCAGCTATCCTCGCCCGCACAAAAGCGGGTCATGAGTGTCGTGAAGGCTGCCATGGACTTTGTCTTTTCTTGGCCGAGAAGTCGGGCAAGCCACTCGTCACGGATGTTATGCTTAAAGGCTGCTAGGGCTTCACCATCCGGACAGTCGACAATTTGGTTCTTTTTAGTTAGGAAACGAGTCTAGAATTTCCTGGCTGACTCTCCGGGCTGTTGGGTTATGTGACTTAAATCATCAGCGTCCGATGGTCGTACATAAGTGCCATGGAAGTTATCTAGGAATGCGTCTGCCAGGTTCTCCCAACTTCTGATGGAGTTTGCCGGCAAGCTGTTCAGCCAATGTCGAGCCGGTCCCTTGAGTTTTAGTGGGAGGTACTTGATGGCGTGTAGATCATCCCCGCGGGCCATGTGAATGTGCAGCAAGAAATCTTCTGTCCATATCGCGGGGTCTGTAGTACCATCATATGATTCAATGTTCACGGGTTTAAACCCTTCTGGGAATTCATGATTTATTACTTCATCAGTGAAGCATTGGTGGGGTGCGACACCTCTATGCCGGGCTACATTGTATTCGGTCCGGCCGGATTTGTTGGTATATCCGGCGTGATGGTCATCGTCACGCATTGGGGCGCGCCCCCGTGACGTGTAGATTGATCTTGACTGTCCTGCTTTGTTTTTCAATTTGTCTCGCAGGTCATGCATGGAGCCCCAGGCCTTCGTGTTTTTGCTTGTTTGGTGTCGGGGTGCGGGCTGGACTTCGGGCTGAAACGCCGCTTTGTCTCAGCCCCGAGGTGGCCGGTCAGCCGCATCATGCGCTGGTAGTGTAGGCTTTGATGCCTCCTCCTCTAGTTGAGGTAGTAACCTGCGCTTTGGGTAACTTTCGGTAAGGCGCTCGAGTTCGTACTCCTCAGCTGCCAGGACCTCAGTCCATCTATCAGTTAGCAGATCTTGATCAGCTTGAAGCTGCTGCTGTTTTTTCTTCAGGCTTTTTGCAGTGGCTATAAGCCGGCGCTTGAAGCGCTCCTGCTCGACGGGATCGTCAGGCATGATGAATTCTTCATCGCCAAGGCTCGCTTCGTCTTTGGAGAGGGGCATGTAATTGCCATCCTCTGATTCTCCATCTGTTGCCTATTCGTTAGGGCTAGCTTTCCATCCTCCCGCTCGACCTGCTCGAAGCCTGGCTAGGCGGGATTGTTTTCGTCTTTGGCACCATTTGGATTGCTATCATCCCTTGTGTCGGTATCGCTATTTTTGCTATGGCGGGGCTTAGAGCGGCGCCTATGACGCCGGTGCTTAGATTGCTTCTCAGGGGGAATATCCTCCATTGCCTCATCGCCCTTGCCTTCTTTGGGCATGTCCACCATATATATATCATAAGATGAGGTCGTTGTCCAGCGCCCTGTGGGCGGTGGTTCCTGTTCTTCTCCTTCATTGTCGTCCATACCGTCGATGTCTTCGGAGTTGAAGTCAAGCATGTCGGTTAAGTCATCGACAGTGGCTATTAAGTGGGTGGTGGGTGGGGAACAAATTTCTTCGTCGTCCGCTTCCCACTCCAGCCGGACATAGTTCGGCCAAGAGTCTCCTGACAAGGAGAGACGCCTCAGTGAATTTAGCACATCACCCAAGGGTGAGTGCTAAAACATATCCAAGGAGGTAAACTCCATGATCGGTACCCAATTAGATTCGATATGCACGGACGCACGCGGTTCGGAACCTATGGCCGGAGACGAGCCCGAGGGTCCAATGACACATATCTCTTTGGAGGCGAAGTATGTGTTCGGCTCAAGCGCCGATGAGTGTGCGGCCTCCGTGATAGGGTCCATCCACCCGTCTTCGGATGGCACGATCTGCTCCGGATTGATGGCCGGGGCAGCCATAGGTGCGATCTCCCGAACATTGTCCAATGGCAGATCTAAGTCATGCTCGTCGTGACTGTTCGGTGCACCTGACATGGGCTTGAATCTGTTGAAGATCAAGTCTCTGCGGATGTCGGCAGTGTAGTTTAAGCTTCCAAACCTGACCTGGTGGCCAGGGGCATAGCTATCGATCTGCTCCAGATGGCCAAGCGAGTTGGCCCGCAGTATGAAGCCGCCGAATACGAAGATCTTTCCGGGGAAGAAAACCTCACCCTGGACCGCGTCGTTGAAGATGATTGAAGGAGCCATCAAGCCTTATCATGACAACATAGTGGAACTCTCAATGAAAGCACCAATGTCGGTGTCAAAACCGGCAGATCTCGGGTAGGGGGTCCCGAACTATGCGTCTAAGGCTGATGGTAACAGGAGGTGGGGGACACGATGTTTACCCAGGTTCAGGCCCTCTTGATGGAGGTAATACACTACTTCCTGCTTGATTGATCTTGATGATATGAGTATTACAAGAGTTGATCTACCACGAGATCGTAGAGGCTAAACCCTAGAAGCTAGCCTATTATTATGATTGTATGTTGTCCTACGGACTAAACCCTCCGGTTTATATAGACACCGGAGGGGGCTAGGGTTACACAGAGTCAGTTACAGAGAAGGAGATCTACATATCCGAATTTCCAAGCTGGCCTTCCATGCAAAGGAGAGTCCCACCCGGACACGGGACGAAGTCTTCAATCTTGTATCTTCATAGTCCAACAGTCCGGCCAAAGTATATAGTCTGGTTGTTCGAGGACCCCCTAATCCAAGACTCCCTAAGGCGTAACTGCTAATCAAGCTTCGGTTTATCCGAGCTGTCGCACGGATGCGTACGTCAGACATGTTTAGTTGTGACCGCGGTCTTAACGACCGATGAGCTATTCGGCTTGAATAGGCCGTTTTGGACTTCGGCTACTAGAGCCGCAGTGTCTTTTTCCGTACGAAGAGAGCGCTCCATATTTCCACTGACCGTAACGACGCCACATGGTCCGGGAATTTTGAGCTTTAAATAGGCATAATGCGGGACCGCATTAAAGCGGGCGAAGGCCGTTCTTTCGAGTAGTGCATGATAGCCACTTTGGAACGGAGCTATGTCGAAGATTAGCTCTTCGCTTCGAAAGTTATCGAGAGAGTCGAATACGACTTCCAATGTTAAAGAGCCTTTGCAGCGGGCTTCTACGCCCGGTATAACTCCTTTAAACGTCGTGCTGCTTGGTTTGATTCTTGATGGGTCTATCCCCATCTTGCGGACAGTGTCCTGATATATCAGATTTAGACTATTGCCGCCGTCCATGAGGACTCAAGTGACATGGTATCCATCGATTATTGGGTTGAGCACTAGGGTAGCCGAACACCCATGACAAATACTAGTCGGCTGATCCCTACGATCGAAGGTGTTCGGATAGGCCGCCCATGGGTTGAATTTGGGGGCAACAGGCTCAACGACATAGACGTCTCGGAGTGCGCGTTTGCGCTCCCTCTTTGGGATATGAGTGACATAGATCATGTTCACTGTTTTGATCTCCGGTGGAAATTTCTTCTGTCCCCCCGTGTTCAACTGGCGAGATTCATCCTCGTCTTCGCTTTGAGGTCCCTTCCCCTTGTGTTCGGTGGTGAGCTTGTCGGCCTGCTTGAAGACCCAACAACTATGGTTGGTATGGTTCACAGGTTTAGCGGGGGTGCCATGGATCTTGCAGTTCCTGTCTATTATTTTGTCAAGGCTGGATGGACCATCTTTGTTGCATTTAAATGGTTTCTTCCGCTGACCTGGTCTAGAGCCACTGAATCCGGCATTTACTAATGTATCATCTGGGCTTCCAGCGTTGTTTCGACGTTTCTTTTTGTTATGTCGTGGCTTTCCATTGCCATCCCTGACTTCGGATGTGCTAGGCCCGCTGGTGCTGCTGCGGGCTAACCAGCTTTCCTCGCCCGTGCAAAAACGGGTCATGAGCGCAGTTAGGGCTGCCATTGTCCTTGGCTTTTCTTGGCAAAGGTGTCTAGCTAGCCATTCGTCCCGGACATTGTGCTTGAAAGCTGCTATGGCTTCAGCGTCCAGACAACCGATGATTTGGTTCTTCTTAGTGAGAAACCTATTCCAAAGCTTATTGGTTGATTCCCTGGGTTGTTGGATTATGTGACTTAGATCGTCAGCATCCGGGGGCCGGACAAAGGTCCCTTGAAAATTGGCCCGAAAAGCATCCTCAAGTTCTTCCCAATTTCCAATGGAATTTTCTGGGAGGCTTTTGAGCCAGTGCCGAGCTGGTCCTTTCAGCTTGAGGGATAAGTATTTGATGGCGTAGAGGTCATCTACGCGAGCCATGTGAATGTGAAGAATAAAGTCTTCTATCCAGACCGTAGGATCCGTCGTTCCATCATATGCCTCGATGTTTATGGGTTTAAACCCTTCTGGAAATTCGTGATCCAGCACCTCATCGATGAAGCACAGGGGGTGTGTGGCACCCCTGTATTTGGCTTTGTCGTGGCATGGGTTCGATGGTTGTAATGTTCGATATCAGCTCCACGCTGGTATATGACCGGCATATTTGGCTTGATAGCCACAGTCTCGTGTGGGGGCACGGTCTCTTGATCCATAGATGGATCTGTCCTTACCAGCCTTTTTGTCCAGGTCCTCACGTAGATCGTGTTTCTGGTCCTGAGCCGCAGCCTCTCTTCCTTTAAGGGGAGGGGGTGCGGGCTTGTGTACGGCATTGCTAGCCACTCTGTCTCGTCCACAAGGTGGTCGGTCCAGCTTGTCGACAGTATTGTTCTTCGGCGGTATAGGCGCAATAGCCTCATCGTCGAATTCGGGCAGCAGTTTACGCTTAGGGTAGTCCTTTGTTTGGCGATTACAGCCATATTTTTCCTCAGCGTCTAGCACTTCGTTCTATCTATCATTGAGCGTATCCTGCACGACTGTGAGCCACTGCTTCCGCTTCTTCAAGCTCCTTGAAGTGGCGATAAGCCTTTGATGGAGACGTTCTTGTTCTAAAGGTTCTTCTGCGACGACAAATTCGTCGTCGCCCAGGCTGACCTCCTCTTCGGAGACAGGTTGATAATTGCTATCTTCGGCATCGCTGTGGTCGGACAATGGCCTCGGACTGTGTTCGCCATCCTCTCGCTCGTCCTGCTCCAACATTGGATCTGCGGGCTCCTTAGCTTGATCCGAATTATCACCGTCGTTAGTGACAATGTTGCTATTTTTTTCTTTTGCCGGATCGAGGTCGGCATTTCTGGCGCCGGCGCTTGGGAGGTTCATCGACAGGCTTATCCTTATCACCGTCGGCCTCCTTCTCTTTAAGTGTGTCCACCATGTATATATCATATGAGGAGGTGGCTGTCCAGCGCCCTGTAAGCGGTGGTTTTTGTGCCTGCTCCTCTCCGGCATCGTCATCCATACCGTCAATGTCTTCGGAGTCGTAGTCGAGCATGTCGGTTAAGTCTTCGATAGTGGCTACGAAGAGGGTGGTGGGTGGGAAGCGGAATTTTCCGTCATCGGCTTCCAATTCAAGCCGGATATAGTTCAGCTGAGAGTTGGATCTGTGTGCGGCTCCAACGCCGCTGAGTCGGCGGCTTCCGTGACCGGGTTGAGCATCCCGTCCTTGGATGGCGCAGTCTGCTCCGGATCAAGGGCCAGAGCAGTTACCGATGCTATCTCATGAGCACGGTCCGATGACAGATTTAGGTCATGTTCATCGTGGTGGCAGGGAGCAGCCGTCATGGGCTCGAATCCATCAAAGATCAAGTCTCCGCGGATATGGGCCCTGTAATTAAAGCTTCCAAATCTGAACCGATGGCCAGGGGCGTAGCTGCCGATCTGCTCTAGATGGCACTACTAGGGAAAACCCTAGCAGTAGCGCGTGTTTGAAGCCTATCAGTAGCGTGGGGTGCAGCGCTACTAGTAAGGCGCTACAGCTAAATGTTAGCAGTAGCGTGGGCTGGACCGCGCTACTGCTCCATCGACTTAGTAGCAGCGCTTTCTAAAACGAGCGCTACTGGTAATTAGTAGTAGCGCTTCTCCTAGCACGCGCTACTACTATTATTCTGTATTTCTTTTTTATTTCATGTTGTATTCATACACCTTTATACAAGTTTTCATACCGCAGCAATTTAGAGAATGATTTTACATCATAATGAGTTATTACATCAGTGGGAGAAAGAACCGTGGACTAGTTACAAGTGGATGGACGTCCACTTGAAACTAATCCACGGTTCTTTCACCCAATGATATAATAAATATCATCATCATCATCATAATATCATTAACAACTTATCATCATAATACATCATTGTCATATAACACCTCCACATGATCACCGTTTTCATCAATGAGACATCACATACAAGTTGGTCATTAGACATAATCACAACTACTCATCATCATCAACTCTCATAAACATATTGTACCTCATAACCTACTACATTCTCTTAGGACCTACTATATTATCTTGGGTAAAATAGCATAAAACAAGATAGCTCTTGACTCTCCATTATGGAGAATGGAGATTATCCTGTCTCCAATTCTTGCCTTTCGTGCAATGTTGCTTCCAAGAACCTCCTTACGAATGTCCATACATTTCTTCCATTCTTTGATTATCATGTGTTCACCGTTTTTAGAAACCCGGCATGCACAAGTGTGATTCGTAGGATGACCTGTCTGTATGTTCAAAACATCCGGATGACCATTCTGATACATCAAATGAGGCACACAATCCATTGGGATTTTCTATTGAAAAACATAGTAATACCTTCGTGGTTAGCAATGTAGTTCAGTTTTAGAAGTATGCAAAAGATGCATGGATGTCGTAATAGTAAAAAATCTTACCAAGAAATCTCCATGGAAGTTATTGTTGTTCAACACGTGCACTAGTGGCACGTATTCACCATAATTTGGAGGAGTTCGATAAAAGCATTGTAATTCTCAATGTCAGTACAATATGCAACCAGATGATTTTTCTCTTGATAAGTTAACTCAGAGCCATCGGTGTAGTTGGTTCTGTCTAACATCTTCCGCACACACTTCGAAGCATGAAAATAAGCTATCAATGGAAATAAGTTGTCAACTATTTTGAAATAAACAATATAAATTACTTAATAACTATGTTTGAGGAACTCACATAGCGGTAGAATTGGAAGTGTATCAACAAGAACCAAGATGTCCAAATTATCTTGGTCGATGTCAGGATCACCAAGATCCATGGTGACAAACATACCCTCTTGAAAATCATACATCTTGCAAAGTGCTTCCCAACCCGGGCAACCAAAATTGGATATGCTCTCAGAATTGTATAGATTTACCTCAAAATCCATACCATGATGGGTCCTTAGGTTAATTTTCTTTGTTTCATTCCTCTCATGATCTTCAAAACCCATCCTCTCCAAGACATAGCATCTTGCATGGCATGGGATAAGCTAGTCGAATTGTAAAAGACAAAAATTACACATTGAAGTAGTAGAAGTCGAGATTAATTACGAAAAAAACACTTAGCGTCGTAGCGTACCGTTTCACAATCGAAGGCCTCCTCGAGCTTAATGCTGAAGTGTCGATCATCGTCCAGGTGAGGCCTGTCGCAGAAACCCCTGTTGTCGCCGCACCAGGAGCACTCCCCGGGACCTTCTTCGTCCGATGACATTTCCTATGTTCATAATCCAAAGATTAAACTTGTACAATTAAATATATGTACTACAAAAACTAAATTAGATCATTATTATTCATCATGGGTTGACTATAGGTCTGTTGATTCTTTCTTGAAAACTCTCAGCTCACGTGGTGTATATATTCGACAGTCGGTGATGGTAGCTCCTCCTTTCGTTCCCGAGTGCATTACACCAAATTATCTAGCACATGGGAACAAAGGAGAAGGTACCCCCACGACAACAGTCGGGATTCTTCGTCCTCTCATATATGGTGGATACTCTCCCTCACTGATTCCTCTCTGACATTTGCGACCGTCGGTGATGGTCATTACTCCTCCTTCCCCTAGTGCATAACAAAGGTCTAGCACCTGGAGAAGAAGGAGAAACGACCCCCACGACAACAGTCGGGATTCTTCGGCCTCGACAGTCTTAAAGTCAACCCGAAATATCGTTTAATTATATCTCTAGAAAATCCAGGTCACTTGATATTTTCTACATATACAAGCACATGTCATGCCAAAATTCACGGAAAATTCCTGCATGGCCTTTGCTAAAACAGGACATATCGAGCACCCGGAATTTGCTGGAACGGAAATTAATCAACACTCCGGCAAAACATGGGCCACTCGGATATACATGTTTTTATCTACATAGGCCTATTTGAGCAACACATGATATACATGTTTTTATCTACATCATATCTTATAGGACTAATATTGACATGGAGATTTGGCTGGTCTCACCTTGAGGTCGGAGGGGGTCGGTGACGGGGACGACGACGGGGATGATGGAGGGGCTCCTTGATTTCTGCAAAAACAAAAACCCTATAAGTTATCACTAATACATCCCGAATAGTATCATACATATAACATCACTAATTGCTTAAACTAAAAAAATAACAACAAATGTGACATGTTCAACTAGTTCTATTAATTCAACTAGTTCTTACTAAAAATAAACTTACTATAAATAGAAATAAACTAATTCTTTCTAAAAATAAACTAGTTCAACTAGTTATCTTAATTTTCTTACTAAAAATACATTAGTTCTATTAATTCAACTTGTTCTTACTAAAACCAAACTAGTTCAACTAGTTTATTAATTTACTTACTAACTATTTTAAACACTTACTAAAAATAGTAAAAAAAATACATTATGCAATAGTAAAAACAGAAAAAAAGATGGAGGGAGGAGGAAGAAG